>NC_044996.1:86670599-87027081 GCF_008728515.1 Papio anubis | reverse complement strand
TAAAAACAGAAACTCAACTCTTTGGTTTTTGGTTTTGACCAGAGGTTCCGTCAGAGGTTCCTATCAGATGACTGTAGATGTAGTAGTGTGTATTATTTCTGAGGACTCTGTTCTGTGTTCAAATTAGTCTATATCTCTGTTTGGTACCAGTACCATGCTGTTTCAGTTACTGTAGCCTTGTAGTATAGGTTGGGGTAAGGTAGCGTGAGTACCTCCAGCTGTTCTTTTGACTTAAGTTATGTCTAGGAAGTCAGACCTTTTTGGTTCCATATGAGCGTTAAACAGTTTTCCAATTCTGTGAAGAGAGTGTTGGTAGCTTGGCGGAGATGGCATTGAATCTATAAATAACCTTGGGTAGTATGGCCATTTCGGATATTGATTCTTCCTATCCATGAGCATGGGTATGTTCTTCCATTTGTTTATATGTCCTCTTTTTATTTCACTGAGCAGTGGTTTGTAGATTCTCCTTGAAGAGTCCTTCCCATCCCTTGTGGTTGGATTCTAGGTATTTTATTCTCTTTGAAGCAATTGTGAATGGAAGTTCATTCATGATTTGGCTCTCTGTTTGTCAGTTGCCGGTGTATAAAGAATGCTTGTGATTTTGCACATTGATTTTTGTATCCTGAGTCTTTGCTGAAGTTGCCCATCAGCTTAAGGGTATTAGGCTGAGACAATGGGGTTTCTAAATATACAGAAATCATCATCTGACAAGGGACAATTTGACTTGCACCCTAACTGAATACCCTTGATTTCTTTCTCTTGCTTACAGAATTGCCTAACTTCAGAACTTCCAACACTATGTTGAATAGGAGTGGTGAGAGGGCATCCCTATGCTATTAGATGATTTCAAAGGAATTTTTCCAGTTTTTGCCCATTCAGTATGATATTGACTGTGGGTTTGTCATAAAATAACCTTATGATTTTGAGATACGTTCCCATCAATACCAAATTTATTAATTTTTATGCTGAAGGAGCTGTTGAATTTTGTATCAAAGGCCTTTTCATCTATTGAGAGATAATCATGTGGTTCTACTTGTCTTTGGTTCTGTTTATAAACAGATTACATTTATTGATTTGCATATGTTGAACCAACCTTGAATCCCAGGGATGAACCCATGATCATAGTGGATAAGCTTTTTGATATTGTGATGGATTCGGTTTGCCCAGTATTTTATTGAGAGGATTTTTGCATCGATGTTCATCAGGGATATTGGTCTAAAATTCTCTTTTTTTGTTGTGTCTCTGCCAGGCTTTGGTATCAGGATGATGTTGGCCTCATAAAATGAGTTAGGGAGGATTCCCTCTTTTTCTATTGATTGGAATAATTTCAGAAGGAATGGTACCAGCTCCTCCTTGTACCTCTGGTAGAATTCAGCTGTGAATCCATCTGGTGCTGGATTTCTTTTTTGGTAGGCTATTAATTATTGCCTCAATTTCAGAGCCTGCTTTTGCTTTATTCAGAGATTCAACTTCTTCCTGGTTTAGTCTTGGGAGAACGTAAGTGTCCAGGAAATTATCCATTTCTTCTAGATTTTCTAGTTTATTTGCATAGAGGTGTTTATACTATTCTCTGATGGTAGTCTGTATTTCTGTGGGGTCGGTGGTGATATCCCCTTTATCATTTTTTATTGCGTCTATTTGATTCTTCTCTCTTTTTTTCTTTATTAGTCTTGTTAGCGGTCTATCAATTTTTTTGATCTTTTCAAAAAACCAACTTCTGGGTTCATTGATTTTTTGGAGAGTCTATTGTGTCTCTATCTCCTTCAGTTCTGCTCTGAACTTAGTTATTACTTGCCTTCTGCTAGCTTTTGAATGTGTTTGCTCTTGCTTCTCTAGTTCTTTTCATTGTGATGTTAGAGTGTCAATTTTAGATCTTTCCAGCTTTCTCTTGTGGGCACTTAGTGCTATAAATTTCCCTCTACACACTGCTTTAAATGTGTCCCAGAGATTCTGGTATGTTGTATCTTTGTTCTCATTGGTTTCCAAGAACATCTTTATTTCTGCCTTCATTTCGTTGTGTACCCAGTAGTCATTCAGGAGCAGGTTATTCAGTTTCCATGTAGTTGAGCGGTTTTGATTGAGTTTCTTAGTCCTGAGTTCTAGTTTGATTGCACTGTGGTCTGAGAGACAGTTTGTTATAATTTCTGTTCTTGTACATTTGCTGAGGAGTGCTTTACTTCCAATTATGTGGTCTATTTTGGAATAAGTGCAATGTGGTTCTGAGAAGAATGTATATTCTGTTGATTTGGGGTGGAGAGTTCTGTAGATGCCTATTAGGTCTGCTTGCTGCAGAGTTGAGTTCAATTCCTGGATATCCTTGTTACCTTTCTGTCTCGTTGATTTGTCTACTGTTGACAGTGGGTTGTTGAAGTCTCCCATTATTATTGTATGGGAGTCTAAGTCTCTTTGTAAGTCTCTAAGGACTTTCTTTATGAATCTGGGTGCTCCTGTATTGGGTGCATATATATTTAGGATAGTTAGTTCTTCCTGTTGAATTGATCCCTTTACCATTCTGGAATGGCCTTCTTTGTCTCTTTTGATCTTTGATGGTTTAATGCCTGTTTTATCAGAGACTAGTATTGCAACCCCTGCTTTTTTTAATTCTCCATTTGCTTGCTAGATCTTCCTCCATTCCTTTATTTTGAGCCTATATATGTCACTGCGTGTGAGATGGGTCTCCTGAATACAGCAGACTGATGGTTCTTGTCTCTTTATCCAGTTTGCCAGTCTGTGTCTTTTAATTGGACCATTTAGTCCATTTACATTTAAGGTTAATATTATTATGTGTGCACTTGATCTTGCCATTATGATATTAACTGGTTATTTTGCTCATTAGTTGATGCAGTTTCTTCCTAGCCTAAATGGTCTTTACATTTTGGCATGTTTTTGCAATGGCTGGTACCGGTCGTTCCTTTCCATGTTTAGTGCTTCCTTTGGGGTCTCTTGTAAGACATGCCTGGTGGTGACAAAATCTCTAAGCATTAGCTTATCTGTAAAGTATTTTATTTCTCTTTCACTTATGAAACTTAGTTTGGCTGGATATGAAATTCTGGGTTGAAAATTCTTTTCTTTAAGAATGTTGAATATTGGCCCCCACTCTCTTCTGGCTTGGAGATTTTCTGCTGAGAGATCTATTGTTAGTCTGATGGGCTTCCGTTTGTGGGTAACCTGACCTTTCTCTCTGGCTGCCCTTAAGATTTTTTCCTTCATTTCAACTTTGGTGAATCTGGCAATTATGTGTCTTGGAGTTGCTCTTCTCGAGGAGTATCTTTGTGGCATTCTCCGTATTTCCTGAATTTGAATGTTGGCCTGCTCTACTAGGTTGGGGAAGTTCTCCTGTATGATATCCTGAAGAGTGTTTTCCAACTTGGTTCCATTTTCCCCCTCACTTTCAGGCACCCCAATCAGACGTAGATTTGGTCTTTTTACACAGTCCCATACTTCTTGCAGGCTTTGTTCATTTCTTTTTCTTCCTTTTTCTTTAGATTTCTCTTCTCTCTTCATTTCATTCATTTGATCCGAAATCCCTGACCAATAATGAAACAAGCAAGCAAACACATCTAATGACTCCATTAGCTGATAATTGCAGCTGGACATTGCATGTCCAAGGTTACCAGTGGCCAGGAAAAGGGTCACAGATGAGCACATCACCTTATTATAGACTGGACACAGTAATAAATTGTGGATTTTTTTAAATCTTAAGTTTTGGAATTACAAAGGCTTGGATGTGACTTGCCCTCTCACCTGTGAAATGGGGCTAAACACTACCTACCTAAGAGGGCTGTTGTGAGGCTCTAAAGAGCCATTGTATGTAAGCTACCCAGCCTAGTACCATTCATAACATTTTGTGGGAATCTGCAACGTGGTACCAGTTGTCATTATTATTGAAACATGGTAAATTATAAATAAATGTGAACAACATTCATCCAGAAAAACAATTCAAAACAGTACTGTTGCAGCAGCAGATTGATGCAGTTGAAGAAACTGTGTCTGAAAATTGGGAAACACTGAGTTCTAGCTTTTTTTCTAATCTGACTTGCTTTGTGACCTCCAGTTAGCTCTTTCCTCTCTCTAGGCCTCAGTTTTTCCACCTGAAGGATCAGTTTCTAAGGTTCTTCATGCCTTTACACTCTCTAGTCCTTTCCTTCCACATAAACCTGTACTTATCTATGTCCAGTGGGAAACCGATCACCTGGGTTCAACCTAATGCCTCCTTTCCTACTGGCTCTCCTCTGTAGGCTTCCTGTGCTCTCTGCTTGTTTCAAGGAAATGCTGCGTAGCTTTCCTTGGGATGTTGAACACCAGTTCACACGTGGACTGGAGCCCAGGGAAAAAGCAAAGTAGCTTGAAAAACCCGAATGTCAAGGGATATCGATGTGGGTCAGGGGCTCTGTTCATCTAGTCACTTCACTTTACAAATGATGGGAACACAGTCCCAAAGGGAAGGAATTACCTTGGACACACAGAAACTGGGAGGCAAGTAGGATCTAAGAGTTCCAGCATGGGCTCTGTCACAAGTCTTATTCTCTTTCTGAGTTTTGGCAGTACTCCTTACCAGCTTGAAATTCTTATCTTCAGCGCAGTCACCTAATGGGTCTGTTGTGTGTCTAAATTGGGATAATCGATATGAAAACAATTCATTGTTAACTAGCAATGGCTACATGATTGCATCGGATTATGACATACAATGAAAGTGAAAAACCTAGTATGCTGAACAGACTCAGGTCCTTCTATGTTTTACAGGGAAACTGGGCTTTGGCAGGCTTCCTCTGGGGTGTTTTATTTTTGAGGTCTAGTCATCCAACACTCCAGAACTAAATAGCTCTTGAAATTGTGACTACTTTGGCCCAGATTTGGCTGTGGTCAAGGTTGGGGCTGCTATCTTAGCTAAAGAGGGGGCAGAGCTTGAAGGGGATGACATCAGAGGGCAGAGATGAGGTCTTACCAAAGGTCAGCCAGGTCTTAAATTTTTCCGTGCCTCCCCCGCTGCACCTGGAAAATGAAGAGAGTAGTACTAGTAATTATAGCTAACATTTACACAGTACTTATGATATGCCAAGGCATTGTTCTCAGCAGTTTACATATGTGATTGTATTTCATCATCACAACTACTCTGCAAGTCAGGGACTATCTTTAAAATGAAGATAATAGTAATAACTACCCTACAGGGTTGTGAATATGAAATGAGTAAATACACATAAGTGCTTATAACAGTGTGTGACCAAGAGTCATAGTGAGATAAATGTTAACTATTTGCAATAGTTGTTTAAAAGCAGATGTTGCAGGAAGGGACTGTACCTTAAGCCTATCCTTAGCTAACACCTTAGTGAGAGTTGGTGGAATACAAGTTGAGAAAGTGGAATAATAATAAGAATTCATTAAATTTGTACAGGACTTTATAATTTTTGGAATGCTTTCCCATATATAAATTTATTGGCTAAACAAACTACAGTTATCATTATTATTATCATTATTCCCATATAACAGATGAGGAAATTGAAGCATGACATATGGGAGAAAAAATATTAAACTTGCAGTCAAAATGGTTAATTTCAAAGTCCTGGCTCTGGTGCATTACCAGATATGTGACTTTTGATTTTAATCACTTTGACTGTCAATTATCTTCATTTGACAACTGGAAATAGGAAGTCTCCTCTGTTTCCTTCCTAAGGAATGAAAACTATGCAGATACATTGAACACTTACTATGTGCTTCTACTTTTTGTTATCTCATTTGATCCCCCAAATGTTCCTGTTGACCAGTGCTCTGTTGGTCTCATCATCATTATTCCATTTTATCATGCTTCTGCTTCCAAACGATAATTGTATTAGTCTGTTCTTATGCTGCTTTAAGGAATGCCCAACATTGGGTAATTTATAAAGGAAACAGATTTAATTGACTCACAGTTCCACATGGCTGTGGAAGCCTCAGGAAATGTAAAATCATGGTGAAAGGAAAGCAAACATGTCCTTCTTCACATGATGGCAGGAAGAAGAAGTGCTGAGCAAAAGGGAAAAAGGTCTTTTATAAAACCATAAGCTCTCCTGAGAACCACTCACTGTCATGAGAACAGCAGCATGGTGTAACCGCCCCCATGATTCAATTACCTTGTGACAACACATGCGGTTTATGGGAACTACAAGATGAAATATGGGTGGGGACACAGCCAAACTACATCACTCTACCCTTGACCCCTCCCAAATCTAATGTACTCCAATTTCAAAACACAATCATGCCTTCCCAACAGTCTCCCAAAGTCTTAACTCATTCCATCATTAACCTAAAAGTCCAAGTCCAAAGTCTCATCTGAGACAATGCAAGTCCCTTCCACCTATGAGCCTGTAAAATCAAAAGCAAGTTAGTTACTTCCTAGATACAATGGGAGCACAGGCATTGGGTAAATACACCTGTCCCAAATGGGCACAATTGACCAAAAAGAAGGGGCTACAGGACCCATGCATGTCCAAAATCCAGTGGGGGCAGTCAAATCCTAAAGCTCCAAAATGATCTTCTTTGACTCCGTGTCTCACAGTAGGCCATACTGATGCAAGAAGTGAGCTCCCATGGCTCTGGGCAGCTGCACCCCAGTGGGTTTGCATAGTAGAGTCCCCCTCCCAGCTTCCTTCACAAGCTGGTGTTGTGTGTCTGCAGCTTTTCCAGGCACATGGTGCAAGCTGTCAATGGATCTACCATTTTAGGCTCTGGAAGATGGTGGCTCTGTTCTCAAAGCTCCACTAGACAGTGCCCCAGTGGGGAGTGTGTGGGGGGGCTCTGACCCTACATTTTCCTTCTGCACTGCCTTAGCAGAGGTTCTTCATGAGGGCTCCACCCTTACAGCAAACTTATTCCTGGATATCCAGGCATTTCCATACACCCTCTGAAATCTAGTCAGAAGTTCCCAAACCTCAAGTCTTGTCTTCTGTGCACCTGCAGACTCAACACCATGTGGAAGCTGCTAAGGCTTGGGACTTGCACCCTCTGAAGCCACAGCCTGAGCTGCACCTTGGCCCCTTTGAGCCACAGCTAGAATGCAGAGCACCAAGTCCCTGGACTGCACACAGCAGGGAGGCCCTGGGCCCAGGCCACAAAACCATTTTGTTCTCCTAGGCCTCTGGGCCTGTGATGGGAGAGGTTGCCATGAAGACCTCTGATATGCCCTGGAGACATTTTCCTCATTGTCTTGGCAACTAATATTTGGATCCTTGCTACTTATGCAAATTTCTGCAGCCAACTTGAATTTCTCCTCAAAATGAGTTTTTCTTTTCTATTCAATTCAAGATGAGATTTGAGTGGGGATATAGCCAAACAATATCAATACTCATAACCATATGCAGAAGCAGCTAGGGCAGTGGCTCTTGTTTCCATTTCACAGACGAAGAGACTAAGCCTTTTCTAGAGACACACAGAGTGAGTCAGTTTTATATTTGGAATCAGGACACAAGGTTCTGACCCTCAGGCCCATGCTGTTAGGTCTACACTGCCTTTCATTCCACTCTGGGGTCTCTTGAGAATAATTGAGCCCAATTTCCCTAGTCTCTTACCTGCTGCCTATTTCAAATCTAGTGGCACAACCTATGGACTATAAAGGGAACAATAGTCAGGTTTTGCCAACCAAATTGTCCACTACTCTGGCCTCTCTTTTTTGGCCCTCTTCCATTAACCCCTACACACTCTGGATGGGTTTAGTTCCTCCTTCATAGTCGATTCCTGTGGGAGTCCAAGGGAGGGGTGGGCAGGGGGCTTCTTGAGTGAGCAAGGCTGTCCCCCTGTGGTAGGTTCTGCTATCCAGACTCTCAAAGTCACTTTGTAACTGGCAAAAGGGTTTGACTGCTCACCACTCGTAGAAAGAAGCTAAAATAATAACAAGATGTGATAGAAAGACTGAGACTTTATTATTCATGCCAGCAAGAGGAAGAGTGGCTAAAAAAAATACTTTTCAATTTTTGTAGGGAATGCAGGGGTTTCTAAGAGAGAATTTGGAATGTAGAAGAGGCAGGGAATGCTAGGAGGTGCCAGGTGACAAGACTTGCTCCAATGGCTCACCTTGAATTATTGTTCCTTCTGATGTAGGGGCTGGGGCCATTGTGGGCTCTACCAGGTTACAGATTAACAACAGTCAATCTTGTAGTAAGTCTGTATCTGGGAGTGGGTTCCAGTCTTGATGTAAGCTTTTATTGGAGAGAGAATTCAGGAGGTGCCTCGTTGTGTCAGGATTTGGCCCCTGAAGATTCCTAAGTAAATATATGACCAGATAAGTGAGTATGATGTGAGCTTAAGAAACATCCAGATAAACAAAAGTGCATAAGGCGTGGGAGCATAAGGTGGAGTGTTAGAGCACCTTCCAAGGCTGTATTTCTTTATTACTATTTTTATTATTATACTTTAAGTTCTAGGGCACATGTGCACAACATGCAGGTTTGTTACGTATGTATACATGTGCCATGTTGGTGTGCTGCAACCATTAACTCATCATTTACATTAGGTATATCTCCTAATGCTATCCCTCCCCCTTACCCCCACCCCATGACAGACCCCAATGTGTGATGGTGCCCTTCCTGTGTCCAAGTGTTCTCATTGTTCAATTCCCACCTATGAGTGAAAACATGCAGTGTTTGGTTTTTTGTCCTTGTGATAGTTTGCTGAGAATGATGGTTTCCAGCTTCATACATGTCCCTACAAAGGACACGAACTCATCCTTTTTTATGGCTGCATAGTATTCCATGGTGTATATGAGTGACATTTTCTTAAACCACTCTATCATTGATGGACATTTGGGTTGGTTCCAAGTCTTTGCTATTGTGAACAGTGCTGCAATAAACATATGTGTGCATGTGTCTTTATAGCAGCATGATTTATAATCCTTTGTGTATATACCCAGCAATGGGATGGCTGGGTCAAATGGTATTTCTAGTTATAGATCCTTGAGGAATCACCAGACTGTCTTCTACAATGTTTGAACTAGTTTATAGTCCCACCAACAGTGTAAAAGTGTTCCTATTTCTTCACATCCTCTCCAGCACCTGTTGTTTCCTAACTTTTTAATGATTGCCATTCAAACTAGTGTGAGATGGTATCTCATTGTGGTTTTGATTTGCATTTCTCTGATGGCCAGTAGTGATGAGTCTTTTTTCATGAGTCTGTTGGCTGCATAGATGTCTTCTTTTGAGAAGTGTCTCTTCATACCCTTCGTCCACTTTTTGATGGGATTGTTTGATTTTTTCTTGTAAGTTTGATTGAGTTCTTTGTAGGTTCTGGATATTAGCACTTTGTCAGATGAGTAGATTGCAAAAATTTTCTCCCATTCTGTAGGTTGCCAAGGCCGTATTTCAAAGCAAGAAAAAACACGCCTGGAGTTTTTCTCACTGTGCAAAAAAAGGAAAGGAAAAAATAAGTTGTAAAATGCAATTTGAAGCCAAGCTGCCCAGTTACAAAAGAAAAAAAGTTCAAAACAGGTAAAGAAAGTCCAAAACAGGTAAAATATCACAATGTTTCTGGACACACAAAATTATGATGTCAGTGCTGTAGAAGCCTCAATTTGGGAAACCAAGTAGTAGATTTCTTTTTTTTTTTTTTTTTTTTTTGAGATGGAGTCTGGCTCTGTAGCCCAGGCTAGAATGCAGTGGCCGGATCTCAGCTCACTGCAGGCTCCGCCTCCTGGGTTCACGCCATTCTCCGGCCTCAGCCTCCCGAGTAGCTGGGACTACAGGCGCCCACCACCTTGCCCAGCTAGTTTTTTGTATTTCTTAGTAGAGACGGGGTTTCACCGTGTTAGCCAGGATGGTCTCGATCTCCTGACCTCGTGATCCATCCGTCTCGGCCTCCCAAAGTGCTGGGATTACAGGCTTGAGCCACCGCACCCGGCCAGTAGTAGATTTCTTTAAGACATTAGAGGCGGCAGAAATTGTACCCTTATTTTGGCATGTGCCTTAGCAAAAGTAAAAATGGTTGCCTTCCACTTTTCTTTTCTTATCCTCTTCCAGGTCTGGGGGCCCCTGCCACTCTACCCTCTAAGCTTTAAGTTGCTTAGCACTGGTCCCTCCCCAAGCTGCTTTTGTATTTGGTAGACTTGTGTCGCCCACCCAACCAAAATATATTTTCATGTCCTAACCCCGTGTACATGTGACTGTGACCTGATTTGGAAGTAAAACTTTTGTACTATGAATCCTGAATATCTGAGACAGGTCTCAGTTAATTTAGAAAGTTTATTTTTCCAAGGTTGAGGACACCACCTCAGTAGGTCCTGACAACATGTGCCCAAGATCATCAGAGCACAGTTTTGTTTTATCCATTTTAGGGAGACGTGAGACATCAATCAATATATGTAAGATGGACATTAGTTCTGTCTGGAAAAGCAGACAACTTGAGCAGGGAGGCGGATTCCAGGTCACAGGTAGGTGAGAGATGAACAGTTGCATTTTTTTGAGTTTCTGATTAGCCTTTCCAAAGGAGGCAATCAGGTATGCATTTATCTTTGTGAGCAGAGACATGACTTTGAATAGAATTGGAGGCAGGTTTGCCCTAAGCAGTGACCAGTTTTACTTCTCCCCTTAAATTAGTTATTTTGGGGCCCCAAGATTTATTTTCCTTTCACATTCACCCCCCACACCTTGTTCTTAAAAAAATCTTCTGTAGAAAGCATTTGAGAAGAGAATGAGTCTCTGGTCTCAGGTTTTGTCTGATCACTCATGGCTACGATGGTTTATTTTTGGATGGGTAGGTGCCAAGTTATTAGGAAAGCTCATTTTTATGAGGTTTAGAAGTTTCATGTCCTATCAAGAGAAAATGGTGGTGGGGGGTGGAGAAAAACAACAACAAACAAAAGAACAATTCTGAAAAATTGATATGAGACACATTACTCTGAAGTCTATACATCAGTAGACAGGTATGAAAGTGACTTATGTATGTAAATGGATTGCTGTTATTTTCTTCTAAAGTTTAAGTTGTCTAGATTCAGTTCACAGGGCTTTAATAAAGCACAGCTTAGTTTTCAGTAATTTCAAGTTAGGAAAAGTGGGCAAAAAAAAAGAAAAAATAAATAATAAAAAGTTGAAAATGTTATTTTGGGACTTGTACCCAGGAAAAATGAGGATTTCATCTAAAGTGTAGAAACCAATAAAAATTGAAAAACACATTAGACAAGGCCAGAATCAAACAATACGTGTACTACAGTTTTGGAAACATAATTTTTCTCTCTCCAGTTTTTCATGTTTACTAAAGATAAATCATGATAGGACTGATTTGCTTTATTATACTTGGCCAGATTATTTGTATAAAGTACACCAAGAATAATTATTTTTCATATAAGCTTTAATGACTTGCTTTGATGGAACTTTGTTCCATAGAAGGAATCTCAGATAAGACTTTAAAAGCCAAGCCCAGCCACGGATTTGTACCATCTATGGCTGGTCTCAATTCACCACTCAAATACCCGTGAGTTGGGTTAATTCTTGTCCTCAAGATAACTTGGGGCCTGTCAGAAAGTGACATTGTTTACTTACCACAGGTCAGGAACACTGTACAGGAAAGGTGTAGACAATGCCTAAGGCCAGATTTCTAAAGGGGTCTTTTTTTAAAAAAAATTTTTGAGATAGAGTTTCACACTTTTTGCCCAGGAGGGAGTGCAATGGTGTGGTCTCACGTCACTGCAGCCTCCACTTCCCAGGTTCAAGTGATTCTCCTGCCTCAACCTCCCAAGTAGCTGGGTTTACAGACATGAACCACCCATGCTTGGCTAATTTTGTATTTTTGGTAGAGATGGGGTTTCACCACGTTGTACAGGCTGGTATTGAACTCCTGACCTCAGGTAATCCACCTACCTTGGCCTCCCAAAGTCCTAGGATTACAGGCATGAGCCACCATGCCCAGCCCCAAGGGGCTTTTATTGGCTCTATAAGTCAAGTTTGATTTCTTAAAAGAAAGCACACCATTCCGGTCAAAGCTTGGTAAAATAACCCATTTCTCCAGTTGTGTTCTGTTACAAATGAAAACAGATTCTTATTGCACTTACGCAAATAACTATATTGTCATAAGTTAAGAATACTCACAAATAGTTTACAAATTCTGGAGAAATCAGGTAGAGAGAAACAAATATCACAAAAATCTTATCACAGCTACTGATGCCATACTCTACAGGTAGCTCCCATTGCTTCTACCTCAAATCAAAATAATTCAATTGTCCAGTCCCTTCCATTGCTGAGCCTCAGATTTTTTTTCTATCTGTTTAGAGGGTTAGATTTTACGACTTTTAAGGGGGCTTTCAGTTCTAACAGTTTATATGTCTATGAAATAAGGCAAATAAGTTAGGATTAGGAGGAGTGATAAAAAAGCAACCTTGAGACCTTTTCTTAGGTGTCCGGAGCTGCACACCCCAGCCATAGCGAATAATAATTGACGATTAAAAACGCCTGAGCTTTATTCATTTCCACCTTACACCTCCTCCCTATCTTTGCCTTTTCCCCTGTATTAATACCTCATAAAAGATGGCGCTCTTCCTGCTTCTTCTTCACCCATTTTTCCCACGCCTGCAAAAATTGCTACCTGACAGCGCAGGTGCCACATGACGTTCGACCAGAGAAACCAATACCTATCTGGCCACACCCTCCGCGATGAGATCATTTTCGCCCTGGCCCAACCCCTTCCCCTCCAAGTGTATATAAGGCACTGCATTACCGCCATTAGAAGAGACTTGATCAGAGCACTATCTTGTCTCCATTTCTCGTATCTCTTGTTCCCCAAATTCCCACCCCCTCTTCCAGGGCCTGCAGTGACGATCCCGCGGGCCGGGATACGTGGCGCCCGAGCAGGGACCTGGAAACGAGGGACTCCGTGAGGAAGAGGATGCCAAAGGACGGTCGACCGTTAACAAAGACAAAAGAAATTAAATTTTTTTGATCACCGCGGGAACCTGCCACGTCAGAATCGAAGGTAAGTGGCGCGTCCGAAATGGGACAAGAATTAAGTCAGCATCAAATCTATGTAGGACAATTAAAAGAGGCTTTAAAGATACGAGGAGTAAAGGTTAAAGGTAATGATTTGTTTATGATTTTGTAAAGATAATTGCCCTTGGTTCCCACACAGGAAGGAACTATTGATATCAAAATATGGCGAGTAGGATTGTTCAGGACTACATTATTATAATACTTTTTGGGCCAGAAAATTCCTCAGACCGCTTTATTGAACCTCATTAGAGATTTCCATTAGATAAGAAGAAAGTCGATCCCATAGTGTCATGGCTGTGTCTTCTTCCAGACAGAGATATTTTAAAGGTTATTCTGTCATCCAGCAGAAGCTCCGAAGGAGAGATTCATTTCTGAGAGGATCATGAGGAAATCAAGTCTCCTTCTGTAACAGATAAAGAAATGCCAATTTAAAACAAAACAAAAAAAATAATCACCCACTCCTTATAGACAAGCCTAAAAAGAGGAGGAAGTTAATAGTTTTTCCAATCAATCAGAGATAAATTGGAATGATTAGAGGAAGAGGCTAAATATCACAACCCTGGGATTTGCCTCCTTTACTTCATACCCTCCTCCATATAATAAGACACACAATAATGAGGCTTCTGCTACCTATTGTTATGGCAGCAATAGATCCCAAAGAAGAATTAAACAAAAATTGCTCAACTAGAGGAACAAATTAAACTTGAAGAGTTACATCAATCATTGATACTAGCTCCAAAGCTAAAAAACAGGAAGTGAAAAACACCCAACTCAGACGCTTACAGGAGGACTCATACCACCTCAGGCCTGACAACATGTTCCAAGAGGGGGTTAATACAATGAGAAGACCCTCCCCAAAGATCGTCTTCGGGTCACTGAACCATAGATGAAGGTGGACGGGCTTGGAGGCATCGCACGATTGAATGCCACAAAAGAGTTAAAGACTGCTGCCTCTCAGTATGGGCTACTGTTCATGGTTAGTGTAGACCCAGTCATAATTGTCACCTGCGTTTCTCCAAATGACTGAATACCTTAGTTAGGCAATTTTTCTGGGGATCACTTAATTTGGAAGTCAGAGTTCTAGAAAATTCAGAGATACAGCTAAAAGAAATCAACAACAGGCAGGAACGTGTTGTGGGATTTTGATATGTTAACTGGTTCAGGTAATTATGCAGACACCCAGGTCCAAATGTAGCCAGACCTCTGATTTCACAAATCCAGGCTGCTATGCCAAGGCACAAAGCCTGGAGAAACTTCTCCGTTAAAGGAGATCCAGGGCCTCAAGCCACACGTAAGTTAAACAAGGACCCGATGAGCCATTTTCAGACTTTGTGAATAGACTTATGACCAATGCAGGGTTCTGGAAATGCATAAACGGGTGTAGATTATGCTAAACAGTTAGCTTATGAACGCTAACCTCGCCGCCAAGCGCAATCAGAACTTATCAAAAGAAAACAGATTAACAGGATACATTCGCCTTTGTTCAGATATTGGGCCCTCATCGTCAACAAGGTCAATGGTCACCATGAAGGCCAAACAGTAAGAGACTTCCTCATTAAACAAAGGTAAAGATAAAGGGGATGTTTTAGATGCAAAGGGACACTTTGCAAAGATTATGAAAACAAAAAAATAAAAATCCAGAAGTAAAATCCTACCTGGAGGTAAAAGTAAAAGGCACTGGGCAAATGAATGTAAATCTAAAACTGAGGTAGTCAAGGAAATCCTTTATCCCCCAGGCAGGGGAACGGGATGAGGGGCCAGCCCTGGCCTGTGCAGTTGCATATGGGGCAGTCAGCTTTGTTCCAGCCAGCAACAGCACCTATTTCCAAAACTTAGTAGAGCAACTCCCAGGAAGTGAGGCACGGACTCAGTCTCCACCTCCTCCCACACAGTACTACACCTGAAATGGGACCACATGCAAACCTAAACCTGAATATATGGACCTTTACCACCTAACACTTTTGGGCTACTTTTGGAAGAAGTAGTGTCACCATGAGAGGCTTACAAGTCCTCCCTGGAGTTATCGAGCAATGACAGAAGGATGGAGAAATTGCACCATGGCCAGAGCTATTGATACAGTATTATTACTGTCCTCAGGAGTTAGGAATAGCTCAGTTAATCCTGCTACCTTGGTTAAAACAGATAATATCCAATACTCCACAGAAACATTTAGACTATCGCATATATTGGTGCAACCAATAAATTTGGAAAACCTCTCTAACTAGTGGTGACAGAAGGGTCAATGTAGACTGACAGCACAGGGGCTGATGGGCAAATCATCAACAGTGGCAGGAAGACTAGGCCTCTCATTGCCTGCTACTACAGAGACTTTTAACTCACTTAAGAGGAATTGGGCAAAAGCAGTAATCCCAAACAACAAAGTTCTAAAATACCTAACATGGAGAGTAAAAGAAACAATTCAGGCCTCATTAAGCCATTTAATGTCCCCACTTACTCAAGGAATCTTCCTAGAAGTAGATCTTCAAATTAGTTCATAATGTGTAGCCCAAATGAAGGAGAAAGGCCTGTTAACTCACATGTTCTAGTGCAGCCTGGAAAAGGAGAAAACGGTGGCCCACTCATACCAGTTGCACTTGATGCAGTGCTGGGGTTTGAAATTTTTAGCTCAGGCCACTGACATACCTGCACCCCAGTGCCATGCGCTGACCATTACTTGGAAGTCAGATGAGCCCAGTGGCTGATCACACAGTGCCTTTACTGTCAGATAAACTATGCTGCCCAACAGTTAGTGTGCAGGAACAACTAGTAGCAGGACATATTGTAGAAAGTAATTCTCCTGAATAAACGTTTGTTGTTGCAAAGTCTAGGTAAATGGGAGACTCTACAAGATTTAAGAGTAGTCACCAAGATCCTGAGAGGGTGCCTTACAACCAGACATCACACCTGCCACATATTCCTCAAAATATTTTTAAAATCATTGACCTTAAAGACTGCTTTTTATACCCCCTTCAATTCTGCTGACCAAAAAGATATTCTTGTCTTCCATCTACAAATTTTAGACAACCAATGAAGCTTATCAGTTGGTGCTTCACCAGGTACTAATAGTCCTACCCAGGCTGTAGCTGCTATAGGAGTTTCAGTCGAAAACATGGACACAAATGTATATTATACATTATATGGATGATATTTTAATAGCAGGAGAAATTAATAACAAGTCTTACAGTGCTTTGCCCACCAAACAAGAGTTAACAGCAGCTGGACTACAAATATATCTTCCAGAAAAGGTACAATTACAAGATCCATACACCTATCTTGGTTTCCAAATTAATGGACCCAAAATCATTAATCAAAAGGCCGTTATACGCCGATCATTTAAAATCAATGATTTTCCAAAAATTAATATAAATTGCTTCTGGCCATATTTCTTGTAAACTCTTCACTACAGGAGATAAAACCTCTTTCGATATATTAAAAGCATTCTAAACCAGTACCTGCTGTCCATTAATACTAAAGAAGCATTAATAAGAATCGTGTTGCAGAATATGCCATTGCACAATTTGTTACTAGCATTGATTATTTCAGCCATTATTGATATTCATTATAACACAACAATGACCCTCTACTGGCTTATTCTGGTGAACAATCCCATTATGTGGGCACACCTGCCCTCTCCCTAAAAAGGCCTCTTGTTGCCTTATTAAGATGCCATATAGCGTTTGTCTGGAATTATTCATATGTTCAGGCAAGTACTTTGAATAGAACCCTCTACCATTATACAGCCCTCTACACTAATCACACATCCATTGGCTGTTACAAAATAATGAAGTCACAATTGCTTGCTTTTCTTACACTGGCACAATTCGATCCATTATCCACCAAATGTTCCGCCATTCAATTTTGCAAACTGCGCCAAGCGCGTTGTGTTTCATATCACCAAGTAGAACCCTCAATGATGATTACACTGCCCAGCCATATCTTCACAGACGCTACAATCTACACAGAATTGTAGTCGTTAAATTCCAGCATCACTTTATACATCAGCTCATTGGTCAGAGCGCCAGCACCGCGCATTATCAGCTTTTCCTTGTCAGCCACTTCATACCAAGACAGCCTGCCTATTCACTTCTTCTTAGAGACCGTGTCTCAAATTAAACATACTCAGACACAGCTAACCTATTTTACAATGTCAACAACTATTCAGAAAAAGGACTACTCTCTTTTCAGTATCAGAGCACATTCAGGATTAATGGACCTTTTAACACAAGGTAACGAATATCAGGACGCGGGCAACAAAAACTATAGCCACAGAACAACAAATACAGACAATTGCATAACAAGCACAGCATTATGCCTATCATAGTAAACAACCTTTAAGGCTTATAAGGTTAAACTTACCAGAGAACAAGCTCGACAAATAGTTAAACAATGCTACCACCAGCATACAACGTGTATTTACCTGTTCCCCATCTAGGAGTTAACCCCCTCGAGGACTCCATCCCCAAATCTAAATTTGGCAAATGGACGCTACTCACCACTTAGAATTCAAGTCAATAAAATATATCCATGGCGAAGTAGTACTCATAGGTGTGAGCCTGTCAGTTGTCTCTCCAAATGAGAGGCCACCAAACATAAATATAGTCATTGTACTGCACCATGCTTCATTTTAGGAATACCCAAACAAATCCAAAACAGATAATGGCCCTGGTTATATAGCCAAACCTTTTTACATACCCCAAGAAATGAAAACACCACAAGCATTCTCTAATCCCTAAGACAAGGTATAGTAGAAAGAGTCATCCTACAGCTAAAAACTGTTATCACAAAGGTAGAGCTGCCCCGTGAAGGGCAAATTTCTTGTGAAACATACTCAATCATGCCCTGTTTATTCCAGCATACCTAGATAGTCATAGGAAATCTGTTGCCAGACCGCTTGGCATCCCATCTCCAAAACAGTTTGCAATAAGTGGGAGATCTCGACACGTGCATGGCCTTACACAGCCCTGATGCAGTTTTTTAATTTGGGGAAGAGGCTCATGCATCTTCTCACAAATGATGCAGCCAGATGGCTGCCTGAAAGATTGCGTGTTATAAATAAATCATAACCATGGTCAGTCCCGGGAATAAAATTATAGTTTCTTCCTTTTGCTTTCAGAAATGAAGTTTCAACACAGAGACTTTCGAAAGAATCGCTTATAGTATAGTGAGTCTAGCGCGGCGTTTTGGCAGGACCCTCGTGAAAGCAAGAGAATTGGTTACAAACATATGGCTGTGCCAACCGGCATTCCCAGAGGAGACAGTATTTTCTCTGAACCCTCCTCGGCTGACAGAATACCCAGGTGATTGCAGGCTGCTCTAAAGCGTGCATGAAACACAGCCCGAATGCCAGAATTGGTCATGGCGAAATGAAAAGTGCTAGCCAACGGCAACCGGAATTGTCAGAGATAGCGATCACAGACTTACAAGAAGAACCAGTGCTTGCAGTGCCAGCCCGCACGCACCAGCAGAATGACCAATGACTTTCCCCGGCCCCGCCAGTTCTCCTTTCTTGGTCCACGGTATTCTTTCACTTTTCACTCTGCAGTCTATAACTAAGACAAGCTTTCAAGGCACTAGACACAAATGAGGCTCACAGGCCAAACCTATACAGGTCCACATTATTATCATCACTTTTGAGATGACTGAAAAATGGTGAGTCTTATTTGGCTCAATAGGACCAATTCTCCCCTGTGTGTGCTGAACTGACAGCTTAAAGGACGGTAGGAAGGACTATCCCCACTGAGATAATACAGAGGGCCGGCCATGCCTTGGCCCATTCCAGCCTGCAAGGTGGGGATGATTTGACCCAAATCCCAAGACAGGCAGGTTCCTCAGGGTCAAGCTTCATCAGCAAACAATTAAAGGGGACCTGTCCGAGCTGCAGACTCTCGGCCAGCCACACACTGAGCAACAGTTCCATTGTATTCATTTCAATTCCACACCTCCTCTATCTTTGCCTTTTCCCTGTATTAATAATACCTTCCTGCCATAAAGATGTCCGGCTTCTTCACCCATTTTTCCGCCAAAAGGCAATTGCCACAGAGCGCCACATGACGCTCAATCGCAGTTCACTATCTGGGCTACACCTCCAGACGCTTTCACCAACCTCCAACTGTATATAAGGCACCGCAGACAATGCCTAATAATTGACGCACTGTTTTGTTCCCATTTCTCTTCTTCTGCACCCTCTTCAGGTTATCCGGCACGGCTAATTTAGGATTCATAGATTCAGTAGCCTTCTATACCTTTGGAAACTCTATTTGCAGTATAAGCAAGTGACTTGCTGCTCCGCAGAATGAACTGGACTTTGAAAGCTGGTCTCTGCACTTGAACTGGGTTAGTGAAGCGAGACCCTTCTGGGTCACCAAAACTTTTTTTATTTTTTATTTTTTAATTTATTTATTATTATAATTTTAAGTTCTAGGGGCATGTAAGTTTAATACGTATTTTAAAGGTAGCAACTCATGTCGTCACCATACCGTTACTGGTTAACAGGTAACTCCGCAATCCTCCTCCGGCTTCTCCATGATAGGCCCTCCGTGCGGGATGCTGTTCCTCTTCCAGTCCAGCAATGATTCATTGTTCAGCCTGCCCAAAGAGCAGAACATAGCTTGTCTTCAGGAGTTTTCTGTTAAGAATGATGGTTTCCAGCTGCATCCATGTCCCTACAAAGGACACAATAAACTCGTCCTTTTTATGGCTGCGTAGTATTCCATGGTGTATATGTGCCACATTTTAATCCAGTCTGTCACTGAGATGGACATTTGCCGATTCCAAGCCTTGCTATTGTGAATAGTGCCACACACAAACATAATGGAACCAGAGCCAGCATGATATAATCTGTAGACAGGCACCAAATGTATGAATGCCATGGTACACATCTAGTTCTAGATCCTTGAGGAATTGCCATACTGCTTCCATATATAATGGTTGAACTAGTTTACAAGACCACCAACAGTAACGCTCTTTCCACATCCCTCCAGCACCTGTTGTTTCCTGGACTTTTAATGATTGCCATTCTAACTGGTGTGAGATGGTATCTCATTGAGGTTTTGATTTGCATTTCCTCTGAGGTCAGTGATGATGAGCATTTTTCATGTGTCTGTTGGCTGTATGAATGTTTTCTTTGAGAAATGTCTGTTCAGCGCCCGTCACTCTTTTGATGGGTTGTTTTGATGTTTTCTTTGTAAATTTGCTCAGAGTTCTGATATTAGCCCTTTGTCAGATGAGTGTAGATTGCAAAAATTTTCTCCCATTCTGTAGGCTGCCTGTCACTGATGGTAGTTTCGTGCAGAAGCTCTTTAGTTCAATTAGATCCCATTTGTCAATTTTGGCTTTTGCTGCCATTGGTGTTTTAGATGAAGTCTTTGCCCATGCCTATATGTCCTGAATGGTACTACTCTGTTTCTTCTAGGTTTTTATGGTATTAGGCTCCAATATTTAAGTCTCTAATCCATCTTGAATTAATTTTCAGAGAGGAAGTAAGGAAAGGATCCGTGTTTCAAAGCTGATGAGAAATAATTTTCAGCACCATTTAATAGAAGAATCTCATTTCTCTAGGTTGTCAATGTGACAGATGAAGTTTGGACAGTGTTATTTCTGAGGACTCTGTCTTGTTCCATTGGTCTATATTCTGTTTTACCAGTACCATGCTGTTTTGCTTACTGTAGCCTTGTAGTATAGTTTTCCAGTAGTTACAGGTGAAAGAGCACAGCCTCCAGCTTATTCCCTTGACTTAGGATTGTCTCTTGGAGATGTATGGCCTCTTTGGTTCCATGAACTTTTAAAGCAGTTTTTCCAATTCTGTGAAGAAACTCATATTGGTAGCTTGATAGATGGCATTGAATCTATAAATAACCTGTGGCCATTTCACGATATTGATTCTTCCAACTCCATGCTATTGTATATTTTCCATTGTGGTTTGTGTCCTCTTTATTTCACTGAGCAGTGGTTTGTAGTTCTCTTGAAGAGGTCTCCACTGTGCTAGATTCCTAGGTATTTTATTCCTTTGAAGGCAAATTATGTGTTCAGTTCATTCATGATTTGGCTCTGTGTTTAATGTTAAACAGTAGGGGCAAGAATGCTTGGTGATTTTTGCACATTAATTTTGTATCCTGAGACTTTGCTAGTTGGCTATCAGCTTAAGGAGATTTTTGCATGAGAAAATGGGGTTTTCTAAATATACAATCATGTCATCTGCAAAATAGAATACTTGACTGCCCACCTGAAACACCTTTGGATTTTCTCTGCCTAATTCGTTCTAGCCAGACCCAACACTATGCTGAATAGGAGTGGTGAGAGAGGGCATCCCTGTCTTTATGCCAAGCCAAAGGGAATTTTCCAGTTTTGGCCATTCAGTATGATATTGGCTGTGGTTTGCATAAATAGCTCTTTCTTATTTTGAGGTAATGCTCCATCATCACTGACTTATTGATGCTTTTAACATGAAGGTTCATGTTGAAGTATCGTGCCTTTTCTGCATCTATATTGAGATAATCATATGATTCTTGTCTTTGGTTCTGTTTATATGCTGGATTATGTTTATTGATTTGTAGAATGTTGAATCCAGCCTTGCATCCCAGAAACAATTCTGATCATGGTGGATAAGCTTTTGATGTTGCTGAACTGCCTACAAGTATTTTATTGAGTACTGGTCTAGTCAATAGATATTGGTCTAAAGCTTTTTTGTTGTGTCTCTGTATTATATCAGGATGATGCTGGCCTCATAAAAATGAGTTAGAGATTCTCTCTTTTTCTATTGATTGGAATAGTTTTCAGAAAATTAGCTCCTTGTGTACCTCTGGTAGAATTGGCCAGAATCCATCTGGTCCTGGACTTTTTCTTGCAGGTTATTCATTGCCCAATTTCAGAGCCTGCTATTGGTCTATTCAGGGATTCAACTTCTTCCTGGTATAGTCTTGAAGAGTGTAAGGTCCAGGAAATTATCCATTTCTTCTATATTTTCCAGTTTATCATGAGGTGTTTATAGTATTCTCTGATGCAGGTAGTGTTTCTATTTCTGTGGGTCGGTGGTATCCCTTTATCATTTTTATTGTGTCGATTTTTGATTCTTCTCTCTTTTCTTTCTTTATTAGTTCCATAGTGTCAATTTTGTTGATCTTTTCAAAACCAACTCCTGATCTTTCATTGATTTTTGAGGCTTTTTTTTGTAGGGGTTCTCTATCTCCTTCAGTCTCTACTGATCTTAGTTATTTTGCCTTCTGCTAGTTTTCGAATGTGTTTCTGTTCTTGGCTTCTCTAGTTCTTAATTAAGTATGTTAGAGTGTCACTTTAGATCTCTTCCCATTTTCAGTAGGGGTATTTAGTGCTTAACACTTCCTCTCACACACTGCTTTAAATGTGTCCCAGAGATTCTGGTATAGTTGTATCTTTGTTCTCATTGGTTTCCAAGAACATCTTTTATTTCTGCCTTCATTTCATATATAGCACCCAGTAAATGCACTGTAGAGTATAAAAGATTCAGTTTCCATGTAGTTCTGTGGTTTTGCTGGGCTTCTTAGTCCTGAGTTCTATTTTGATTGCACTGTGGTCTGAGAGACAGTTTGTTATAATTTCTGTTCTTGTACATTAGTGAGCCATACCTCCACCGTGGTCAATTTTGGAGTAAGTAATGATGTGAAGTTGAGAAGAATGTATATCATTCCGCTGATTGGGGTGTGAGAGTTCTATAGATGTTCATATTAGGGTCTGCTTAGGCTGGAGAGATGAGTTCAATTCCTGGATATCCTGTGTTAACTTTCTGTCTCGCTGATCTGTCTAATGTTGATAGTGGAGTGTTGAAGTCTCCCATTGTATGGGAGTCTAAGTCTCTTTGTGCTCTCATGACTGCTTGCAGAATCTAGTGCTCCTGTGGCTGGGTGCATATATATTTAGGATAGTTGGCTTTTTCCATGAATTGATCCCTTTACCATTCTGGAATGGCCTTCTTTGTCTCTCTTTTGATCTTGATGGTTTTAAAGTCTGTTTTATCGGAGACTAGTATTGCAACCCTGCCTTTTTTATTCTCCATTTGCTTGGTAAATCTTCCTCCTCCATCCCTTTTATTTTGGAGTCATGTATGTCTCTACATGTGAGATATACAGGTCTCTGAATACAGCAGACTGATGTGTCTTGACTCTTTTATCCAGTTTGCCAGCCAGGTTCTTTTCATTGAGCATTTAGTCCATTTACATTTCAGGTTAAGATTGTTATGTGAACTTGATCCTGCCATTATGATATTAACTGGTTATTTTGTCATAGTTGATGCAGTTTCTTCCACCGACATGGTCTTTACATTTTGTCATGTTTTTGCAATGGCTGGTACCCTGTTGTCTTTCCATGTTTAGTGCTTTTCCTCTAGGGTCTCCTTTTGTAAGGCAGGTCTAGGTGGTGACAAAATCTCTAAGCATTTGCTTATCTGTAAAGGATTTTATTTCTCCTCTATAGAAACTTAGTTTGGCTGGATATGAATTCTGGTTGAAAACTTTTCTTTAAGAAGTTGAATATTGGCCCCCACCTCTTCTTCTGGCTTGGGAGAGAGTTTTCTGCCGAGATCTGTTATCTGATGTGTATTTCCTTTGTGGGTAACTAATTCTCTCTATTGCCTTGCAGATTTTTCTCTTATTTCAACTTTCGTAATCTGGCAATTATGTCTTGATGTTCTTCGAGATCTTTGTGGGCGTTTCTCTGTATTTCTGATTTTATCGTTGGCTCCGTCTTACTGCTTCTGTAGTTCTCCTGGATGATTTCTCCTGAAGTGTCGCGCAACTTGGTTCCATTTTCTCTTTGACTTTCAGGCAACGAACGATGTAGATTTTGTCTTTTACATAGTCCCATACTTCTTTGTGCAGGCTTTTGTCTATTTCTTTTTCTTTTTCTTTTTTGGTTTCTCTTTCGCCTCTTATCTTCATTTGATCCTCAATCGCTGATACTCTCTTTCCAGTTGATCGATTCGCCGTTACTGGCTTTATATTTTGTCAATGATTTCTCGTGGTTTCCATCATGCGGTTTTCATCTCTTTCATTCTTATTTATTACCTATCACTAATTAATTACTCTCTAGCCATCAATTCTTTCCACTTTCAAGATTTTGTTTCTATGCTTGGCAATGCATCACTCCTCCTTTAGTTCTGAGAAATTTGATGGACTGAAGCCTCTTCTCTCTCATCTCACAAAGTCATTCTCCTCATTCAGCTTTGATCCGGTTGCTGGCAATGAGCTGCTGCGCCCTTGCAAGGGGAGATGTGCTCTTATTTTGAATTTCCAGCTTTTCTGCCTGCTTTTCTCTCATCTTTGTGGTTTTACTCTGCCTTCTGTCTTGATGATGGTGCATGCCTGCAGCAGGTTTTAGGCAGGTGTCCTCCTGTTTGATAGCTAGTTTCCTAACAGTCAGGACCTCCTTGTAGGTCTGTTGAGATTAAGCTGAGGTCCACCTCCTGACCCTGTTTGCCTGGGTATCAGGCAGCAGAGGCTGGGCTGCAGAATATTTCTGGAACAGCGAGTGTACTCTGTCTGGATTCTTGCTTTGAAGCTTCCCTTCTCAGGGGTGCACTGCACCCTGTGAGGTGTGGGCAGTCAGGATCACTCTAGCGGGCATGTCTCCCAGTTAGGCTACCAGGCCAGGGTAATTACAGGAGCCTGTCCTTCTCAGATCTCACAACCTCAGATACAGATCCACTGCTCTTTCAAAGCTGTCAGACAGAGTCGTTTGTGCTCCTAAGAGAGGTTTCTCCTAAGCTTTTGTTAAGAGTTGTTTCACAGCCTGCATTCCTAGGGTGTGAGTCTACAGACAGGCAGGTTTCCTTGAGCTGCTGTGACTCCACCCAGCTCGAGCTTCCCAGCAGCTTTGCTTACCTACTTAAGCCTCAGCAATGGTGGAGCCCCCACGCCTCCTGCTGCTGCCTTGCCGGGTAGATCACAGACTGCTGTGTTAGTAATGAGGGAGAGGGTGCTCCCTGGGCATGGACCCTCCCAGCCAGGGATATACTCTCCCGGTGTGCCTGTTTGCCCAAAGCAGTAATAGTGGGAGCACCGATTTTCCCTGCAAGTTGTGTGTGTCTCAGTTCCCCTGGCTAGGAAAAGGGATTCCTTTCCCCCTTGCGCTTCCCAGGTGAGGGGATGCCTCTCCCTGCTTCAGCTGTTGCTGGTCGGGCTGCAGCAGCTGACCAGCACTGATTGTCCGGCACTCCCCAGTGAGATGAACCCAGTACCTCAGTTGAAAATGCAGAAACCACCGGTCTTCTGTGTCGCTCGCGCTGGGAGTTGGAGACTGGAGCTGTTCCTATTCGGCCATCTTGCTCCGCCCCCTCACCAAAACTTTTAATTCCTCCCCACATCCAATTATTTTAAGAATGAATGATATAGGTGGATGAAATCTGTACTGTGCCCACAGTGACTTAGGAGTGTTGGGAAGGAATTTGAAGAATGTAGGGGCCCAGGAGCTATTTTCATTTTGTCTAGAAAGACAGCATGGTAGATCTGTAGTCATACAGACATGCCATTTATTAGTTGTGTGATTTAGATATTACACTTTTTTCCTTAAATCAAGTGTCTGCTTTACATTTGTTCCACTGCCTGATGTCTTTTAGGCTGTTAGTAGTTGGGCCTTTGCTTGTGTTTATTGGTGACACATGTTAACCCTGCTTGGATTTCTGGGCTGGACCAGTTAATATTTCAAATTGGAGGCTCTACTTTTTAAGCCAAGTGTTGGCCTGTTTCCTACCTCCATTGAGTAACTAATCCTGGTTGGTTTTCTTTGCAAGCCTTCTCTCCCACAGTTGAACCATTACCAAGGACTCTGCCACTTAAAATCCTTCTGAAAAAATGCCACTCTCTGCCCATCTCACAGAGTATCCCCATGGAGCTGGACCAAGTGGGCTGGAGGAGACTTATTATGCTTTGCATTGGTGTGCCTTTTATGCCCTGGTTTCTATGGCAGGATATGCTAGGCAGGCCTCATGCATAGTCAGACTGTGTTGACATTTATCCTCTTCCCCACCCTGTAATCCCCCAGTACTGCTCCTCAATAAAACATGAAAATCAACTATTAGCAATGCTTTGGTATAGACTTTGACCTCTCCATGCTCTTCTTTTAAAATGCAAATATCCTTATTGGGGGTACTCATTAAGTCAAAGCACTCAAATATCCTATTCTTCTCAAAGTCTTGTGCCTCTCCCTCCCGGGTCTCTGTACCTAATGCTTTCCAGAACTCCTATACACAAGTTGCTCCTCTTCACCCTATTCATAGTGATCTTATATACAGCCTGCAGGCCTCAAAGGGACTAGTCCCATAGCGCAAACCCCACATGAGGTCATTCTAACACCTTACATAGACATGCTTTCTGTGGGTTTCAAATCCCGCCTCCTTCACTGACCACCAACTATGGAAGCTCCTCAAGTCTCAAGGCAGCTTCATTTAAAGAACTCAAAATCCAGAGACATTCCCTCTAACACATCCCAGAACTTCAGAGTGTGCCCTTTCAGACTCAGCTCACCGCCCTGCCTGCCACACCTTTGTCATTTGCAAAATCTGTCTTTTGTCACAAATGGATGGAATCTATGCTTTTGGATCCTTCTGCCTTACACCATATCTTAACAGTTCCTAGGCCCTTTTACAGCAACAAAACTTGCATGAATGCTGTGATTCTCAGGACTTCACAGCATTCCTTTCTAAAGGTTTCTTTCCAAAGTCTCTAAAAGCTCTAAGAGCACCAGTTTCACTTCCCCATGCCTCAAAGTTTGCCTTAATCCTGAAGGCCTTGTAGCTCCTCTGGACCTGCTTCTCCTCCTCCTCCTATTTCCTCCTTTATTCTTCTTACTCCGTGTGTGCGGGACTTGTGGGATGCTTTGACTCAGAGCTTATTTCCAACCCGGTGGCTCCTTCCCAGCATTCCAGGAAGGTAGGAGCCAAAGAAATCACTGGCTTCGGTCTTGTGTGGCATCATTTCCCTCAGAAATCCCCAGAATCTAGGGAGGCAGTAAGAATAAAGAGAAAGAATTCTGAGGATAGGGAGATAATCCTTTACCAACAGAACTAGGAGAGTGCTTAGAGGTCACATGGTCCTCTTACTTTACAGATGGGGAAACAGGATCAGACAGAGGATGGGACCTACCTGTCCAAGGTCACACAGTCAATTTATAGCAGAGTTGTGACTCAGGCTTCAACCTCATGACTTTTCATCATGCCAGAATGTGATTTTACTTCACTCCTAGACCAAGTCTTAAATGTTAAGATGCCAAGCCTCAGGTTCCATCGAAGCTCATCTGCAGTGGAGTTGCCAGCCTCCCCCCATCCCCTAAGGAGACTGCAGGTGGTAGGTGCAAATCAAACCATCAAGGCAGCAGCACATGCCTGCCATATTTTCTAATTCCCCTGCCTGAGGATAAAGCACTCTCTCATAATCCCCTAGGAGGTCAGGCCAGGAGGTTCTAATGGAAGGAATATAGTCACAGCTATTCCTCCTCTCCCTGCATTCCTCTTAGGAAGTGGACCTGTCGTCTGCCAATTCAAAGGCTTTTGAGCAGCTGCTACCATTCCACTGCCAAGTGAATCATATAGGCCCTGTCCACTATCCTTCTGATTGTCAGAAGCAGATGACAGCTCCTGGTGGGTGGAGTCGGGGAGCTGCAGAGATGGGGCTATTAGTCTTTACCCTAGGGATTTCTCTAGGCTTATTTATAAGCCATAGGTAGGAAAATATACCCCTGAGATTGGCTCATGTCCTGCCATCACCTCAGCAGCCACCCTCACCTCTGGGATATAAGTGAGTCTCATGTTGCAGCTCTGATTCTTAAGGTCCCAACTAAACACTTGGGACTAAAAGTATTCCTGGGCAGGAGGATGACATCAGGACTCCATTTGGAAAGCCAGGTGTCATCTAGCTCTCCTTATATCTCTGACCCTCCTGGCTATGGGATCCAAGAATCATATTTATATCATAATTAGTACCTGATTTACCTCCATTTGTTCAGTGCCAGTGTTCTGTGGATTTCAAATCCCGCCCCCTTCACTGACCACCAAACTTCAGTTTGTTTTCTACTGCTCAATTTCTGTTCTTCTACCTTATACTACACATACTTTTCACAAGCCCCTCCCTTGAAGCTTTTAATCTGGAGGTTCCAGGGCAGACCAGTATTGTGGAAAGAGGATCAACTTTGGGGTTGAACAGACTCAAGTTCAAATATTTGCTCTGCCAACCTGGGCAAGTTGCGTAACCTCTCTGGACCTCAATTTCTCAATTTGAGGGATGGGGTGCTGAATAACATCTTCACATGAAATAGAATCTATTGATGTTCCCAGCACAGTTCCTAGCACACAGGGGTGTTCAGTGATGGCAATATTTTTCTTCTCCCCACTGCCTTCCACCATTTCCATATGCCCAAGAACTTTGCCCACTATGGGGCCAACCTGAATCTGCCCTAGTGTGTGAGCTGTTTCTTCTAATTATTAATTGACTCCCTCACTTGCTCATTCAACAAACATTGATTGAGCAAAATACCAAAGTCAGTGGAGTTTGCCTTCTGACAACCCGGTGCTAGAAAGGACAACAGTTTTGAAGTCAGACATGCTTGGACTTGAATTTTGGCTGTGCTTCTTACTACCTGTATGACCTGGAATAGGTCACTTTACCTCTTTGAGCCTCAGTTATTTATTTGTAACTTTGGGTTAATAGTTTGTACCTCACAGACAATACTGTAGGCTAAAAAGAGCTAACAAACATGAAAGTGTTTTATAAGCTCTGAGGTGCTATACGACCAGATGGAAATGATAATAAAGACAATAACAATAAATGTGATAGAGATAGGAGTATGTCTTGTACCTATCCAGGCCTGGGCTGGATAGGTACAGAGTTGATATCCATGAATATCTGTTGATAGCAATATTAAAATTTAAGATTTGCTTTCCAAATGAAGCAGGGGGATTCTCATGCTTAAGAAAAACCTAACAAAACATAATTCCAAAAACAGATACACTGCAATAGTATCCACACACATATCACCTCACATATTGGCTGGGCTTTGCTCAAACCACTTGAGACTGGGCTGACTCAGAAGCCTGTTTAGGCAGAGGCATTCAAATAATTTCCCACTGAGGCTATGTCCCTCCCAGTAGGGGTCGCTCTGGGTTGGTCTTGATCTAGAGGGTTTTAGGATACACCTAGAAGAATCTAACACCACTGAAATGAGTGGCCAGGAAGCAATTGGAAGGAATCTTAAATAGGTCACTGCTTTCTGAGCAGGTAAGAAGAGCTGATGTATTTTTACTTTTTATTTGAGTATTTATCTACTGATGGTACCAGTTAGCTACATTTGATAACTAAGCCAGGTGTTAGGAGACCTTAGTTATGTTGCTGAAATTCTGTGTGTATTTTTGTGTATCACATTATGACTACAATGTGATTTTTTGTGTGTAGTCAGTTCCAATCATTCCCCTCCTGTGAGCCTTAATATCCTCATTTTGGAAATGGAAGCATTGCTATTTGTCTGTTCTGGGAACACAGATTTTCCTCTCTAATTGAGTCTGATTAGATATACCCTTGGTTTTTCCTCCTACTACCTGGTTTTTGGACACATCTACTGCTCACATTTCCTCTTAATGGGTGGGTTACAGAGAGGGGTGAAAATTTAGAACTGTTTATGTTACTCTGGGGAAGTGTTGGGAGGGGCACTAAATTAGAGCTATTGGTGGAAATAAGGTTTTGACAATGTTTTTATATTTTAATTAACCAGGCTCTTCATGTCACTTGAGACTTCAAATAATGAGAATTGTTAGGAACTGGGATTCTTACTTTATAATTCCAGGCAGGAGCTTGAGGTTCTTCTTTTTCCAAGATATTACCTAAGCAACGGAAGAAGGCCCAGCATACTTCAGATACTGGTTATGAATTTCTTCTTGACTAATTTCAGCCCTCTTTCTATTACTGGCCTTACATGAGATATCCTTCCCTCTCATGCTCCACCAACCCAATCCTAGTGGTTCTGCAAGGTGGACCAGGGTGATCAGCAACCAAGTTTCCCCCAAAGGAGCTGAAGTTTGGTCTCAACCTAAAGAGTATTCTTTCACCACAGGTAACTTGTACTAGGCCCCCAAGATGCTAGAAATCCGCAAGAACATTGGTGACTACTGGAAGCTCCGGGAACCAGGAAACAAGCCAGTTAATGAAGTAAGACCCCTTTCTTAGTTTCTTTTGAACTTGCCTGTTCTCCAGCACCATTTATCTCCTTTAAGCTTCTCTCTTCCTAGACATATTGCAAGTATTCAAACTTCCACCATGTGGAATGGAAGCAATTTTTAAAATGGGTTTCTGAGCCATTTTATGGCTGCATAAAAGTTGGGAGCATTAACATTTTTTCCCTGAGGTTAATTTTTACATGAGATAAATCAAGGACTTTTTATGGTTTCCATGCAGCTTGCTGTTGTCATTGTCTTTGGCTGCCTGTGCTGTGGCAGATGGAGGAACTGTGAAATTTTAAACTCTGAGTACTTTGGTTTGATTTTATTACATTCTTTGGGTTCATGATCATCTACAGAGCTAACTGGTGGCATATTTATGGGCATTTTTTGGAGAAGTTGTTTTATAAATGGAGATATTTAAGTTGGTGCTTAGGAGGTCAGTGTTATCAGGCTTCTTTATCTCGATATCTTTATATCATGTCTGTTGGGCACTTATATAGACCTTTGTAAGCGTAGCTTTCTTGCTGTATCTCTGTGCATATGCATGTCTGTCCGTATATGCCTATCTATGCATCTTTGCCCATGGCACACCTGTTAAAGCACTTCTTTGGTGCATGTGTGGATGTCCCTGAGCATGAACTACAATGTGATTTTTTTAACTATTTGTGTACTTGTGTCTATCTATCTATCATCTATCGATCTATCTATCATCTATCTATCTATCTATCTATCTATCTATCTATCTATCTATCCTTTGTCTGAGTGTATCTTTGGGTGTTTTGACATCTGATGCCTTTTTGTATGTGTTTGGGTCTACAGGCCTGCCTATTTGCATCTCCTTGTTGAGGGTATGTATAGATATCTGCCTTTCAGTGTCTGTCTATGTTTCTGCCTAGTTTGTCTGGGAGCAAGTGTGATTGCACAAATAAGGCTACAGATCTGTGGCTAAACTCTGGTGAACGATGACACCTGAGAATGCAACCCTCAGCTATATCTGGCCTAGTGGCTTAGCTTTTACTACCTCCACCCTCCAATTTGAATATTTCCACTCAGAAATAGGTTTATAATCAGCCACCATGTAGAGATTCATGACCAGGGAGATGTATCATGAAGTTAAGATTTTGTTTTGTTTTGTTTTTGTTTTTGTTTTTTGGTTTAGGGGTTGCAAAGTGAGGCCCACAGGAAAAGTTTAATGATACTTGGCTTGAATTTTCTTGTTTTCTGCCTTCTGCTCAGTTACCCTCTTGCCAGCCTTCCCTTACTTGGCTTCCTTGGTCCAGACTCAGGCTTGTCCATTCCTCTGGAGAAAAAGAGAACCAACAAGTGGGTCTAAACATTTATTTTCATTTTAGCCTGGTCTCTATGCTGGGTCTCTTTTTACTCAGAGGACAAATAGCCAGCTTCCTTCTAATTAGAAATTATGTATGCTTGACCAGGTGCGGTGGCTCACACCTGTAATCCTAGCACTTTGGGAGGCCAAAGCAGGCAAATCACTTGAGGTCAGAAGTTCAAGACCAGCCTGGTCAAATGGTGAAACTCCATCTCTACTAAAAAAGAAAAAAAAAAAAAAAAAAAAAAGTTAGCTGGGTGTGGTGGCAGGCGCCTGTGATCCCAGCTACTCAAGAGGCTGAGGCAGAGAATCTCTTGAACCTGGGAGGTGGAGGTTTCAGTGAGCCAAGAGCATGCCATTGCACTCCAGCCTGGATGACAGAGTGAGATTCCATCTCAAAAACAAAAAGAAAAGAAAAAAAGAAATTACATATGCTCAAATACAGGAATTAGTCATTCTTGATAAGGCCCTTTCCGTGGGGGAAGTCAACATTTGTAAGACCCCAAGAGAGGAAACCCATGTACGTGGTGGTTCTGAAAAGGTAAAGTATTCATGGTCAGGGGTTTAGAGGAGTGATTTGAGTCACCAGGAAAGCTTTCAGGGGACTCCATGGCATTCAAGGACTTGAAATGCTTGAGAAACAGTTTTTGCAGCTGTGATAAGCCCATGGATCTCTTATTATAGTGACAACAATAGCCTTTATTGCTGTGGCATTTTACAAAATGCTTTCAAATCCAATGTTTCATTTGACTTCATGGCAGTTCCATCAATTAATATCATCTCCATTTTGTACACTAAAACTCCGAGACTCAAAGAAGTGACATGACTTTTCTAATGTCACCCTGCCAGTAAGTGGTAGAGTCAGAACCTGATACCTTTGTATGATTCCAAATCAGGAGGCAGAACCTACATCCCTACTTTGTCTTTCATAACTCTGGAGAATCCAGAATTGGGAGAAAAACAGTTTTTCAAGGGAATGATCAAAGATAAATTACAACAAAGAGTCTAGCTATGCGGTAGACTACAATATTCCTGACTTCTTAGGGAAGGTGGAATTTGAGCTGCACTCTGAATAATGAGAAGTAATGAAAGAGATGGAGGAGACGGAGGTGGCCTGGTGAGATGGCAGGTGCTACATGACCAGGAAAGAACCTCTCTTCCTGTCCCCTGAGAGCAGTTCAAGCTGTTTTCCCATTAATAGTGCTAGATGTCAAAGGGAGATAATTTTTACATATGTTCATATATTAGTCTGTTCTCACACTGCCAATAAAGATATACCTGAGACTGGATAATTTATAAAGGAAAAAGGTTTAATGAACTCACAGTTCCACATGACTGGGGATGCCTCACAATCATGGTGGAGGGCAAAGGAGAAGCAAAGACATGTCTTACACGGTGGCAGACAAGAGAGAATAAGAGCCAAGCAAAAGGGGGATCCCCTTAGTAAAACCATCCAATCTCATGAGAATTATTCACTACCATGAGAACAGTATGGGGGAAACTGCTCCCATGACTTAATTACCTCCCACCAGGTCCCTCCCACAATATGTGGAAATTATGGGAGTTACAATTCAAAATGAGATATAACGGGGACACAGCCAAACTATATTATTCCACCCCTGGCCCCTCCCAAATTTCATGTTCTTCCATTTCAAAACCAATCATGCCTTCTCAACAGTCCCCCAATGTCTTAACTTATTTCAGCATTAACTCAAAAGTTCACAGTACAAAATCTCATCTGAGACAAGGTAAGTCCCTTCTGCCAATGATCCTGTAAAATCAAAAGCAAGTTAGTTACTTCCTAGATACAATGGGGGTGTAAGCATTAGATAAATACACCCATACCAAGTGGGAGAAATTGGCCAAAACAAGGGCTAAAGGCCCCATGCAAGTCCAAAATCCAGTGGGGCAGTCAAATCTTAAAGCAACAAAATGATCTCCTTTGACTCCAAGTCTCACATTAAGGTCACACTGATACAAGAGATGGGTTCCCATGGTCTTGGGCAGCTCTGCCCCTGTGGCTTTTCAGGGTACAGCCTCCCTTCCAGCTGCTTTCACAGGTTGGCATTGAGTGTCTGTGGCTTTTCAGGGGCACAGTGCAAGCTGTGAATCTATCATTTTGTGGTCTGAAGGATGATGGCCCTCCTTTCACAGCTCCACTAGGCAGTACTCTAGTGAGGACTCTACGTAGTGGGATCCAACCCCACATTTCCCCTCCACACTGCCTTAGCAGAGGTTCTCCATGAGGGCCCCACCCCTGTAGCAAACTTCTGTCTGGACTTCCAGGCATTTCACCACATCCTCTGAAATCTAGGTGGAGGTTCCCAAACCTCAATTCTTGACTTTTGTGCACCCACAGGCTCAACACCACATGGAAGCTCCCAAGGCTTGGGGCTTCCACTCTCTGAAGTCACAGCTTGAGGTGTTCCTTGGTGCCTTTTAGCCATGGCTAGAACAGCTGGGATGTAGGGCACCAAGGCCCTAGGCTGCAGACAGCAGGATCCCTGGGCCCAGCACATGAAACCATTTTTTCCTCCTAAAGCTCCAGGTCTGTGATGGGAGGGGCTGCCACAAAGGTCTCTGACATGCCCTGAAGACATTTTCCCCATTGTCTTGGTAATCAACGTTAGGCTCCTCATTACTTATGCACATTTCTACAGCCAGCTTGAATTTCTTCTCAGAAACTGAGTTTTTGTTTTCCATTGCATCATCAGGCTGCAAATTTTCTGAACTTTTGTGCTCTGTTTCCCTTTTAAAACTTAATGCTTTTTGTAGCACCCAAGTCACCTCTTGAATGCTTTATTGCTTAGAAATTTCTTCTGGCAGATGCCCTAAATCAACTCCCTGAAGTTCAAACTTCCACAAATCTCTAGGACAGGGACAAAATGTCACCCGCCTCTTAAATAAAACATAGTATGAGACACCTTTATTCTGGATCTTAACTAGCTCCTCATCTCCATCTGAGACCATGTCAGTTTGGACTTTATTGTCCATGTCACTATCAGCATTTTGGCCAAAGCCACTCAACATGTCTCTAACAAGTTCCAAACTTTCCCACATCTTCCTGTCTTCTGAGCCCTCCTAGTCTCTAGGAAAGTCCAAACTTTCTCACATTTTTTAATCTTCTTTTGAGCCCTCCAAACTATTCTAACCCCTGCCTGTCACCCAGTTCCAAAGTCGCTTCCACATTTTTGGATATCTTTACAGCAGCACCCCACTCTACCAGTACCAATTTCTGTATTATTCTGTGTTCATGTTGCTAATAAAAACATACCTGCAACTGGGTAATTTTTAAAGGAAAGAGGTTTAAGAGACTCACAGTTCCACGTGGTTGGGGAGGCCTCACAATCATGGCAGAAGGCAAAGGAGGAGCAAAGTCACACCTTACATTGTCACAGACAAGAGAGCCATGTGAAAGGGGAACCCCCTTATAAACCCATCAGATCTCGTGAGACTTATTCACTATTACAAGAGCAGTATTGGGGGAACCACCCCCTGATTCAATTATCTCCCACCAGATTCCTCCCATGACATGTGGGAATTATGGGAGCTGCAATTCAAGATGAGATTTGGTTGGTGACACAGCCAAACCATATCAGCGTATCACAACTACCCTGAGAACACTAAATAATATTCATTTTTCAGATGAAGAAATGAAGCTGAAAGAAAATAAAGGACTTTTCTAAGGTCAGAAAGCAGGTTGATATTAGATTCTGGGAGGACCTTGTGTCCCAAAGCCCAGTGACCTGATACTTAGTTTGTACCCCCACTTGAGGAAGATGCCAGGATATCTGCAGTAGGTCTCAAACCATATAGATGTAGCCATATTCTGCCTCTACCACCCTGCTGTGGTAGTGGTCCCATCTTACCAAGTCAGGAAGCTCTTGTGGGGACATTCTGGAGGCAAGACCAGCACCCAGACAGGCCTCCAGAACTCTGAGGGAAGAATCTTTCTCTTTTGTCTCTCTATCAGTTGTTTATTTTTTCTTTTTCAATTCTCATGTGTCATCTGTCAAAAAGCTGGCCAAACCTTCTTCCACAAGTTAAAATTAGCCAGTCTCCTTTTCTCTCGAAGTCTACCCTGAAAATAATATATTTTTAAAGGAAAGGTATTAGTCTGTGGATGAGAAGAAGTTGCTTCGGAGGAGCTGGAGTAAGTTCTGGATTTAGGATCTAGTCTGTTTCCCTTCACTCTGAATTCTAGGCAAACTATGCTCTGAATCTGGTAAAATTTTGGCTGTACAGATTATGTATTCTGAGCATAATAAGAAAAGTGTTGAGCTGTTCAAAGTCCAGCCACATCTGTTATCTCTTTGGAACCCCACACTGTGGGAGGACAAAGGATATATTGTTGTCTCTCTTTAATAGAGGCAGAAGGTTGGGTCTCAGAGAGGTTAAATGGCTTGTATTAGATCACCTAAACCTGGTGGAACCAGATTTGGAAACTGGTATCATGACATTCATGTTTGTGTTCTTTTACTGCAGCCACATGGATTACTTTCATGGCTTTGGATGTCAAAGTTCATTTCTTCCTGAGAATCCATACTATTTCAAGTCAGCTTTATTAATCTGTAATTTACATATAATAAAACTCGCCAAGTGTACAATTTGATGCATTTTGACAAATTTATATAGTCATTTAACCCCAACACAGTTGTGTTATAGAACATTTTCCTCACTGTCTCAAATATCCTCATGTTCTTTTGTAATCAGGCCCCCTCCCTTTCTCCCTTGGCAGTCACTGATCTCTTTTCTATATCTATAATTTTGCCAGAATTTTTAAACTGGTAACAATTAATAACTAATTTGTCTTGAAAAAGGTGTGAGGACAATAATCATCCATTTTCTGAATCTTGAGACTTAACAGTCAAGTGAAATGAATTTCTCTGTCATCCTATACATTTATTTGTTCGTTTGCTTATTTATTCATTCAGAAACCCCTATTCCAGGAATCGTGCTGGATTCTGGAATACTGATTTTTAAAAGGTCTGTGTTCAGTTCACAATCTAATCAGAACAAACTCATACATCAATGAAGAATCAGAGCATTATGATATGTCCTAAGAAAAATTCTTGAATTCAGTACTAAGAATGTTTAATTATGTTTAGAGAAGTCAAAGAAATAGACTGGATCTTGAATCCCAGAGGAAGTGTTCTTTTAAAAATGATCAGGAATTCTGAAACAGTTGGGAGGGATTGACACAGATAGGATTGGAGACTTCTTTCCAGTTCAAGATAGGGCAAAGGTGTTGAGACAAGAACCAGCATACTGGGCTTGGGGAACTACAAGATGGATGGGTGAGATGGTGGACAATCTGGCAAAAGCTTAAAGGAGTTTCAAAGGGCAAAAATCCTAGTAGGCTTGATAATCCTGACATGAAGTTGGAAAGTTTCAGGGAGTGCCAGTGATCGTTATTTTATAAAGCCCTAAGGTATTGGGGCTTTCATCAGTGTTCGGAGTTGAAGAAAAGTTCAGTATTGAGGCCAGCTTTCATCTTTTGCTCAGATAACAGAGAGATGTTATCCAAGAGACCTGGAGCATTTTTTATGATTTGTGTTTTCCCAGGAGGACAGAAGCAGTAGAGGCTATTCTTACCAGCCCTATCATTGGCTACATATTATGGGGGCTTCAGATGGTAGTGATCTCGAAACCAGGGGTGATATATTTGTCATGAAACTGTTAAGGTGCTAGCATTGTAGCTCACTATGGCCTATAGAAGTAGATTAACCTTACTTTTGCAGAGGTCAAAGCCTTCCCTGAAGGAGTTGCTTCCCTCACCCAACCACTTGGCATAAGGCTCAGAAGCTGGGTTCTGGAGTGAGACAGATAGGTGTTTCCATCTTCAACCTGACTGGATAGAGACCCAGCGGCCTTTCTGATGGCAAGCCATAGAAAAGGCAGAATGGAGAGTCAAGAGCCCTGGGCTCTAGTCCTGGCCTTGGGTAACTTGAGGGCCCTTCTTTCCCTTCCACCACTGAGCCTTAGAAGAAACCAAGGACTCTAACATAGGACTATAGAAGTGATTAATTCTGTTTGGAGAAGTCAAGTTTCCTAATCTGGACATGACCAGCTTCAACTGAATGCTTTCAGAGGTCCTTTCCAGTGTTAACAAAGGCATGTTCTGGTGATCAAGGAGGTCCCCATAGCTTTCTTAATAAAACCAGGCCTAACTATTGTCTGAATTGCTCAGGAAATAGGTGCTTGAGATACTTAGAGAGAGCATCATGGGATAGAAAAAAGTGATCAAGGATGTTCTTTTTCTTCTGCCCCACTTAGTCCCAGGGCTGGGACTAGGGTGAGGCAAGTAAGGCTCTTACCTTGGGGGGGACATATAAAGGGGTACCAAAAGAAACCAGTAATCAGGATAAGTAATATTTTAATACAACATTTTTAAAAATCAAAATTAATATGAAAATCCACTGTTAACAAAATATCAAAATTTTAAATAAAGACAGGACTAGTATTACTGATTTTTCCTTTTGCCTTGGGCTCCAATATGGCTTGGCACAGCACTGCTCAGGCTCCTTGCGTTTCTCCCCAGTAGTCACATATGCCTCACTTAGGGATCTAAGATGAAGAGTTTCTGCATTGGTTTAGGGCTTGCTTTCAAAGAAAATTGGCTGGTGTATAATAAGAGGTATAGAAAAGCGTAATGATTAAGAAGAGTATTGCCTCTGGAGCTAGACAGCCAGCATATATAAGTATTTAGGTCTACTACTTATTACTTGTGTGAAGCTGGAAAAATTATTTAACTTTTTGAGTCTCTGATTCCTCTTCCATAAAATAGGGATAATGACAGTACTTACTTCATAGGGTCCCTCTGAGGGTTAAATTAATTAATATGTGTAAATATCCAAACAAAGAATCGGGCATGTGACATGTGCCTAGTGAACATTTACTCTTGTTATATGTAGGAAGAATTTAGTTTAGAACTTCTTGAAGATAAGTAGTGGTACTGCAGTAGGTGACTGAGGTGGGTTGTTGAGTCATTCTTACTGCTGCTTTATCAGAGCTTCTGAAATTTCTTAGGTACTGCTTTGCTTGAGGCAGAGAGATGAAGTATATGATGTTTAAAATTTGTGTCCGTTTTTTATGATGCCTGCGACAAATAGTTTTGAAATTTGGGTTGAGAACAACTAATTTGTATGGATCTATCTAAACTATTCAAAACATGCTGGACTATTCTTTAAAAAAGTTATTGCTGCATAATAATTTTGTACATATTTGTGGGGTGCATGTGATACTTTGATACATGAATACAATGTGTAATAATTTAAAAAGTAATTGGAATACTCATCACATCAAACATTTATTATTATTTTCTGTTGAGAACATTCTAAATTTTCTCTTCAATGTAATTTGAAATATGCAATAAATTATTAACTATAGTCATGTGATTGTGCTGACACTACAACTTATTGCTTTTACCTAACTGTGTTTTTTATTATACTTTAATTTCTGGGGTACACATGCATGAAGTGCAGTTTTGTTACATATGTATACACGTGCCATGGTGGTTTGCTGCACCCATCAACCCATCACCTACATTAGGTATTTCTCCTAATGCTATCCCTTTCCTAGCCCCCAACCCCTGACAGGCCCTGGTGTGTTATGTTCCCCACCCTGTGCCCATGTGTTCTCATTGTTCAACTCCCACTTATGAGCGAGAACATGCATTGTTTGGTTTTCTCTTCATGTATTACTTTGCTGAGAATGATGGTTTCCAGCTTCATCCATGTCCCTGCAAAGGACATGAATTCACTACTTTTTATGGCTGCATAGTATTTCATGGATATGTGCCACATTTTCTTTATCCAGTCTATCATTGATGGATATTTAGGTTGTTTCCAAGTCTTTGCTGTTGTGAATATTGCCACTAAATATACGTGTGCGTGTGTCTTTATAGTAGAATGATTTATAATCCTGTGGGTATATACCAGTAATGGGATTGCTGCGTCAAATGGTATTTCTAGTTCTAGATCCTTGAGGAATTGCCACACTGTCTTCCCCAAGGGTTGAACTAATTTACACTCCCAACAACAGTGTAAAAGCGTTTTGATTTCTCCACATCCTCTCCAGTATCTGTTGTTTCTTGACTTTTTAATAATCGCCATTCTACCAGGTGCGAGATGGTATCTCATTGTGGTTTTGATTTGCGTTTTTCTAATGACCTGTGATGATGAGAATTTTTTCTTAAGTTTGTTGGCTGCATAAATGTCTTCTTTTGAGAAGTGTCTTTTCATATCCTTTGCCCACTTTTTGATGGAGTTGTTTGTTTTTGTCTGGTAAATTTGTTTAACTTCTTGTAGATTCTGGATATGAGTCCTTTGTCAGATAGATAGGTTGCAAAACTTTTCTCTCATTCTGTAGGCTGCCTGTTCACTCTGATGATAGGCTCTTTTGGTGTGCAGAAGCTCTTTAGTTTAATTATATCCTATTTGTCAATTTTGGCTATTGCTACCTTTGCTTCTGGTGTTTTAGACATGAAGTATTTGCCCATGACTATGCCCTGAATGGTATTACCTAGGGCTTTTTTTTTTTTAAGAATTTTTATGGTTTTATGTCTTAAATTTAACTCCTTAATCCATCTTGAGTTAATTTTCCTATAAGGTGTAAGGAAGGGGTCCAGTTTCAGTTTTCTGCACATGGCTAGCCAGTTTTCCCAACACCATTTATTAAATAGGGAATCCTTTCCCCATTGCTTATTTTTGCCAGGTTTGTCAAATATCAGATGGTTGTAGATGTGTGGTGTTATTTCTGAGGCCTCTGTCCTGTTCCATTGGTCTATGTATCTGTTTTGGTACCAGTATCATGCTGTTTTGGTTACTGTAGCCTTGTAGTATTGTTTGAAGTCAGGTAGAATAATGCCTCAAGCTTTGCTCTTTTTGCTTAGGATTGTATTGGCTATATGGGCTCTTTTTTGGTTCCATATGAAGTTTAAAGTAGTTTTTGTCCAATTCTGTGAAGAAAGTCAATGGTAGTTCCACTGGGATAGCATTGAATCTATAAATTACTATGTGCAGTATGGCCATTTTCACAATATTGATTCTTCCTATCCATGAGCATGGAATGTTTTTCTGTTTGTTTGTGTCCTTTCTTAATTCCTTGAGCAGTGGTTTGTGGTTCTTCATGAAGAGGTCCTTTATATCCCTTATAAGTTGGATTCCTAGGTATTTTATTCTCTTAGTAGCAATTGTGAATGGGAGTTGACTCATGATTTGGCTCTCTGTTTGTCTGTTATTGGTGTGTAGGAATGCTTGTGATTTTTGTACATTGATTTTGTATCCTGAGACTTTGCTGAAGTTGCTTTTCAGCTTCAGGATATTGTGGGCTGAGATGACGGGGTTTTCTAAATATACAATCATGTCATCTGCAAACAGAGACAATTTGACTACCTCTTTTCCTATTAGAATACCATTTATTTCTTTCTCTTGCCTGATTTCCTTGGCCAGAACTTTCAATACTATGTAGAGTAGGAGTGGTGAGAGAGAGGGCATCCTTTTCTTGTGCCAGTTTTCAAAGGGAAATCTTCCAGTTTTTTTCCCATTCAGTAAAATATTGACTGTGGTTTGCCATAAATAGCTCTCATTATTTTGAGATATGTTCCATAGATATCTAGCTTACTGAGAGTTTTTAGAATGAAGGGGTGTTGAATTTTGTCAAAAGCCTTTTCTGCATCTATAGAGATAATCAAGTGGTTTTCGTCATTGGTTTTGTTGATGTTTGGAACAATTTCTTTTTCTATTGTTTTCTATTGTTTGGAATAATTTCAGAAGGAATGGTACCAGCTCCTCTTTGTACCTCTGGTAGAATTCAGCTGTGAATCCATCTGGCCCTCAATTTTTTGTGGTTGATAGGCTATTAATTACTGCCTCAATTTCAGAATTTGTTATTGGTCTATTTAAGGATTCAACTTCTTCCTGGTTTAGACTTGGGAGGGTGCATGTGTCCACGAATTTATCCATTTTTTCTAGATGTTCTAGTTTATTTGTGTAGAGGTGTTTATAGTATTCTCTGATAGAAGTTTGTAATTCTGTGGGATCGGTGGTGATATCCCCTATGTCATTTTTTATTGCATCTTTTTTATTCTTCTCTCTTTTCTTCTTTATTAGTCTGGCTAGTGATCTATTTTGTTGATCTTTTCAAAAAAACAGCTCCTCCATTCATTGATTTTTTTGAAGGGCTTTTTGTGTCTCAATCTCCTTCAATTCTGCTCTGATATTAGTTATTTCTTGTCTTCTGCTAGCTTTTGAATTTGTTTGTTCTTGCTTCTCTAGTTTTAATTTTGATGTCAGGTTGTCGATTTTAGATTTTTCCTGCTTTCTCTTGTGGGCATTTAATACCGCGAATTTTCCTCTACTCACTGCTTTGAATGTGTCCCAGAGATTCTGGTACCTTGTATCTTTGTACTCATTGGTTTCAAAGAACATCTTTATTTCTGGCTTCATTTCATTATTTACCTAGTAGTCATTCAGGAGCAGGTTGTTCAGTTTCCATGTAGTTGTGTGGTTTTGAGTGAATTTACTAATCCTGAATTTTAATTTGATTGCACTGTGGTCTGAGAGACCGTTTTTTTATGATTTCCGTTCTTTTGCATTTGCTGAGGAGTGTTTTACTTCCAATTATGTAGTCAATTTTAGAATAAGTGCAATGTAGTGCTGAGAAGAATGTATATTCTGTTGATTTTGGGTAGAGAGTTCTGTAGATGTCTATTAGGTCCGCTTGGTCCAGAGCTGAGTTCAAGTCCTGGATATCTTTATGTCACATTGATCTCTCTCATATTGACAGTGGTGTGTTAAAGTCTCCCACTATTATTGTGTGGGAGTCTAAGTCTCTTTGTAGGTCTCTAAGAACTCGCTTTCTGAATCTGGGTGCTCCTGTATTGGGTGTACATATATTTAGTATGGTTAGCTCTTCTTGTTACATTGATCCCTTCACCATTATGAAATGCCCTTCTTTGTATCTTTTGATATTTTTAGTTGAAAGTCTGTTTTATCAGAGATATGGATTGGAACTGCTGCTTCTTTTTCTTTCTATTTGCTTAGTAAATATTCCTCCATCCCTTTATTTTGAGCCTATGTGTGTCTTTGCACCTGAGATGGGTCTCCTGAATCCAGCACACTGATGAATCTTAACTCTTTCTCTAATTTGTCAGTCTGTGTCTTTTAATTGCAGCATTTAGCTCATTTACATTTAATGTTAATATTGTTATGTGTGAATTCGATCTTGTCATTATGATTCTAGCTAGTTATTTTGACCATTAGTTGATGCAGTTTCTTCATAGTGTCGATGGACTTTACAATTTGTTATGTTTCTTCAGTGGCTGGTACTGGTTGTTCTTTTCCATGTTTAGTGCTTCCTTCAGGAGCTCTTGTAAGGCAGGCCTGGTGGTGACCAGATCTCTCAGCATTTGCTTGTCTGTAAAGGATTTTATTTCTCCTTCACTTATGAAGCATAGTTTGGCTGGATATGAAATTCTGGGTTGAAAATTCTCTTTTTGAATGCTGAATATTGGCCCCCACTTTTCTGGCTTGTAGGGTTTCTGCCAAGATATCTGCTGTTAGTCTGATGGGCTTCCCTTTGTGGGTAACCTGACCTTTCTCTCTGGCTGCCCTTAACATTTTTTTCCTTCATTTCAACCTTGGTGAATCTGACGATTATGTGTCTTGGGGTCGCTCTTCTCAAGGAGTATCTTTGTGGCGTTCTCTGTATTTCCTGAATTTGAATCGTGGCCTGTCTTGCTAAGTTGGGGTAGTTCTCCTGGATAATATCCTGAAGAGTGTTTTCCAACTTGGTTCCATTCTCTCCATCACTTTCAGGCACACCAATCAAACTTAAGTTTGGTCTTTTCACATAGTCCCATATTTCTTGGAGGGTTTGTTCCCCCCCCCCTTTTTTTTCCCCGCTAATCTTGTTTTCTCACTTTATTTCATTAAGTGAATTTTCAGTCTCTGATATCCTTTTTTCCGCTTGATCAATTTGGCTATTGATACTCGTGTATGCTTCATGAAGTTCTTATGGTGTGTTTTTCAGCTCCTTCAGCTCATTTATGTTCTTTCAACTGATTATTCTAGACAGCAATTCGTCTAATCTTTTTTGCAGGTTCTTAGCTTCCTTGCATTGGGTTAGAACATGCTCCTTTAGCTTGTAGGAGTTTGTTATTACCCACCTTCTTATGCCTATTTCTGTCAGTTCATCAGAGTCATTCTCTGCCCAGTGGTTTTTTTTTTTTTTTTTTTTTTTTTTTTTTGCTGGCGAGGAGTTGTGATCCTTTGTAAGAGAAGAGGCGTTCTGGTTTTTGGAATTTTCAGCCTTTTTGCACTGGTTTCTCCCCATCTTTGTAGATTTATCTACCTTTGGTCTTTGATGTAGATTTATCTACCTTTGGATGAAGTCTCTGAGTGGAAATGCTATGTCTTACTGTTTGTTAATTTTCCTTCTAACAGGCCCCTCTGCTTCCGGTCTCCTGGAGTTTGCTGGAGGTTCATTCCAGACACTGTTTTCCTGGTATCACCAGCAGAGGCTGCAGAGCAGCAAACATTGCTACCTGTTCTTTCCTTTGGAAGCTTCGTCCCAGAGGGGCACCTGCTAGATGCCAGCCAGAGCTCTCCTGTATGAGGTGTTTGTCGGCCCCTACTGGGATGTGTCTCCCAGTCAGGATACACGAGGTTCAGGCTGCCACTTGAGGAGGCGGTCTGACCCTTAACAGCTTAAACCCTATGTTGGGAGGTCCACTGCTCTCTTCAGAGCCATCAGACAAGTCTGAAGAAGCTACACCCACAGCCACCTCTTCTTCCAGGTGCTCTGTCCCAGGGAGATGGGGGTTTTATCTGTAAGTCACTGACTGGGGCTACTGCCTTTTTCTCAGAGATGCCCTTCCCAGAGAGGAGAAATATGGCAGTCTGGCCACAGTGGCTTTGACGAAGTGTGGTGAGCTCTGGTCAGTTTGAACTTCCTGGCAGCTTTGTTTACACTGTGAGGGTAAAACCATCTACTCAAGTCTCAGCAATGGTGGGTGCCCTTCCTCCCACCAAGCTCAAGTGTCCCAGGTCGACCTCAGACTGCTGTGCTGTCAGCGAGAATTTTAAGCCAGTGGATCTTAGTTTGTTGGGCTCTCTGTGGGTGGGACCCGCTGAGTCAGATCACTTGGCTCCCTGGTTTCAGCCCCCTTTGCAGGGGAGTGAACTGTTCTCTGTTGCTGGTGTTCCAAGTGCCACTGGGGTATGGAGAAAAAAAAAAAAACTCCTACAGCTAGTTTGGTGTCTGCCCAAACACTGCCCAGTTTTGTGTTTGAAACCCAAGGCCCTGGTTGGGTAGGCACCAGAGGGAATCTCCTGGTCTGTGGGTTGCAAACAAAATGGGAAATGCACAGTATTTCTGCCAGAGTGCATGGTTCCTCAGGCTCAGTCTCTCACAGCTTGCCTAGAGTGGGGGAGAAAATTCCCTGACCCCTTGCACTTCCTGGGGGAGGATATGCCCACACGCTGTTGCATAGGTGGGCTGCCACTGTCAATTGGTGCCAGTGAGATGAGCTAGGCACCTCAGGTGAAAATGTAAAGGAAATCACCTGCCTTCTGCATCCAATCAGCACAGAGCTGCAGTCTGGAGCTGTTCCTATTAAATGCATCTTGTCCTTAATCCTCAGTCGTTTGTTTCTGCTGCTTTCTTTTCTTTTCTTTTCTTTTCTTTTCTTTCTTGTCTTTTCTTTTTTTATTTTTGAGACAGAGTTTTGCTGTGTCACCCAGGCTGGAGTGCAGTGGCATGATCTTGGCTCACTACAGCCTCCGACTCCTGGGTTCAAGTGATTCTCCTGCCTCAGACACCCAAGTAGCTGGAACTACAGGCACCCACCACCACGCCCAGCAATTTTTTGTATTTTTAGTAGAGACTGAGGCTCCCTGCCTCAGACACCTGGAAATGTACTCCTGACCTTGTGATCTGCCCATATCAGCCTCCCAACTGCTGAGATTACAGGCTTGAGCAACCGGGCCTGGCCTCACTGTATGTTTGCATCCATCAACCAACCCCTCTTCACCTTTCCTTTTCCCTACTATTCCCAGGCTCTAGTAACTACCATTCTATTCTCTACACCCATGAGATCCACTTTTTTTTTTTTAAGCTCACATGTATGACAACATGCAGTATTTGTCTTTCTAAACCTGGCTTATTTCACTTAACATAATAACCTCCAGGCTCATCCATGTTGCTGCAAACGACAGGATTTCATTCTTTTTTGTCTGAGTAATACTCTATTTTGTATATATACTACATTTTATTTAACTATTCATCTGTTGATAGACACTTAGGTTGATTTCTATCTTGGTTGTTGTGAATAATACTGAGATTAACACAGGAATGCAGATCTCTTCAACACACTGACTTCCTTTCTTTTGGATATATACTCAGTAGCAGGATTGCTGGATCATACGACATTTCTGTTTTTAGGTGTTTAAGGAACCTCCATATGGTTACATATAGTGATTATTTTAATTTACATTCTCACCAACAGTGTGCAAGTGTTCCCCTTTCTCTATATTCTTGCCAACATCTGTAATTTTTTATGATCTTTTTGATAATAGCCATTTTAACGGAGGTGAGATGATATGTCCTTATGGTATTGATTTGCAGTTCCTCGATGATTAGTGATGCTGAGTACTTTTTCATGTACCCAGATAAACATTTGCATGTCTTTTTTTTAGAAATGTCTATTCAGATCATTTGCCCACTTTTAATTTGCTTTTTTGCTGTTAAGTTTCTTATAGATACTGGTTATTAATCCCTTGTCAGAAGGATAGATTGCAAATATTTTCTTCAATTGTGTAGGTTGTCTTTTTTTTTTTTTTTTTTTGCTGTTGATTGTTTCCTTTGCTATACAGAGCTCTTTAGCTTGATATAATTCCATTTGTCTATTTTTTCTTTTGTTGCCTGTACTTTGGAAGTCTTACCTAAAAAGTCTTTGCTCAAACCAATGTCCTAAAGCATTTCCTCAATGTTTTCTTTTAGTGTTTTCACAGATTGGGATATTACATTTAAGTTTTTAATAACTTTTGCTTTTTATATAGTGAGATATAGGGGTCTAATTTTATTCTTCTGCATATCATTATCCAGTTTTCCCAGTATAATTTCTTGAAGAGTCTGTCCTTTCCTCAATGTAAGTTCTTGATGCCTTCATCAAAAATAAGTTGGCTGTAAATGCATGAATTTATTTATTGGTTCTCTATTGTGTTCTATTGGTCTATGTGTCAGTTTTTACACCAGTACCATGCTGTTTTGGTTATTATGGCTTTGTAGTACATATTGAAGTCAGGTAATGTCAAACTTCCAGCTTTTTTCTTTTTACTCGGGATTCCTTTGGCTATTTGGAGTCTTTGTGGTTCCACACAAATTTTAGGATTTGTTTTCCTATTTCTGTGAAGAATATCATTGGTATTTTGATAAGGATTACATCAAATATATAGATTGTTTTGTGGAGTATGGACATTATAACAATATTAATTCTTCCAATCCATGAACTATGGGAAATCTTTTCATTTCTTTCTGTTTCCTCTTTAATTTATGTCATTGGAGTGTTATAGCTTTATTGTAGAGATCTTTCATTCTTTGGTTACATTTATTCCTAGGTATTTTATTTTTTGTAGCTATTGTTAATGGGATTGTTTTCTTGATTCCCTTTTCAGGTTATTCACTTTTGGCATATAGAAATACTACTGAGTTGTGTATGTCAATTTTGTATTCTGCAACTTTTTTGGATTCATTTATGAAACTCATTTTTAGCAGCTAAAATTGTTTGTTCTAAAGGTTTTTTTAAAATGTAAGACTATTTTATCTGTAAAAAAGGAAAATTTGACTTCTTCCTTCCAATTTAGATGCCATTAATTTTTTTCTCTTGTCTAATTGCTCTGGCTCAGACTTCCAGTGCTGTGTTTAATTAAAGTGGTAAAAGTGGAATCTTTGTCCTGTTTCAGATCTTACAGGAAAGGCATTCAGTTTTCCCCATTCATCTTAATGTTACCTGTGGGTTTGTCATATATGGACTGTATTGTTTTGAGGTATGTTTCTTCTATGCATAGTTTATTGGGAGTTTTTATCAAGAAGCCATGTATTTTATCAGATGCTTTCCCTGCATCTTTTGAGATGGTCATACAGTTTTTGTTTTGATATATTAATGTGATGTATCACATTTATTGATTTGCATATGTTGAACCATCCTTGTATTCCTGGAGTAAATCTTATTTGATCATGATGTATTTTTCTTTGATGTGTTGTTGGAATTGGTTTGCTAGTATTTCATTGAGGATTTTTGCATCCATGTTTCTCAGAAACATTGTTTTGTAGTTTTCTTTTATTTGTCATATACTCGTTTGGTTTTGGCATCAGGCTAATGCTTGCCTTGTAAAATGAGTTAGGGAGAATTATATTCTCTTGAACTTTGGGGCATAGTTGGAGGACAGTTGATGTTAGTTCTTCTAAAATGTTAGGTAGAATTTAGTGGTAAGGCTATCTGGATTTACACTGTTAGGATACTTTTTGTTGTTGTTGTTGTTTGAGACAGAATCTTGCTCTGTAATCCAAGCTGGAGTGCAGTGGCATGATCTCAGCTCACTGCAACCTCCACCTCCTGGGTTCAAGTGATTCTCCTGCCTCAGCCACTCAAGTAGCTGGGATTACATGTGTGCACCACCAAGCCCAGCTAATTTTTATATTTTTAGTAGAGATGGGTTTTCACCATGTTGGCCAGGTTGGTCTTGAACTCCTGACCTTGGCCTCCCAAAGTTCTGGGGTTACAGGCATGAGCCACCACACCCAGCCTGTTAGGATACTTTTATTACTGATTTAATTTCATTACTCATTATTGGTTGGTTTGGGTTTTGTATTTCTTCTTGGATCAGTCTTGCCATGTGGTATGTGCCTAGAGATTTGTCCATTCCCTGTAGGTTTTTCAATTTGTTGGTGCATAGTTGTTTATAATAGTTTTTAATGATCTTTTGTATTTCTGTGGTATAAGATTTAATACCTCCTTTCATATTTTTTAGTTCATTTACTTGGGCCTTCTAATGTTTTTTAGTTATTCTAAGTAATAGTTTGTTGATTCTTTAATCTTTTTTAAAAAACAGCTGTTTATTTTGTTGATCTTTTGTGTTTTTAAAAATTCTTTCTTTTGTTTATTTCTGCTGTGATCTTTATCATTTCTTCCTTCTGCTACTTTTGGGTTTGGCCTGTTCTTACTTCTCTAGTTCCTTGAGGTTCATGGATAGGTTGTTTATTTGAAATCTTTCTTCTTTTCTGTTGTAGGCATTTATTGCTATGAACTTTCCACTTAGCACTGCTTTTGCTGTATCCCATCAGTTTGGGTATGTTATATTTAAATTTTCTTTTCTTTCAATAAATTTTTTGGTTTCTTTTTAATTTCCTTTTGGACCTCATGGTCATTCAAGAGCATATTATTAAATTTCTATGTATTTGTACAGTTTCCAGATTTCCTCTTGTTATTGAGTTCCAGTTTTATTCTACTGTGGTCTGAAAAAAATACTTGATATGATATTGATTTTGAAATATATGTTGAGACTTGTTTTCTTGTCCAACGCATGATCTATTCTGGAGTATTCCAGGTGCTGATGAGAAGGACGTGTATTCTGTAGCTGTTGGATGAAATGTTTTATAAATATCTGTTAGGTCTATTTGGCCTATAGTCCAGTTTAAGTTTGATGTTTCTTTGTTGATTTTCTGTATGGATGATCTGTCCAATGTTAAAAGTGGGGTGCTTAATTCTCCAACTATTATTGTATTGGCTTCTATTTTTTTCTTTAGCTCTAGTAATATTTGCTTTATATATCTGAATGTTTTGGTGCTGGGTACATATATATTTATAATTGGTATATTCTCTTGCTGAATTGATCCCCTTATCATTATATATGACCTTCTTTATATTCCTTTATGTTTTGTGACTTAAAGTCTATTTTGCCTGATATCAGTTATCCCTTTTCACTTTTGGTTTCTGTGGAATATCTTTTGTCATTTCTTCACTTTTAGTCTATGTGTGTCTTTACAGAAGAAGTTAGGTTCTTGTAGACAGTATGCAGTCAGGTCATGCTTTTTTTTTTTTTTTTTTAAATCCATTCAGCCAGTCTGTATCTTTAAATTGGGAAATTTAATTTGTTTTCATTTAAGGTTGTTATTGGTTGGTTAAGACTTATTCTTCTCATTTTTCCAATTGGTTTCTAATTTTTTAAATATATTATTAATTTCTTTCTTCCTCTCTTACTGTTTATCGTTGTGACTTGGTGGCTTTCTGTATTGAAAATGTTTCATTCCTTTCTCTTTCTCATCTGTGTTTCTGCTCTACCAGTGAGCTTTATACTTTTATGCATTTTCATGATGGTAGGTATCATCCTTTCACTTTCAGATATAGAAATATTCCTTTAAGCATTTCTCATCGGGTCATTCTAGTGGTGATGAATTTCCTCTGTTTTTGCTTGTGTGGGAAATACTATTTCTCCTTCATCACTGATAGCTTTGTTTGGTATAGTCTTCTTGGCTAGCAGTATTTTTCTTTCAGCACTTTGAATATATTATTTATTGTCTCCTGGACTGTAAGGTTTCTGCTGAAAAATCTTCCCTAATGTGGATACTTTTATGTGTAAGTTGATGCTTTCCTCTTACTATATTTACAATTCTCTCTTTGCTTTCATTTTTTAAAAGTTTGACTATAATGTGCCTCAATGAGGACCTATTTTGGTTGAGTCTATTTGGGGACTTTTTAGCTTCCCTGTGTCTCAATGTATATACCTCTTCCAAGACTTGGGAAATTTACAAGCTATTTTTTCATAAATAGGTTTTCAATATCTTTTCCCATCTCTTCTTCTTTTGAAACTCCCCAAACTCAAAAATTTGCTGACTTAATGATGTCCTATATGTTATGTAGACTTTCTTCTTTCTTTTTTTTCCTGTCCAACTCGGTTATTTAAAAAGACATTTTTTGATGTTCAAAAGTCTTTCTTCTGCTTGATCTAATCTATACTCTCTATTCTATTTTTTACTTCATTCATTGAATTATTTAATTATAGGACTTCTATTTGGCTCTTTTATGATATCTATCTCTTTGTTTACTTTCTGATTCAGATCCAGAGGTTATTCCCTTATTACTTTGTATTGTTTGTTTTCCTTTTATATCTCATTGAATTCTCTGAGGATCATGATTTTGAATTCCTTTTCTGAAATTTCATTTTTTTCTTTGATATCTGTTACTGGGGAATTTTTTGTTCTTTGAGATATGTTATGTTTCATTGCTTTTTTATGTTCCTTGTGTTCTCACATTGATATCTGTGCATTTGGCGTAACTGCTGTTTCTTCTATTTTTATGGAATAGTTTCCATAGGGAAAGCTTTTTAATGTATATGTATCTACAATGCTTGTTGGGCAGCATGCTTTGGCTTTGGTTCTGAGTGGGCACTATGGTGTAGTCTCCATATGATTACTTCAGGTGTAATCAACATCAGCAATATCTATGAGTTCTTTATGGGCTTAGACTCAAGTTGTTTGTGGAGGCTGTGGTGAGGCTTTGCTGAGGATGGGGTCATCAGCCAGGCTGGTCCTCAGGTCAGTATATGGGGCATGTTTGCACTGATAGGGGTAGGAATGGCACTGGATGGCCAGTACTCAGATCCCTGAGTGGTATGCATGGGTGCTGATAGTGTCAGTGGCAGGGTGGGTGGGTAGAAACTCAGGCCTCAGGATAGGGTGTGGAGACCTTCCTATCCCTGAGCTCCCTGCTGGGTTGGGTGGGCACCAGCAATGTCTGCAGCATGGCAGACAGGCTGGTCCTCAGGTCACCAGGCAGGGTGCAGTGGTGAGTATTATCCTGCTGCTGAAGTGGGATGGGATTGCTGTTGGTAGTGGCAGTCCTAGGCAGTCTTCTCTCAGGCTCTGGGGAGCACATTCTTTCATTCCGTATATTCTGGAGGCAGCCTCCCTGATGTGCTGGATTTTGTGTTTCCTAGGGTGTTGGGTGCTGCACGGGCTTGGGAGCCTGTGATGTGGCTGCACTACTGGGTCCAGTGGGTACCACAACACAGTGGCCCTCTGAGTAGATATGAGGAGATGCCTGTGGGGTCCAAGAGATGTGGAAATGCAGGGGCTATTGGGCCTCAGGGCAGCATATAGTACAGTGTTGCTTCTGCTCTCAAAATGGTGCCATCCTGCAACAGGTTGAGTGAAGGGATTTAGGGTATCCTTTTTTTTTCTGGGGAATTACCATTCTCTTTCTTGAGTTAAAGCTCACAGTGTGGATCTTTATGTACAAATTTTGCTATTTCCAAGTGGCTGAGGCACACTAAAAGCCAATGACCTCGAGTTCTGTCGATGTTGCTGAAAATGACATAATTTCATATCTTTATGGCTGAATACTATTTTTGTGTGTGTGTGTGTGTGTGTGTGTGTGTGTGTATACACCACACATTTTCCTTATCCATTCATCTATGGATGAATACTTAGGTTGAGTCCATATTTTTGCTATTATGAGTAGTGCTGCAATAAACATGGGGATGCAGGTATCCCTTTGAGATATTGATTTCCTTTCCTTTGGATAAATACCCAGTAGTGGGATTGCTGGTTTGTATGGTAGTTCTGTTGTTAATTTTTTGAGAAATCTCCATAATGTTTTCCATAATGGCTATACTAATTTACATTCTCACTTACAGTGTATGAGTTCATTTCATCTACATCCTCACAAGTATCTGTTATTTTTTATCTTTTTAATAACAACCATTCTAACTGCAGTAAGATGATATTTCATCGTAGTTTTCATTTGCATTTCCCAAAAGATTAGTGATGCTGAGCATTTTTCCATATAAATTTTGGCCATTTGTATGTCTTCTTTTAAGAAATATGTATTCATATCCTTTGCCTATTTTTAATGGGATAATTGTTTTGTTTTGCTGCTGAGTTGTTTCAGTTTCTTTTTGTTCTTCCAACTTTAATTTTAGGTTCAAAAAGTACAAGTTTAGGTTTATTATATGGGTAAATTGTGTGTCATAGAGATTTGGTGTACAGGTTATTTCATCATCCATGTAATAAGCATAGTACCTGATAGACAGTTTTTCAAACCCACCCTCCTCCCACTCTCCACGTTCAAGTAGGCAGTGGTGTCTATTGTTGTCCTCTTTGTGTCCATGTGTACTCAATGTTTATCTCCCACTTATAGGTAAGAATGTGTGGTATTTGGTTTTCTGTTCCTGTGTTAATTTGCTTAGGATAATGGCCTCTAACTCTATCCAGAAATCAGCTACAGAAGACATGATTTCTTTCATTTTTATGGATGCATAATATTCGATGGTGTATATGTACCACATTTTTTTTTAATCCAGTCCACTATAGAGCATTTAGGCTGATTCTATGCCTTTGCTATTGTGAATACCCAGTAATGGGATTGCAAGGTTGAATGTTGGCTCTGCTTTCAGTTCTTTGAGAAATTTCCAAACTGCTTTTTACAGTGTCTGAACAAATTTACATTTCTACCAGCAGAGTATAAGTGTTCCCTTTTCTCCACAACCTCACCAGCACAGGATGTGTTATTTTTTTGCCTTCTTAATAATAGCCATTCCAACTGATGTGAGATGGTATGTCATTGTGGTTTTGATTTCCATTTCTTTATTAATTAGTGATATTGAATATATTTTCATATGCGTGTTGGCTGCATGTATTTCTTTTGAGAAGTGTCTGTTGATGTCCATTGTTCATTTTTTAATTGGGTTGTTTTTTGCTTGTTGATTTAAGTTCCTTATAGATTCTCAATATTAGACCTTTGTTGGATGCATAGATTGCAAATATTTTCTCCCATTTTGTAGGTTGTCTGTTTATTGACAGTTTCTTTTGCTGCACAGAAGCTCTTTGGTTTAGTTAGTTCCCATTTATCAATTTTTGTTTTTATTATGATCGCTGTTGGCTTCTTTGCCATGAAATCTTTGCCTGGGCTTATGTCCAAAATGGTATTTCTTTTGTTACCTTTAGGTGTTACATGTAAGTCTTTAATTCATGTTGAGTTGATTTCTTTATATGGTGTAAGGAAGGGGTCCAGTTTCAATCTTCTGCATATGGCTAGCCAGTTATCTCAGTGCCATTTATTGAATAGGGAGTCATTTTCCCATTGCTTGTTTTTGTAGACAGTATTTAAATTCAGATGGTCGTGGCCGGGCGCGGTGGCTCAAGCCTGTAATCCTAGCACTTTGGGAGGCCGAGACGGGCGGATCACGAGGTCAGGAGATCGAGACCATCCTGGCCAGCACGGTGAAACCCCGTCTCTACTAAAAAATACAAAAAAAAACTAGCCGGGCGAGGTGGCTGGCGCCTGTAGTCCCAGCTACTCGGGAGGCTGAGGCAGGAGAATAGCGTAAACCCGGGAGGCGGAGCTTGCAGTGAGCTGAGATCTGGCCACTGCACTCCAGTCTGGGCGACAGAGCGAGACTCCGTCTCAAAAAAAAAAAAAAAAAAAAAAAAAAAAAAAAAAAAATTCAGATGGTCATAGGTGTGCAGTTTTATTTCTGGATTCTCTAACCATTCTATTGCTCTATGTGCCTCTTTTTTTCCACCAATACCATGCTGTTTTGATTACTGTAGCCTTGTAGTATTTGAAATCAGGTAATGTGATGTCTCCAGCTTTCTTTTTAATGCTTAGAATTGCTTTGGATATTTGGGCTCTTTTTTCATTGCAGGGGAATGTTAAAATAGTTTTTTCTAGTTCTGCGAAAAATGTCACTGGTAGTTTGATAGGAATATTATTGAATCTACATTGATTTGGGGAGTATGGTCATTTTAACAATATTGATTTATCCTATCCACATGCACATGAAATGTTTTTCTATTTGTTTTTGTTATCACTGATTTATTTCAGTAGTGTTTTGTAATTCTCTTTGTAGACATATTTCACCACTTTCTTTAGCCATAATCCTAGGTATTTTCTTTTTTTCTGTTTGTGGCTGTTGTGATTGTGATTGTGATTATATTCTTGATTTGACTCTCAAATTGGATGTTTTTGGTATGCAAAACTGATACTTATTCTTTTACATTGATTTTGTATCATGAAACCTCACTGAATTTACTTTTCAGATTTAGGAGCTTTGGGGAAGATACTATGGGACTTTCTAGATATAAGATCAGATTGTCTGTGAAGAGAGATAGTTTTGCTTCCTCTCTTCCTATTTGGATGCTTTTTTATTTTTTTTCTCCTGCCTGATTGCTCTAGTTAGGACTTCCAGTACTATGTTGAATAAGAGTGGTGAGAGTGGGGATTCTTGTCTTGTTACAATTTTCAAGGAGAATGCTTCTACCATTTGCTCATTTAGTAAGATGTTGACTGCTGGCTTTTTCACAGATGACTCATTATTTTGAGGTATGTTTTTTAAATTCATAGTATGTTGAGGATTTTTTTTTTTTTTTTTTTTTTTTTTGAGACAGGTTCCTGCTCTGTCACCCAAGCTAGAGTGTAGCAGTGTGATCTCGGTTCACTACAACCTCTGCCTCCCAGGACTCAATTGATCCTCTCACCTCAGCCTCTCGAGTAGCTGAGAACACTCAGTGAAATTCGTGTGTGTGTGTGTGTGTGTCTGTGTGTGTGTGTGTTTGTATTTTTGGTAGACATGTGGTTTCACTATGTTGCCAAAGCTTGTCTTGAACTTCTGAGCTCAAGTGATCTGCCTGAATCTGCATCCCAAAGTACTGGGATTACAGGTCTGAGTCACTGTGCCTTGCCTTCTCGAGGATTTTTAACATGAGGAGATGTTGAATTTTATCAAAAGCCTTTCTGCATCTGTTGAGATAATCATGTGGGTTTTCTTTTAGTTCTGTCTATGTGATGAATCACATTTATTGATTTGTGTATGTTGAACCTATCTTGCATCCCAGGAGTAAAGCCTACTTGATCATGGGGGATTAGCTTTGTGATACGATGCTGGATTCAATTTGCTAGTAGTTTGTCAAGGATTTTGGCATTGATGTTCATCAGAAATATTGGACTGAGGTTTCTTTTTTTTGTAGTGTCTTCACCAGGTTTTGGTATCAAGAAAGATGCTGGCCTCATAGAATGAATTGGGGAAGAGTTTCTTTCTCTCAATTTTGATAAATAGTTTCAGTAGGATTTTTGCCAGCTCTTTGTGTGTCTGTTAGAATTTGCCTGTAAATCCAAATCTGCTCCAGCACATTTTCTGATTATTAGGCATTTTATTACTGATTCAGTTTTGGAACTCATTATTAGTCTGTTCAAGATTTCAATTTCTTCTTGGTTCAATCTTGGAAGGTTATATATTTCTAGAAATTCATCCATTTTTCCTAATTTTTCTAGTTTGTTTGTATAGATACATTTGCTATAGTCTCTGAGGATTTTTTGTATTTTTATGGGGTCAGTGGTAATGTCCCCTTGGTCACTTCTGATAACTTTTTTGGATCTTTTTCTTTTCTTTATTAGTCTAGTTATCCATCTATCAATCTTATTTATTTATTCAAGTAACCAACTTTTGGTTTTGTTGGTCTTTTGTACGTTTTTTCACATCTCAATTTCAATCTGTTCAATTCTAATTTTAGTTATTTCTCAACTTCTGCTAGCTTTGAAGTTGGTTTGCTTTTGTTTTGGTGTGTGTGTGTGTGTGTGTGTGTGTGTGTGTGTGTGTTTAGTTCCTGTAGGTGTGATGCTAGCTTGTTAATTTAAGATCTTTCTAACTTTTCGATGTATTTAGTATTATAAACTTTCCTCTTAGCTCCGCTTTAGCCGTATCTCAGACATTCTAATATGTCTTATGTTTATCTTCATTCGTTTAAAAAAATGTCTTGATTTTTGCCTTAATTTCGTGTTTTACACAAAAGTCATTCAGGAGCAGGTTTTTAAATTTGTATGTAACTGTGAGGATTTGAGATATCATCTTAGTACTGATATCTATTTTTATTGCACTGCAGTTTGAGAGTTTGGTTGATATGATTTCAGATTTTATGATTGGTTGAAAATTGTTTTATGGCCAATTATGTGGTCAATTCTAGTATATGTGGCATGTGCAGATGAGAAAATTGTATATTTCATTATTGGGTTGAGTGTTCTGTAGATGTCTGTTATATCCATTTGGTAAAGTGTTGAGGTCAGGTTCTAAATATCTTTGTAAGTTTTCTGTCTCAATAATCTATCTAGTACTGTCAGTTGTTGAAGACTTCCACTATTATTGGGTGCTTATCTAAGTCTGTTCATAGGTTTCTAAGGACTTGTTTTATGAATCTGGGTGCTCCAGATTTGGGCGCATATATACTTAGGATAGTTAAGTCTTCTTGTTGAATTATACCCTATATAATTATGTAATGCTGTTCTTTGTCTTATTGAATCATCGTTGTTTCAACATCTGTTTTGTCTGAAATTAAAATAGCAACTCCTGCTTTATTGTTTTGCTTTGGTTTTCATTTGCTTGGAAGATTTTTCTCCATCCATTTACGTTGAGACTGTGGATGTCTTTGCATTTGAGATGGGTCATTTGAAGACAACATACCGTTGAGACTTGCTTCTTTATTCAACTTGCCACTCATTGCCTATTAAGTGGAGCATTTAGCCCATTTACATTGAAGTTTAATATTAATATGTGAGGATTTAATTCTGTCATTGTGATATTAGCTGGTCATTATGCAGATTTGATTTTGTAGTTGCTTTATAGCGTCAATCGTTTATGTATTTACATGTATTTTTGTGCTAACCAGTACAGGTCTTTCATTTCCATGTTTAGCACTCACTTAAGGACCTCTTGCAAGGTAGATGTGGTAGTAACAAATTTTCTTCCCATAGGATTTGTTTGTCTGAAAATGACGAAAAAATTTCTCCCTCACTTATGAAGCTTAGTTTGACTGAATATTAAATTATTGATTGGAATTTCTTTTTCTCAAGAATGCTGAATATAGGTCTCCAATCTCTTCTGTCTTATAGGGTTTCTGCTGAAGGGTCTGCTGTTTGGCTGATGAGGTTCCCTTTGCAGGCTACCTGCTCCTTATCTCTAGCTGCCTTTAATATTTTTTCTTTCCGATTGTTCTTGGATAATTTGATGACAATGTGTCTTGGGGATGATAATCTTGTGTAGTGTCTCACAGGGATTCTCTTCATTTCCTGAATTTGAATGTTGACCTCTCTAGAAAAGTTAGGGAATTTTTTTTGGACAATATTGTCAAACATATTTTCCAAGTTGCTTGCTCTTTCTTCCACTTTTCCAGGGATGCCAATGAGTCATAGGTTGTATTTCTTTACATAATTCCATATTTTTTGGAGGTTTTGTTTATTCTTCTAAAATTCTTTTTCTTCATTTTTGTCCTATTGAGTTGATTTGAAGAACTATTCTTTGTGTTCTGAGATTCTTTCCTCAGCCTGGTCTATCGTGCTGTTAATTCTTGCAACTGTGTTATGACATTCTTGCGGTGTGTTTTTCAGCTCTTTTAGTTCACTTTGGTTCTTTCTTAAAATGGCTACTTCATATTTCAGGTCTTGAATTGATTTCTCGGATGCCTTAGACTGTTTAGATTGGGTTTCAAATTTCTCTTTAATCTTGATGATTTTCATTCCTATCCAGATTCTGTATTCTACGTTTTTCATTTCAGCTCTTTCAGCCTGGTAAAGAGCCATTGCTGGGGAGCTAGTGTGGTCATTTGGAGATGAGAAGATACTCTGGAGTTTTGAATTTCCAGAGTTTTTGCACTGGTTCTTTCTAATCTGTGTGGGTTGATGTCCCTTTAATGTTTGAATTTGCTGTCCCTTGGAAGGGGCTTTTGGCTTTTATATTCTTTGATGTCCTTGAGGCTTTGGCTGTGATATATGGTGCCTTCTGTCTACTGTCTTCTTTTCTGAAAGATTTCAGTGGGCCTAGGCTCAGATCTACACTCCTAGGTTGCATGCTCTAACCCTGGAGTGCTGGTACCAGGCCCACAGCTTTGTTATCTTGCCCCTCAAAGTTAAGCACCTGCTGTACTGGAAGGGCCAAGGTGTTCCTGTTCCACTGGCAACAACACTCTGATGTGAGGGGTACCAACTAAATCACATCATCAAGGAGGTGGCAGCAGGGTCCATGCTTACTCATGTGTGTCCCCAGTGGCAGCACATGGCAGGATGCAGGCACATCAGCAGGTTTGTGGTGCCGGCAGGGGTGTGGCAGGATTTTCTGTGTATGTTGGTGGGGATAAGGGCAGCGTCCTCATGGATGCAGGGTTGCAATATCCACGCATGTGTATGTGACAGTGGCTACAGTATGCTGCGCCTGTCAGCAGGGACAGGGCAGCAGCTTGTGCATACCAGAAGGGATGTGGTGGCAATGTCTGCACACTATGTGCCATCAGGTGCAGGGCAGTGAGATCCTCTTGTACGCATATTTTTGCAAAGCAATTGGGTGGCTGTGGGCAAGTGTGTGTTGGCAATGCCATGGAGGAGCACTGTGGGTGAGTTTATCCAGGAAATGCACTAGAGGCAGTGTGTGGTGGGAGGAGCCTGTGAGTGGGTGGGTGCACATCAAAAGAGGAGTGCCATCCTGCTGTAGCACCCGATAGTCAGGTGTGGTCTGTCACTAAAGGAGCAAGGGTTGTCATTTGAGGCTGCACTGCAAGTGGGCACAGCCAGACAGAAACCCCAAGAGTGTCCAGCAGACAGGGCAGTGCTCAGATCAGACTGGCCCTGTCCCACGGGCAAGACTGTCCTGCTCTGTGCAGGTCTGACAATCAACAAAGGCCATATCCATCTAGAGGAGCATGGTGAGCCTTAGAGGATGGGCTTCCCTGTTCATGTTCCCCTGAAGCCATTTCCATGCCACACAGGCTAGAGTGCTGTCCCTGTCACCTCTCCAATTAGCTCTTCCATCAATTCAAATATGTGTGAGGGTCATGGAGTCTCCTGCAGCTAGGATTCAGGAAGTCCATGGTGAGAGTGGGCCACCCGTTGCCAAGTTAACTCACTCTTTCCTGAGGAATCGCTGGGGGCCAGGAACAAGTCTTGGTGCTTGGCAGCCCTGTGTAGGGTTTCCAGCTTCTTCCTCTTTAATCTCAGTGTCCGGCTCCTAACTGCAACTACTGTCAAAGTCTTCCTTCCAAATATCTGCTCAGAGTGTGTTCCAGTCTTCTTGATGGTCTGGTCTCTCAGTGGGAGATGCTCTTCCTGGCTGCATCAAGTTGACCAACTTGGCTCCTCTTCCCCAGTTGCTTGTATACTGTGAATATTTAGTCCCTTATTAAATGAATAGTTTGCAAATGTTTTCTTCTGTTCCAGAGTTTGTCTATTCACTCTGTTGACTGTATCCTTTGTTGTGCAAAAGTTTGTAGTTTAACATAGTTCCATTTGACTATTTCAAATTTTGTTGCCTGTGCTTTTGATGTCTTACCCAGAAAATATTTTCCTAGACCAATGTCCTGGAGTGATTCCTCTATGTACTGTCAGTAGTTTTACAGTTTTAGGTCTTATATTTAAGTCTTCAATTTATCTTGGGGTAATTTTTGTATATGATGAGAGATAGGGATCCAGTATCATAATTCTGCATAAGGATTTCACATTTTTCCTGAACTATTCATTGAAAAGAATGTCCTTTCCCCAGTGTATATTCTTTGCACCTTTGAAAAAATCAGTTGGCTGTAAATGTGTGAATTTATTTCTGGGTTCTTTATTCTGATCTGTTGGTCTACGTGTCTGTTTTTATACCAATGCTGTTTGGTTACCATTGCCTTGTAATATATTTTTAAATCAGGTGGTGTGAGTCCTTCAACTTTTTGCTTTTTGCTTAGGATTTCTTTTTTATTTAAGTTATTTGTTGTTTTCATATGCATTTTGGAATTGCTTCTTCTCTTTTTGTGAAAAGTCACATTGGTATTTTGATAGGGGTTAAATTGAATTTGTAGATAGCTTTGGGTAGTATGGTCATTTAGACAATTTTTTTTTTTTTTGAGATGGAGCTTTGCTCTGTCACCAGGCTGGAGTGCAGTGGTGTGACCTCGGTTCACTGCAACCTTCACCTCCCAGGTTCAAGCAATTCTTCTGCCTCAGCCTCCCAAGTAGCTGGGACTACAAGAACACACCACCAAGGGCAGCTAATTTTTTGTATTTTTAGTAGAGATGGGATTTCACCATGTTGGCCAGGATGGTCTCAATCTCTTGACCTTGTGATCCATCTACCTTGGCCTCCCAAAGTGCTGAGATTACAGGTGTGAGCCACTGAACCTGGCCTTTTTTTTTTTTTTTTTTTTTTTTAATTCGTGAGCATTGTTTCCATATTTTGTGTGTCTTCTTCAATTTAGCTCATCAGTGTTTTGTAGTTTTCCTTGTAAATGTCTTCCACTTCCTTGGTTAAATTTATTCCTTGATATTTTTCTTGTAGTTATTGTAAACGGGATTGTCTTCTCAGTTTCATCCTAAACTAGTTCATTATTGGTGTATAGAAATGCTACTGATTTTTGTAAATTAATTCTTTATCCTGAAACTTTTCTGAACTTATTTATCTGATTTAAGAGTTTTCTAGTGGGAATTTTAGGATTTTCTAGATACAAGATCATGTTATCTGCAAAGAGGTACAGTTTGACTTCCGCTTTTCTTATTTGAATGCCTTTTATTTATTTATTTCCCTGATTGCTCTGAATAGGATTTCCAGTATTATACTGAATGAGTTGTAAAAACGGGCATTGCTGTCTTTTTCCAGTTGTTAGTGGAAAAGGCTTTCAGCTTTTCTCCATTCAGTGTGATGTTGACTGTGGGTTTATAATTTATGGCCTTTATTATGTTGAGGTATATTTCTTCTATGCCTAGTTTTTTTAGTCTTTTTCATAAAGGGATTTGAATTTTATCAAATGCTTTTCCTGTATCTATTGAGATGACTACATGGTTTCTATCATTCTTTCTGTCGATGTGATGGATCATGTTTTTTGATTTGCTTACCTCTCATCTTTGCATCCCTGGGATAAATTCCACTCAATCATGTTGTATTAAATTTTTGATTACTGTGTTCTTTTGGAGATGTTATATTTTCTTCCTTTTTTATATTTCTTAGGTACTTACATTGATATCTGTGCATCTGGTGTAACAGTCACTTCTTTTAATTTTTTTTTTTTTTTTTTTTTTTTTCGCGCTTTGTTTTTGTAAGGGAGGACTTTTCCCTGAAGATACATCTATAGCGTTGGTTGAGCAGGGCACTTTGGCTTTGATTGTGGGTGCGTACAGTATGCCGTTTGTATAATTTATTTGGCTGTAGACAGTGTTAGTGTTGTCTGTGATTTCCTCAGTAGCTTGGGGTGCAGTTCTTAATGAAGGCTTTGCTGATGTTTTGTTGGACACAGGGACACCAGGTGGGCAGGTTCTCTGGCCCCAGTGGTGGCAGTGGTAGGCTGAGCATGCTTGTTTTGGGGTTCCATGATGGCATATCCTTCCACTGGTGGAAGTGGGTCCAGGCAGGCTGATTCTTGGTCCTCTGGGCAGTTTTATCAGATGCCAGCAGTGCCAGTGATGGGATGGACTGCTGGGCACATTCTTGGGCCCCTTGGCAGTGGGTGTGGTCTAGACAATGGCAATGGCAGTAGCCATGTTACACAACCCACTCACTCTTAAGTGGTTCACACTGGTGTTAGCAGTGGCTGCATTTGGCTGTGCACACCAATCCCCAGGCTCACAGGTGACACATGTGAGTGGGTGCCAACTGTGGTCATGGTGGCAATTTGGGTGAACCTGTCCTCAGGCTCCTGGTAGGAATGCTCAGGTGCTAATGGTGGTGAATGGAGCAGGGCATTCTCTAGGTCCCCAGGTGGTATACTTGGGCACTGAGGGCAAAGCCGGTACAGGTGGATGTGCCCTCAGCTTCCTTCTCAGTGCATGTAGGCACTGGCTATGGTAGGCAGGAGTAGAATAATACCTAGGCCTCCAGCAGAATGCTCAGGTAGGGGCAGCAGTGGCTTTGTTGTAGCCCTTCTACTAAGAAGGGTCAGGTTTCTTTCAGTGGCAGCAGCCATTGGCAGGTGGCTGGGGAGCACATACTTTGGTTTTAGGTGGCATCTGCACCTGCAGTAGCCTATCCTTGGGGTGATTGTAAATGAACAGAGGTCCTGCTGGAGATGGTAGGATTGCCAACAATGACTCACACTTCTGCCCTGGTGGCAGCAGCCAGCAGTGGTGGTGGCTACAGGCTAGGGAAATCTGTACCCAGGGCATGTGAAAATGTGCAGCAGCCCTGCTGCTGAGGGTGGCATGGTCACTGCCAAAGGCTCCTACCTTGGTGGCAGCAGCCAGCAGTGTCAGTGACTGTGGATGGTGGAAATTAATGGGGCTCCAGGGATGTGGAGGTATGAGAGCTGTTGGGGCTCAGAACGGGATGCAGTCTGGTGGGGGTTGGGCTCTCAAAATGGTTCTATGGTGTAAATGCTTAGGACTTGTGGAGTGTGGGACTCAGCATGAGCTATCTGTCTCTGGAGCAATGTTGTCAAATGATTTCCATGCATCTCCCTATGTTAGTGTCGGGGTCCACAAGGGTCGAGGGACTCTCCTTTGGCTAAGATTGCAGGAGTCTTCAGTGGGAATGTGGATTGCTGAAGGTGTCTCACTTACCTTTTCTTTGCATCAGGAAGTCTCACTGGGCTCCCAGCCAATCCTGGCTGAGAAGGCTGCCTCACTCACTTCCCTCTCCTCCCTTGACTTAGATGCTTCCTGTCACTTCTCCTGAAAATTCCAGTGTTTCCTTTTAGATGACCTATTCAAAGTATGATTATCTACTTGCTATTTTGGTTCTTCTTTGTGGAGGAGGTAAATACCAGATGCCTCTAGTCAGCCATCTTGAAGCCCCTCCCCTATAGACATTTTTAATAGGATTTATTTTTGTAGCAGTTTTAGGTTCACAATAAAATTGAGCAGAAGGTACAGAGCTTTCTCATATATTCCTTGCCTCTCACCACCATGCATATACAACTCCCCCAGGGTGATACATTTGTTAAAATTGATGAACCAGCCGGGCGCGGTGGCTCAAGCCTGTAATCCCAGCACTTTGGGAGGCTGAGACGGGCGGATCACAAGGTCAGGAGATCGAGACCATCCTGGCTAACACGGTGAAACCCCGTCTCTACTAAAAAATACAAAAAACTAGCCGGGCGAGGTGGCGGGCGCCTGTGGTCCCAGCTACTCCGGAGGCTGAGGCAGGAGAATGGCGTAAACCCGGGAGGCGGAGCTTGCAGTGAGCTGAGATCCGGCCACTGCACTCCAGCCTGGGCGACAGAGCCAGACTCAGTCTCAAAAAAAAAAAAAAAAAAATTGATGAACCTACATTGATACATCCTTATCACCCAAAGTCCGTAGTTTACATTAGGGTTCACTCTTGGTGTTGTATATTCTATAAGTTTGGACAAATATTTAATGACAGGTATCTACCATTATAGTGTCACCAATTATTTTAATTGCCATAAAAATTCTCTGTGCCCTGCCTATTCATGGCTCCCTCCCCACTAACCGCTGGCAACTACTGATTTACTGTCTTCATAGATTGGCCTTTTCCAGATGTCATATAGTTGGAATCACAGCATAGGTAGCCTTTTCATATTGAATTTCACTTACTAATATGCATTTATGTTTCCTGCTTGGGTTTTCATGGCTTGATAGCTTACTTCTTTTTATCACTGAATAAAGCACTCATATGCATGAGTGTATCACAGGTTGTTTATCCATTCACCTATTGAAGGACCTCTTGGTTGCTTCTGTGCTTTGACAATTATCAATAAAGCTGAAGTAAACATTTATGTACAGGTTTTTATGTGGACATAAGTTTTCAACTCTTTTAGGCAAACATCAAGGATTCTGATTGCTAGATCATATGGTAAGAGTCTAGTTTTGTAAGATACCACCAAACTGTCTTCCAAAATGACTGTACCATTTTGCATTCCAACCGGCAATTTCTGCTGCTTTACCTGTTCACCAGCATTTGGTATTTTCAGCATTTGAATTTTGGCCATTCCACTAGATGTGTTATGGTACTTCATTGTTGTTCTAACTTACATTTCCCTTATGACATATAATGTGAAGCATCTTTTACATGTTTATTTTTCATCTGCACAGATGCTTCTTGATTTACAATGGGATTATGTCCTGATAAACCCATTAGAAGTTAAAACTATCATAAATATAAAGTGCATTTAACACACCTAACCGACTAAACATCATAGCTTAGCCTATCCTACCTTAAACATACTCAGAACACTTATATTAGCCTTCAATTGGATAAAATTGTCTAACACATCTAACACAAAGCCTAATTTATAATAAAATGTTGAGTATTTCATGCAATTTGTTGAATACTGTACTGAAAGTGAAAAACAAATTGGTTGTATAAGTACTCAAAGTACAGTGTCTACTGTATATATATCACTTGTACACCCTCATAAAGTAGAAAAATCATAGATTGAATCATCGTAAGTCAGGAACCTTTTATATCTTTTTTAATGAAGTGTCTGTTAAGATTTTTAGGCCATTTTTTAATCTGGTTGTTTGCATTCTTATTGAGTTTTAAGAGTTATTTGCATATTTTTGATAACAGTCTTTTATATAATATCTTTTGCAAATATTTTCTCTCCATCTTTTGCCTTCTCTTTTTTTTTTTTTTTTTTTTTTTTTTTTGAGACGGAGTCTCGCTGTGCTCCCAGGCTGGAGTGCAGTGGCCTGATCTCGGCTCACTGCAAGCTCTGCCTCCCGGGTTCACGCCATTCTCCCGCCTCAGCCTCCCAAGTAGCTGAGACTACAGGCGCCCGCCACCACGCCCGGCTAGTTTTTTGTATTTTTTTTCAGTAGAGACGGGGTTTCACCATGTTAGCCAGGATAGTCTCGATCTCCTGACCTCGTGATCCACCCGCCTCGGCCTCCCAAAGTGCTGGGATTACAGGCTTGAGCCACCGCGCCCGGCCGCCTTCTCTTTTTATACTCTTGACAGTGTCATTTGCAGAACAGGAAATTTTAATTTTAATGAAGCCCAGATTATCACGTTTTTCTTTCACGGACTGTGCCTTTAGTATCGCAACTGAAAAATAATGGCCCACCGGGCGCGGTGGCTCATGCCTGTGATCCCAGCACTTTGGGAGGCCAAGTCGTGCGGATCACGAGGTCAGGAGATCGAGACCATCCTGGCTAACGTGGTGAAACCCTGTCTCTACTAAAAAAATACAAAAATATTAGCCGGGCGTGGTGGAGGACGCCTGTAGTCCCAGCTACTCGGGAGGCTGAGACAGCAGAATGGGGTGAACCCAGGAGGCGGAGCTTACTGTGAGCTGAGATCGCACCACTGCACTCCACCCTAGGTGACAGAGCTAAACTGTCAAAAAAAAAAAAAAATCACCAAATCCACGATGATCTAGATTTTTCTTCTATGTTATCTTCTAGGATTTGTATCATGTTGTGTTTTACATTTACATCTGTATTAAGTTCATCCATTTTGAGTTAATTGTTAAGGGCATGAGGTTTGTGTGTAGATTCATTTTTTGTCATGTTGATGCCTAGTTGTTCAGCACCACTTTTTGAAAGGAGTATCTTTTCTCTATTCTATTGCTTTTGCTCCCTTGTCAAAGTTCAGTTGACCATATTTATGTTTATCTATTTCTGGACCTTCTATTCTGTTCCATTACTCTATTTGTCTGTTTTTTGTTTGGTTTGGTTTGGTTTAGTTTGGTTTTGTTGTGTTTTTTGTTTTTTCAGTACCACAAAGTTTTCACTACTGTAGCCTTATAGTATGGCTTAAAGTCTGATAGTGTCAGTCCTCCGATTTTGTTCTTCTCTTTCAATATTGAATTGACTATTCCAAGTCTTTGGCTTTTTCATATAAATTTTAGAATCACTTTGTTGATATCCACAAATTGCTGGGATTTTTATTGGGATTGTGTTGACTCTGTAGATAAAGTTGGGAAGAACTGACATCGTAACAATATTGAATATTCATATTTATGAACATGGAATATGTCTCCATTTATTTAGTTATTTTATTTTTTCATCAGAGTTTTGTGCTTTTTCTCATACAAATATTGTACATATTTTGTTGGATTTATAACTAAGTGTTGCATTTGGAATGGTGCTAATGTAAATGGCATTGTATTTTGAATTTTGAATTACACAATTTTATTGATGATATGTAAGAAAGAAGTTGACTTTTGTGTACTAATCTTGAATCCTGCAACCCTGCTATAATCACTTATTAGTTCCAGGAAAATTTTTTTGTGATTTTAGATTTCTATGTGAATGATTATGTCTTCTGTGAACAAAGACAGTTTTATTTCTTCCTCTCCAATCTGTATGCTTTTTATTTCTATTTCTTGTCTTAATTAGCTTATATTAAACAAGGACATTTGTATCTCTTATTTTCCAATTCACATGCCTTTTATTTCTTATCTTTTCCTTATTGCAGTGGCTGGAACTGTCAGTACTATGTTGAATAGTAGTGATGAGAGTAGACATACTTGTCTTGCTCTCCATCTTAGATGAAACATATTAGTCTTTCACTATTACATATGATGTTAAGGTAGGGATATTGTGGATGTTCTTTATCAAGTTAAAGTAATTATCCTGCATTCCTTGCTTGAGTTGACAGGTTTTTATCATGAATTCTTGTTTGATTTTTGTCAAATATTTTTTCTGCATAAATTGATATGATCATATGATTTTTCTTGTTTAGCTTCCTGATACGGGAAATTACATTGATTGATATTGAACCATTCTTGTTTCCAGCAATAAATTTGATTTGCTCATAATATATGAATTTTTATACATTTCTGGTTTTGAGCTGCTAGTATTTGGGGAGTTTGTGATTCTATGTTCATGAGCGATGTAAGTTTGTAGTTTACTTTTCTTTCTTCCTTTCTTTCCTCCATTTCTCCCTCCCTCCCCATTCCTCTTTCTTTGTTCTCTGTCTGGTTTTGGTTTGAGGGTAGTTAATACTGGCATCATGGAGTTGGGAAGTGTGTTCTCCTCTTCTATATTTTGAAATAATTTATGAAGTATTGTTAATAATTATTTTTTTAAATACTTGATATAATTTACCAGTGAAGTAATCTGTGCTTGGGCATTTCTTTGTGGGTATTGTTTACTACTAATTCATCTCTTTACTCATCTTTACTTTTCTTTGTCTTTAGTGTTCATAAGTTTAGTCATAATGTGTCTTGCTATGGATTTCTTTGGATATATTCTGTTTGAAGTTCATTCAAGTTTTTTAATCTGTAGGTTTGTCTTTTCCCACATTTGGGAAATTTTAGCCATTATTGCTTCCAATACACTTTCAGTTCTACTTTCTTTTGCATCTCCTTCTGCCAGTCTGATGATACGAATGTGGGAATCTTTTATTATAGTCTCACAGGATCCTGAGTCTCTGTTCGTTTTTTCAATTCTATGTTCTCACTTCTGTCTAGATCATGTAAATTGTGTTAGTCAGTCTCCGTGTTCACTAATTCTGTCCTCTGTCATCTCTCTACTACTAAGCCCATCCAGAATTTTTTTCAGTTCAGCTAATGTACATTTTTAGTCTATAATTTTCATTTGTTATTTACAACTTCCACTTCTTTTCTTATAATTTTATATACTTAAAAAATAAAAATTCAAAACATAAATTCAAAAGAATTTGTAATTGTTTGTTGAAGCATTTTCATGGCAGTTGCATTAAAACCATTGCTAGATAATTCCAATATCTTATTCATCTTGACATTGGCATCTGTTGGTTGTCATTTCTAATTTAGGTCATATTTTCTTGGATCTTGGTATGATGGGTGATTTTCAGTGTATCCTGGACATATTGGCTATCATGTGTGACAATTCTGGATCTTATTTAAATATCTTCTTACACATTTCCTTTTAATAGGCTGTCACCATGTTTAGCTCTAGCACACAGGTCCTCACCTATTTTTGTAGGCTGTGATTCCAATGATAATTTAATTTTTAGAGCCTTTTGTGGTGCTCTTATGGTCTGCTTAAACTATCTAGTGCTATTGAGACGAATAAACTTTCTGAATTGGGCTTCTTGTTCTGGTGGATCCCTTTGCTGGTGTCCCTTGGGAGCCCAGTATGACTGGTGGGGACTGGATTCTGAGACCCATGGAAACAAAGAAGCTTCTCTAGCCCAGTGCATGTAGCTAGGTCTCTTCACTGGTGACCCCCAGCTGTCCTGGTTTCTCTAACAGGGAAAGGACACTCTCAGACATGTGGGTACATAGAGACTTCATGAATAGGATGCTTACTGTAGCTGAGGCTCTTTTGTTGGTTTTGTGGTTCTGCCTGCCTGCCCCTATATCTCTTGAGGCAGTAGGTAGTGTCAGCCCCAGCAAAGGAGTGTTTGATCTGGCTGCTTATTGTCAGTGGGGATCTGAATGTATCCTCCTTGTTCATTCTGCTGAGTTTACCTTTTTGGTGAAACTTCTCTTCAATCAGGGGAGGGATGAATCTACCTAGGCTGCCTTCAGTTACTAGAATAAAGGTTGTGAAATGCTAGGTTTGGGCTGCCTTCCTCTGTTGGATGGGAGGGGGTCATAAGATGTCTTGCTTCTGAGTTACTCCTTTAGTCCTGATGTCCCTAACCAGACTGCTTTTCTCTTACTACCTTTCATAGTTATCCTCTGGTTGCCTCCTGTATTATTTCCAAGGTTTATATTTGTCTTAACAAAGAGGATCAGAGAGAAATGGGTCTTCAACATCCAGTCCAAACTGCAGTTCCATCTTACATATACTTTCAAATTTACAGAGCCAATACCTCTGTCACTGAACTCCTTTCCCAGTGAATTCTCTTCTCCTTACTGATGATTGTTGAAGCCTCACCTCTCTTTGAGGCCCCTTCTCACTTAACCGTAGTCACTCACAGAGCTCCCATTTCCCTAGTGAATCTTCCTTCTTTTGTAACTCAATTTTCCTTACTAAATCCCCCTCTCCTGAGCCCTCTTTTTCTCCTTGAGCTACTTTTTCCACAGCCAACTGCACCTCATCCTGAAGTTCCTGTCCCTTCTCTTAGCCCCCATATGCATGATGATCGATGATCATTCTATCACTTATCCTAATCCCCTGATTACTCACATTTGCTCACTAAGACCCCCTCTCTTTTCTTTATTTCCTATCCCTACCCCTCACATGCCTTCCTGGCTTAATTAGCTTTATCCCTCAATTAACATAATCTCATGACAGTACTTCTTATCCTTCATACAGCCCTGGTCACCTCTCTTAGAAACTCCCTCACTCTAAGCCTCTATCCAATCATTGAGTTCCCAATCCCTTATTTATTTTTGACTACCTTCTAAGACACTCTTCCCTCTGTATCTACATTTGCTTGTTTTCTTTCCCATTGGGAAGGCATTAGTTTTGTAGGTGAAATCCTTTTCCGCTGGCCCCAGCAACCTCCTTCTGGCCCTCTTTTATAACCCTCAAACTCTTTCCTTTCCTCACTTATCCCCTGGTCCTCTGCCAGTTCCCTATCTTTTAGCTGTGGCTCGCTTCCTTCTTCAAGCTTCCAACTTCTCTCTAAACCCTCATACACCTTCTATGCCCTATCTTCTTTCTTAATACCTTTCACTACCACTTAACTCTCTTTCTGCCACTTTAATTCTGAAATGTAGCTCTCCTCTTTCTTTTTACTGGCCTGTATCTTGGCCACTTACCTCCCTCCTTGATGATTAGCTGGATCCACTATGGCCCATTCCTACTATTTTGTTCTACGTAAACACTTAGTTCTAGTTCCTGTCTCTGCTAGAAGAGGAGTCACACTTAGACATCTATTTTCTTGACAGTGATCTCTTAAGAAAATAAAAATATTCATAGCTTCTGAAACATAAATCCCCACTGTGTTTTTACACCTGGGCAGGCATTTTCCACCCTACTTTTCTTGGGTTATTCTAAGGTTTCCATGTGCTTACATGACAACTGCAAAGGTTCAACAAATGTTAATTCCATTTACTCCTTTGACAAGTTTCTTCTAGGCCATGGGACCTGAGGCTTTTGCTAAATCTTTGTGAGTTAATGGGACAGCCTTTCACATCAGTCAGCCTCTGGATATCAGATGGAAATAGAGGCAGAGCGGCCGTTCTGGAGGCCGGGGTCACTGTCTCCCTTAGTTTCTCCTTTTCTTTCATGGGATGATGTGGACTGGGTTAGATAGACCAAAATCGTAGCCCAGGGTTGGCTACTTGTCAGTCACATAGTGATTGCCAAAAATACCATCACCCTTGGGAGGGTCTCCTCTCTTTGTGTTCTTCTGTCTGCCCTCTTCACTTAGGAGATAGCATGCCCCATCACTCTGGGCATGCATGTATGGGCATATATGTTGTAACTTAGAAAGTCAAAAGCCAGGGTATTGCTGCTCTACTTTGAGATGTGGCCACTTCCTGTTGTAGAGAGTACATCTTTTCTATCCTTTCAGTCAGTAGATTCCACCTTGGCTCTTGAGACATTAGAATTAGCCAAGGGCAGAGAGGCATGTAGGAAAGGAGGAAAAACAGGAATTCAAGTGTCAGAGCTGGTAGGCCTGGACAGAACATTTTATCCAATAGCATTGGTACACAGTTGGGGAAACAGGTCAAAAGAGGAGAGATAACTTGTCCAGTTTGTGATAGAGCTAAGGCCAGAAGCCAGGCTATGGGGGAAGGAAAGAGTCATCTTTTCCATCTTAGGTGCACTTTGGCTCCTCAGACTCATATCTCCACACTAAGATTTTGTCGATGTGATGACAAATGTAACAGCTTTATTGGAGTCCTCTCAGGAATTGGGGACCAAGTGCTTCTTTTCCTAAGCAATGGGCTACTATCTCCACAGAGGTTTTTCTTGCATCCATAGCAGAAATTTATACTCTGGCTCCTTTGTCATCTGTGGGACTGTTCAAGGCCCCAGCAATGGCTTGATAGACATTTCTGCTGTGGAGTTGCTGAGAAAATGAGTGATAATAGACAAATAGCTGGGTCCAACCAGACACAGGTCTCCACTTGCACCCACAGGTACACTCCCCTAATAATAAGAGCTACTATTTAAGTGTCTATTAAATACTCTGTGCTCTGCATGCATGATTACATTTAATCCTTATAAAAACTCGTGAAAGAAGGGCAATTATTATTTCTCTTTTATAGATGAGGAAAACGAAGCTCAGAGAGGTAATATGATGTATCAAGGTCACATAGCCAGTAAGTGGTAAAGTTGTGATTTAAACCCACATCTACCTGGTTCTGAAGGTCATGCTTTCATGAAATTGTTAACCTATAGATGCTTTACCTCAGTCCCATGACTAGACAAGTTCAAATTGGGCCTTTGGGATGGTGATACCACGACAATGACAGTGATGAAAATTTAATATTTGCTCTTGCCTTTCCCCTCTTGGCACTATGCTATGTACAAGGGTTACAGAGATGAGTCAGACACAGCACAGCATGTTCTCTCAAAGTGCTGACAGTCTAATGAAGGGTAGGAATGGTATACATACATATGATGAAATAACAAGTGTTAGAGAACAGTGATGGAACTCATTAATTTGTAAGCTATCATGGATGATGGCATGTGAATGGGATGTTTTAGGGGATATTTTAGTATGTGTTTTCCAACTATACAAAAGGGTAGGGCTAGTGACAAGCATTCCAGGGAGAATGCACAGCCCAAGTAAAGGCACAGAGGAATCAAAGTTCTTGATTTGTTCAGCAAGTGGTGAGTAGGGCATGAGAGTGCCAAGGAGTAGGGAAAACAATCACACTTTCAGGTTGCCACAGTAACTTAGTAACCTATGTTATTTCCCCAAAGCTATTAGGGATTAATTAACTCTTAGTCCTGAGCCCTGGACCATCATGTGGTGTCCATGGGTGACCTAGTATACGCAGTATCAATTAATTTGAACACATGTTTTATTGAGGCCTGGTCAGTGGGAGAAATAGCATGCCTGCAGAAACTCAATGTATCTTCTTTTACCCTCAACTTAAATCTTTCTTCACATGATATCAGGCAAGTTTCCTTTTACCTTCTCCTCTCAGTTCTGCCCTATTTCTTCTAGTTGCAAGAAAGCAAAAATTAGTCTTTTCTACCTCATAATGCCTGCATTCCCAAGTAGTTTTCTGATCCACATGTGAGACAATACAGGATAATGTTTTATTGGAGTGTGGGCTCTGAAACCCAAATTGGTTGGATGCATATCTTGACCTAACACTTCCTAGCTGTGTAATCTTTGCCAAGGTATTGAACATGGATATGCCTCAGTTTTTTCAACTGTAAAATGGGAATAATAATACTACCCCTCCCCTTTTAGACTCATGTGAGAATTAAAGGAGATAATGAAAAGTACTTAGAATTGTGCTCAGCTCTTATAAACATTTAATCATATTTAATTATTTTATTATAATTATCTATTATCAATGTTGTCTGAGGATGTCTACCTTATTCTACCTAGTCAATAATGATTTCTACCCACAAAAAGTACAAAATATTACCAAATACTTTACATTACTCATCACTTTTAAATATTTTAACTATTTTCCAGGACTCAATTGATGGTCATTTAGGTTTTTACTTTTTTTTGTTTTTTAATATTAGAAATAATGCTTCAGCTAAAGCTAGAACATACTTAGAAGAAAACATAAGGGAAAGTCTTCATGATTGTATTGGTCAATTATTTCTAAGGAATGGCACCAAAGGCACAGGTAATGAAAGAATAAATTGGACTTTATCAAAATTAAAATCTGTTGTGCTTCAAAGAGCACTATCAAGAAAGTGAAAAGAAAAACCATAGAATGAGAGATAATATATGCAAACCATATATCTGATAAGGGATTAATATCCATAATATATAAAGAATATTTATGAATCCACAATAAAAAATCAAACAAGCCAATTAAAAAATGGACAAAGGACTTAAATAGACATTTCTCCTAAGAAAATATACAAATGACCAATAAGCACAAAAATAAATGTTCAATATTGTTAATCATTAGGGAAATGCAAATCAAAACCACAATGAAATACCACTTCACACCCATTAGGAGGGCTATTATTAAAAAACAAACACACAAGCCGGGTGTAGCGGCACACACCTATAATCCCAACACTTTGGGAAGCTGAGGCAGGCAGATCACTTGAGGTCAGGAATTCGAGACCAGTCTGACCAACATGGTAAAACCCCATCTCTACTAAAAATACAAAAATTAGCTGGGCGTGGTGGTGCATGTCTGTAATCCCAGCTACTTGGGCAGCTGAGGCAGGAGAATCTCTTGAACCCGGGAGGCAGAGGTTACCACTGCACTCCAGCCTGGGCAACAGAAGGAGACTCCATCAAAAATAAAAATAAAAAGAAAGAAAAAGAAACACGCACACACACACACAAACCTGAAAATAAAAAGTGTTGACAAGGATGTGGAGAAATTGGAACCCCCTTCCATTGCTGGTGAAAGTGTAAAATGGTGCAGATGCTCTGAAAAACAGTTTTGGAGCTCCTCACAAAGTTAAATATAGAATTACCATATGATCCAACAATTTTACTCCTAGGGCTATACCCCAAAATATTAAATGCAGGGACCACAAACATATACTTATCTACCTATGTTCACAGAAGCACTGTTCACAATAGCCAAAAGGTAGAAACAACTCAAGTGTCCATCAACAGATGAATGGATAAAAATATGTGAATATGTGGTATGTAAACATGAAGTGGAATATTATTTAGCCATAAACAAGAGTAAAATTTTGATACATGCTACCACATGGATGAACTTTGAAAACATTATGCTCACTGAAACAAGCCAGACACAGAAGGACAATTTGTGTGATTCCACTAATGTGAGGTACTTAGAGTAGTCAAATTCACAAGGACAGAAGGCCCAGGGGGCAGGGTGTAGGTAATGGAGAGTTATGGATTCAGAGTGTCTGTTTGGGATGATGAAAATGTTCTTGAAATACATAGTGGTAATGGTTGCATGATATTGTGAATGTAGTTAACGCCACTGAACTGTACACTTAAAAATGGCTATAATAGGCAGGGCATGGTTCCTCATGCCTGTAATCCCAGCACTTTGGGAAGTCAAGATGGGAAGAATGCTTGAACCCTGGAGTTTGAGACCAGGCTGGTCACATACCAAGTCTTTACCAATTTTTTTTTCATACATCAGCTGGGTGTGGTGGCACATGCCTGTAGTCCTAGCTACTCAGAAGGCTGAGGCAAAAAGATTGCTTGAGCCTGGGAGTTCAAGGCTACAGTGAGCTGATAGTGCTACTGCATTGCAGCCTGGGTGACAGAGCAAGACCCAGTCTCTAAACAATAATATTAATAGGCCAGCACTGGCAGCATAGTGAAACTCTGTCTCTACAAAAAATAAAAAAAAAAATTTTAGCTGGATGTGGTGGTGTGCACCTATAGTCCCAGCTACTCCAAGAGGCTGATTTGGGAGAATTGCTTGAGCCTGGAAGGTCAGGGCTGCAGTCAGCTGTGGTCACACCACTGTACTCCAGCCTGGGTGACAGAGTGAGACTCTATCTCAAAAAAAAAAAAAAAAAAAAAAAAAAGGTTACAATGGTATATTATATGTTATGTATATTTTACTACATTAAAAAGATAGTGCATTAGTGAAAATCTTTATATCTTTGTTTAGATAAGGGATTTATGGAGATATAATTCACATACTGGAATTGTCATGCTAGAGATGGGAATAAAGTGGGGAAGCCCCAACTTTGGCTTGGTGGGGGTAAGACTGGTGAGTTGAACTTTGGTGATGCTGATTTTGAGGTGACAATACCCTATCCATGTAGTAAGGCTCAGGAGGCAGTAATGATTTTAGTCTAACCTTGGGAAAAGGGGTTGAGTTGAAAATACAATATTGGGAGCCTGGCACATCTAAATGCTTGGAGAAAATGTAGGATTTAATGATATTGCCCAAAGAGAATATGAAGACCTTCAATTAAGAGTCTGGGAAAGCAGGGTAGAAAAAACTGAGAAGTAGTGGTCAGAGGCATAGGAATAAATTCAGGGCAGAATAGTGCCAAGGAAAGCACAGGAAGAAAAGTTTTCAAGAAGTAGAAATAATTTCATGATATCAGTATTCAGAGGAATTGAATAGGGTAAGTCCCAAAAAAAGGCAGTTGGCTTTGGCCACAGAGGCTTTACTAACCTTAGGAGCTAAGGTATTCTAGAGATAAGAGCATGGGCTTTGCAATTGAATAGACGTGCATCCAAACCTAAACACTGGTAATTATAAGCTGAGTGACAATGGGCAAGTCATTCAACCTCTTAGGATCTCAGGTTTCTGTCAAATGAGAGTAATATCTACTGCTGAGTATTATTTTGAGAATTGGAGGAAACTGTGTGAAAAGGATTGGCACAGTGCCTGATATAGATGTTCAATAGATGTTCACTCAATTTGTCCCCTTTCCCTGCCCACCTTCCAAGAGAAGAATTTCATTGTTTATCGAAATGGTGATTGGATCTATGGGATTTAACTAGACAGGAAAGTGCTCTAATTCACAAACAGATGTTTGTTAAGGCCAACTCTTATAATCTCTTAGGCTATCCAGAGATGAAAGAGGAAAGGCTACCTTTTAGAAACTCAGAGTCCAGCTGAGGAGACAAGAAAATCAACTTCTAATTTTACACATGTTATATACATGCCCTTGGCAAGGTGGGAACAAAGCATTCAGGCACATGAAAGGGGAAAGTTTGGAGGATCAGCCTGACTCTAAGTTACGTTTTCTTTCAACTAGACCATAGTTATACTTAATCATTGAACATGTTAATTGTCTGTTTTTTGAAAGAAATATGTAATTGGAGACCATTTGGGCTGAACTAATTTAACTTTATGTTTTTAATAGAACAATCATGTAAATTAGGTTGATAGAAAAATAATTTGGTAGAAAACACAAAATCTTCTTCCTCCCCACCCTCTTTTTTTGAGACAGGGTCTTGCTCTGTCACCCAGACGGGAGTGCAGTGGCATGACCTCAGCTCACTGCAACCTCTGCCTCCTAGGCTTAAGCAATCCTCCCACCTCAGCTTCATAAATAGCTGGGACTACAGGCACATGCCGCCACGCCTGACTAATTCTTTGTATTTTTAGTAGAGATGAAGTTTCACCATGTTGGCCAGGCTGGTCTTGAACTCCTGACCTCAAGTCATCCTCCTGCCTCAGTCTCCCAAATCCTCTACCTCTTTTATTTACAGGAAAAAAAAAAGAGTGAAAGCCTCTTCAGACTATAGTCCAGTCACCACTGTCCAACTTGGGACAAGTCTGTCACTGCCACCATGGCACCCCCAATTCTAGCATGCCAGGATAAACATCCCAGAGTGCAGGATGGTCCAGAACATGATTGGGAGTAAGGGTTTAGATAGGCAGGCAGGGCTGGAGGCAGGGAGGCTAGGAAGGATATGGTTTCAATCATCCCAAGTGATGATTTAGGAGCGCCTGTATAGAGGCTGGGTTGTAGTGATGGAGAAAAGGATGCCAACTTTGGAAATGGAGGTACAGAAAAAGTGGCCACTTTCATTTGCTAGAAGAGTGTATGGTAAAGCTATTAATTTTCAAACAAAAATTAGTGTCAAAGTGTGCATGTGTGTACATTTGTCTTTGTATTTCTCTCTCTCTCTCTCTCTCTCTTTCTCTCTCTCTCTCTCCCTCTTTCTCTCTCTCTCTCTCTCTCTCCCCCTACTTTGGGCAAAAGTTCTGGGCTTGCTAAGACTCTTCCTAGCTTTTCTCTCTTGATCTCTTCCCAACTTGCCCTAGTTACTGCAGCTTCTAAATGTCTACAGGTGTGCAGTGGATATCAAAACAAATTATCTTCCACACTTGCTTGTCAAGGTGATAACCTTGACATCTGTCAAGTGTAATCCTATTATGAATATAACAAGAGTTGTTTAATGCCAAGTAAGAAACAGATTAGTTAGGGCCCTGGTAATTTCTGCCCCTCCCCCAACAACCCATTTAATTGCTTCTTTTTTATCTACCTTTTCATTTTGCCTCTCATTTTTCCTCTCTTCAAAGGCCTTTTTGCTACTTGTGTCTTTTTCTAAGTTTTCCTTTATCTTGTTCTTTTATTTCTGTTGTCTCAAATTCTCACATTTGGCCAGTCTTTCTCTTGTTTTTTCTCATGCTTACTTTCTCTCTCTTATTTGACTTTTCCCTCTTTCCTTTATTTTTCTGTAGCCCATGGATCTTATTCTGAATCTCTCTCTGAGTCTCTCCTTTCCTGAGGGTCTGTTCTTTTTCATTTCCTCTCTCTGTTCTGTCTATAGTGGCCAGTTCAAGTTATGGAATAGTGGATTTCTGAGGGCCCTTTACAACACTGCTGCTCCAGTTCTACAAGGCTGCTCTTGCTGCAGTCTGCTTAAAGAGCTGACCCTGCTGAAAATTCTGCCCACACATTGGCCCCAGGGGAGAAGGAAAGCACTGGGGACTTACTGACCTGTCAGGTAGAGGGGAGCACAAGTCTTTTCATCACATTGCCAGAAGATAAATATTGCAGTGACAAGACACATCAGCAGCACCACTGTATCTGGAGTGAAACGGTTCATTTTTATACACTTTTATTTAATTAAAATATTCCAAAACTCTGTATACATCTCTTCAATCCCCTGGTTTCTTTTGAAGTCCTACCTAGGGAATCCATTGTTATAACAGCCCACGCTTGTCATCCGCCAGCAGGAGGAGGATAATTGAAGAAACGTGTGTTGTTTTAATTGTGACAGACGGGATGGTAAGTGAGTGACAAAATGAGTTTGGAGTTTTACAGGACGTGGTGGGCATGGGACAGTGAGTGAAAGGATCTGGAAATGGCAGGGATCTGGGGTAGGTGGAAAGGAGGTGAAGAGTTTAAATCATGCTTTTACAGCAGTCTTGCTGTCCAAGTAAGTTTTAATACCAGAGGAGAGTTGCTTTGTCTTGTAACTTATATAATAGCCTGCATTAAGATTGCTGGTGCTGCCTGATGCAAGCAGAATGCCTAATGAGTCAGCCCATCTCAGTCTCTCAAATGCCTAGAAAAACCAGCACTTTTCAACTTACATTCCTCCATGCTGAGACACTCTCTCTTTACCATCCAGAAGGTAGCACCTACTCTGACTCAGCTTCCAGTTATTGAACACCCCTACTGAGTGCCAAACTCTCTCTATGGTAGATAATGGTATTTGCATTTTAAAGATTAAAAAAAGTTCTGAGTGGTTGAGTAACTTTCTGTAGGTCACACAGCTAATAAATAATTGAGCTAGTGTTTAATGAATTGGCCTAGATATCAAACTGAGCTGAAGGAAATGGTGTGTGTGCATGTGTGTGTGTGTGTGTGTGTGTGTGTGTGTGTGTGTCTATGTGACAGAGACTGAGAGAGAGGGAGAAGGGAAGAGAAAGAGAGTGAAACAGAAAGAGACTGTTGGGTGTGAGGAGTTAGGGCAGAGATGCCAAAACCGCCTTTGCTTCTCTAGAAAGGGCACAAAATGAAGTTCTTCTTTTTAGGTATTGATGCTGAGTGGTAATTTCTGTGGAATAACTGAAGAAGATAATGCTGCTAATACTCAGAGTAATCATTTTTATGTTTTCTTCCTGCAGCAGGTTGAGGGGTGCATATAGTTCTGCAGTGATGCCAAATAGACATGGAATAGAATTGGCAATTTTCTTGTTATCTCTAACCAAAAGCTCACAGTGGGCAATGGATTACCATGCTCAATGCCCAGTGAGCTCAGAATGCCTAATCTATGGCCTTGATTTAAGAGGCCCATTTACTTAGCAGAACTGAAATTCATTTTGACACTCCAAGTCATTATTAGAGTAGAGCTCTATCAAAGGTATGAAGGATTTCCTTTTGCCTCCAGCTCACACCCTAATAATCTTGGACAGACAATCTTCTAGGCTTTGACACAGTCATGAGATTTAAAAACCTACCTTGGATCGGTGCCATACAATGTCTCCCAACTCCTTATTTAAGGAGTTCTTAATTTTAAAAAAGCTAACTTTAGTCTCCTTGTGTAAGTCAATACAGGTCCCTTTCTCCTTGCCCTTTTTTGAGAGTAAAGAAAGCAAGCTCTCATCTAGAAATAGAGAAATTTATCGCTGAAGACACTTTGGATTTGAGGTCAGAATTTGAGCTCTGGCTGTCACCTCAGGGTATCCACTTTCTTACAAATAATTTTGTCACTCTCCTCTCTTTGCTTCCAGGGGATGGTAGGATTAGTAACAAATGGATAGAAAGAGGTTTCCCTCCCCTCCAAGGTATTCCCGTAGCTCCTTTTTAGCCTTATAGTGCATTATTTTTCACATTATTGGGCAATCATTGATTTGGGAATCTATATTTCTTGTAGGACTGTGAATTTCTTGAAGGCAAAGACTATGGTTTAATTTATCTCTGTCTCTCTCTCTCTCTCTCTCTCTCTCTCTCTCTCTCTCTCTCTGATACAGTGGGAACACTTTCATGGCATACGTATTTCATTCATTCAGTAGATACTTACTGAGGGCCTGCTACTGGCCAGCTTTATGCCAGGTGTTGTATTTTAATTATCAGTGGCAAGGAGGGGGTGGAAGTGGCAGACAAAATGAACATTCTGATCTGAAATTATGCTCATCCTCAGCAGTCTTGCGGCAGGCCACTGGCCTGTCAAAACACAAAATGGCAGCCTCAGGGTGACAAATCCTAGAAGAACACTGGAATGGGGAAAAGAGCATGAAATCTAGACCCTGCTCTACTCCTGCCTCCCTGAGTGCTGTATATATGAGTCCCTCCATATTTAGGCCTTTAGTTCCATCATCTAATAATAATAGCTAACATTTGTGGATGGCTTTCTTTGGGTCAGGAACTCTGTGAAGCATTGTACATATATTACTGCATTCATTCCTCCCCATAACACTATGAAGCTATTTTTACATATGAAAATCTTCAGGCCCAGAAAAGATATGTTTAGTGAAGCGTAACTAGGAAAGAACAGAGCCAGGACTTGAATCCAAGTCAAACTCCAGAACACGGATGTGCAACCTTTGTTCTATACTGCCTCCTTAAAAACGGAGGCTAATAATATTAGTGCTGCCTTCCCTATGCCATTGTTGTGAGGACGGATTGAGTCTATAGATGTGCAAAGTGCTATGCAAACTGTAAAGCATTGTCTAGATGGAAGCTATATTGTTGCTATTGTCAGCTTTAGCATCAATTTGGGCCTTTCCTGTCCTGCTTTTTTGCTGCTATCACATCACATGTGGGCTATCAATACATTGTTGTGCTTAAAAACATGCACTCTTGCAGATTTGTTCAAGTTCAAATCTCAGCTCTGCCACTCACTGGCTGTGTGAACTTGGGCAAGTATTTAACCTTTCTGTATCTCAGCTTGCTCCTTAGTAAAATTGGGAATATAAGAGTATCTACCTCATAAGGTTGTGGTAAGGATTAAATATGTTAGGCGTTTAGAACACGTCTGGCACAGAGCACTTTGAGAATGTATGTTCCCTCCGTTGTTCTACCCATATTAACACAGATTAGCAAAGAGGATGGTGATGGTGAGAGGGGACATGTGGTTTGACACAGGATTAAAGCTGAAATAACATACTTCTGGGCCTGGTAGAAAGGCTAAACCCATTCAGAGTGACACCTGCAAGCTGGGGAGCAGTACATGGTTGACTTAGTCAATGTCACTCAACAGAAATTGAAGCCACAGCTGCTACCTGCCAAGCTTGGCTTTTTCTTCTAAGCCTGCCTTCTCCCTTCTGAGAGATATATCTAAGACGGTGTTCAAGGAAAGAGCTTGTCAGTGGTTGATCTTGGAGCCTGGGCCATGTTACTAAATTGAGGTAAAGCTTATACTCTATCTGATGTAGTGCCAAGGGCCTGGGTTTTGGAGTTAGACAGATCTGTGTTTGAATATTAGCTCTGCCATTTACCAGTTGTGTGACCATGGGAAATCACTTTAACCCCCTTGAGTCTGCTGCCTCTTCTCTGAAAAGCCTGGATAATAATAGTACATACCAGAGGTTGGTTAACTGATAAATTTTAGGCATAGAGTAAATGTTAACTTTTCATTTCTATCCCTACCTGCCTTTTCACCTCGCAACTGAAAGGATCAAGTAGTTACAGGCTTTGGGGCATAGGGAATCTGAGGGTCATTAGATCTGAGCTCCTGCAGCAGAGCAGTGGATAGTATGATTCATGGGTTTGAAGTCAGAACCTGGGGTCTGGTTCTTATTTTCCCTTTATTAGCTGTGTCACCATGGGCCTTTTTAAGCCTTTGTTTTCACATCTTTCACACATAGATTTGTCCCTATCTTGACTACCTTCCAGCATTGTTAGAAAGTTAAAATGAGACGATGTCCCTGGTACATGCTTATTACAGTCACACACGCGTGTGGTTTAAGAGAAGGAAGACCAGGTTGGGAGAAAGGGTTTATTGGTAAGCAGTGTCTTTGGAAAGGAGCTCAAAATTTCTGAGGGTTCTTACTAAAAGTAAACCAAAGGGTCCACTCAGATACCAAGACAGTGCACAGTCCAGTAACAATGAAACAAGCTGTATGGAAAGTAGGACATTGAAAAACCTGTCAGCCAGGAGTAAACACTGTAAGCCTGATTTTTATCTCCTCCCTTTTTCTCCAGGTAGTAACAATAGGTGAAAAACAATTTTCGAGAAGAATAAAACCCTTGTAATTCCACCATACTAGCATACTTATTTTGATTTTGTCTTATTATATCCAAGTCTCTATCTCCATGCTTAGGTATTTTTATATAGCATGAAATTTATTCACTTTATCTATTCATTTAACAAACACATCTGAGTACCTACTCTCTGCCTGGACCTGCACCCAGTGCTGGCACAACAGAGTTGACTCACGTACTGCCTAGGCCCTCAGAGTTCATTGGCTTGGAAGAATGGATAGGCACAGAAACAAATGACAGTAGTAGAAAATGCTAAGTGCTGTAATAAAGTGGTATATAAAGTACCATATGTGGCCATAGATAAGAGGCCACATAATTTTGTCATTTGCATCTGTTCACTTACCCATCTGCTAAACATAAACCTTTTCTCCACCTCTGGCTATACACTCTTAATAATTATGATCCTTTTCAGTGGCTGCATAATATTCCATTGAGTTATTCTATAATTTACTAAGCAAAAATAATGGAAGACAACCTCAGTGACCAATGACAGGAGTGTAGCTATTATCACAGCACAGGCTGTGCAACCTGAATATGCAAAAACAGTCTGATCACTGGAAAAGGGAGCTTTTCATTGTACTCAAATACGTACTAGAAGACTTACATAATTCTAGGTTCCACACTTAAAGGCAGATGAAGAGAGAGTGAAGGGAATCCTGAGGAGAGCCACAAAGGGCATTGGGAACATCTTCAAAAAAGATTAAAGAAGCTGAGAATGTTTATCTTGGAGAAAAGGAGACTGAGAGGCTATTGAGAAATGGTCTTCAGATGTATGACCAATTGTTTTTCGTTTCCAGAGGCTAGAACAAAAGAAAATTGATTCTTTTTAATAGGAAAGATTTGGGATAAATATAAAGCAACATTCTTGCCATTCAGAGCTGTTAAACTTTAAGGTGAATGAGAGAGAGGCCTTAGAACTTTCTTCTCTGGAGTTCTTTTACATGGGATAGATTTCCCTCCTTGGAGAATGTAAACATGGACCTAAAATTAGAGAGTTGCTGAGTTGCCTCTTTAAGATTCCTTCTTTCCTTCACTGTCCGTGGGAAATGGCATTTTAAACCATAAAGAGGTGTGTAAGCATTAGAAATGGGCAAGAAGCACCTTCTGAGGTGTCTGTCTCCACATTTCCCCCATCTCTATCCCTAAAGAGCTCCAGGAAGATGTTCCTCTCTTGGTTATCATCCAATTCAATTTCCAAAATGATTCTTTAAATATAACTTAAATATTTAAAGTTGTTGCCCTAGTTTAGTTTATCTTTTTCTGTTCTCATCAAGAACAATGTTCTGTAATAAATAAAATGGCTTTTAATTCAATAAAGTGTTAACTATCCTTCTTTACTTTTTTCTTTCTTTGCTCCATCAACTAACCCCAACTCCTTTAATTTTTCTCCATTGATTAATTATCAGGAAAGTCTTACTTTAGGACAGCAGTGGATAGTAAAAAGAATGAGGTAACTAGGCAAGTTTACATACAGGAGGCTGGCCAGTCTGTTCTCAGCACAAGGCCAGCCCAACAGGTAGACTGGCCAATTTGAAGACCCAACAGTCTCCTCCAGGGGCTGCCTAGTAGGGAATGGCTAGAAGAGGCAAAGGCACAAGGCAAAAGCTGCCCAAAACCTCAAACTGGCAGCAGATGGCCTGCCAACCTACTGTGAAGGGAGTGCTATATTCATTGGTAAGGATTTCATCTTCACTTTTGAGGAGAAGGTGAGTGTCTTAGTCTCTTTTTTTCTGCTATAACAGCATACCACAGACTGGGCAACTTATAAAGAAAAGACATTTATTTGGCTCAGTGCTCTGGAGGTTAGGAAGTACAAGAGCATGGCACTGGCATATAATGAGGGCCATCCCGTGGTTGAAGGCATCATGGTGAGGAAGTGTATGCAATTGGGGAGAAAATGAGGGCCAAATGTATCCTTTCATCAGGAGCCCACTCCTATAATAACAGCATTAATAGTGCCCTTATCACTTCATTACCTCTTAAAGGTCCCACCTCCTAATACCATCACAACAGCAATTAAATTTCAGCATGAATTTTGGAGGGGACATTCAAACCATAGCAATGAGCTTAGCCAATAAATTTTCCCAAAACTACCAACCAGCTCTAATTTTCCATAAATTTTAATTACGCTAGGGATTACACTGAGAGTAGTATGGGGTAGGGGGAGAAAGATACTATTCATTCCTCACAGTACATGAATTGAGAGACACCATGGGCTGGAAGCTTTTTGTCAACTCAAATGGTTCCTTAGGTCTCTACTAAAAACTGGCAGAAGTTTTAGTCCATTGTTTTAACACGTATTGGAACCCTAGAGTTGGTTTTGAGAACTCTCCTCCCCAATAAGAAGATATAATCTAATGTACAATATTTACAAATTTAAAAATTTATCAATCTCCATGTCATGTGAAGTTATCTTGTGTATCTTGCTGCATGAAGCCAAGTTTTGGATTCCATTCTCATATAGCTCTCAGGCCACACATTTATATGATGGTTCAGTTTTGAGTAGCATGAGTCAATCCATTAGCAAACATGTGTTGAGAGACTACTGTGGGCAAAACATTGAGTTGACAGTTTAACTTCAAGAAAGAATAGAAATGGTGCAATTTAATGATTCACAGATATAGGAAGAGTGAAAGTAGACATGGCTAGCAACCATATCTCTGGAATAATTTCTGCAGCTCCAACTTTTACAAAATAGCTTTCTGATTAATGAAAAATGTTGTTTTTTATTCTCCAGCTTCCTGCTATCAGCTAATTTCATATAGGAAAAAGGACAGATCATCCATTAGAGAAAATTGAAGCACTCTCATCTAATTTGAAAGTACAGGGAGGTCACTCCGGTGGTTTCATATTGGAATTTGGAAAGTGAAGAGTTTTAGTGAGGTACTGTGTGAGATAATGGCCTCAAACTAGGTGGCCCAGGCTGGGTGGATGTTACTAGAGCTCAGGATATTACCATACACTTTGAATAACAAAAGATACTGGCTATTTCTTCCTCAGGAATATCAATAAGCCCTCATTTCCACAGCAGTTAAGTTTTTTTTTTTTCTAATCCAATTATCTTTTAATTGACAGACAAATATTTCATATATTTATCATGTACAGTATGATATTTTGAAATATGTATGCAATATGAAATGGCTAGATTGGGCTAATTAATGTATGCATTATCTCAAACTTTTTTTGTGTGTTGAGAACACTTAAAATCTCCTCTTAGTGATTTTTAAGTACACGATACATTGCTATCAACTATAGTAACCATGTTGTATAATAGATCTCTTGCGTTATTCCTTCCATCTAACTGAAACTTTGTGTCCTTTGACCAATGTCTCCTCAACACCTCCAGCCCCAGCCCCTGGTAACCACCATTCTACTCTCTACTTCTTTGAGTTCAACGTTTTAAGATTCTACATACAAGTGAGGTCATGCTGTAGTTGTCTTTCTGTTCCTGGCTTATTTCACTTAACAAAATGTCTTCCAGGTTCATTCATGCTGTTGCAAATGGCAGGATTTTCTTCTTTATTAAAGCTGGAGAGTATTCTGGTTTGTATGTATTAGTACCTTTTCTTTATCTATACATTTGTTGATGGACACTTAAGTTGATTCCCAACACTTTCAGACATCTAGCCTCCAAAACTGTGAGACAATAAACTTCTGTTGTTAAGGTCACCCAGTCTGTGGTAGAATCCTAACTAATACACAGGATTATGGCAATACTAACTAATACACAGTCCAACAAACTACACCTGAGTCCAGAGATCCTCACTGTCTCCTGGGAATTCAGCCCTGTTTGCTGTGCCTCAGTCATCAGTCCCTAAAATGCAGCAGTAGAAACTGCTGCTGCTGCTGCTGCTCCTGCTGCTGCTGCTGCTCCTGCTGCTGCTGCTGCTGCTGCTGGCATTCTGCTGACAGCCCCTTTGCAGACACAGTAGGGTCTGAATTCACACTGCCCTATTCTTGTCCAGTTGCCTGTGTGGTGCTAACTGTAGCAGAAATGTGTTTGTGTCAGTAGAAGAAGAAGGAAACAGATTATTTGAAGCCACCCGGGTGTAGCTTCATTTCAGTTACAAGTGACTATTTTTATCATCACTTTCTGCCTAGAAATGATCCCCTAGCTAGGCAATTTCCATAACCCTTTTAGTTACAGAGACTGTATTCCTCCCTCCTCTTTCCCCCAAGAACAGAATGTTTTAAGATCTGGAGCTAATTTTTCTGGCACTCTAACTTGGGGGCTGGGAGTTGCCTGAGTCCTAGATAAGGAAGAGTCAACTGCTAGGTCTACAGCAAAAGCCTGTGGGATAGGCGTACATTGGTGGATCTGTCTCAGTTGTCATTCTTTTCTCCAGAGGCTTAGTCAAAATAATAATCATGCACCACAGCAGGAAGGAGGACTGCAACCCCTCAAATCCACTTGGCAAGTCATTTGCCATCCAGGTGAATTACATTTTCTCACCTGCTGTGTGCAGACAGAACTCACTGTGTTAGCTAGAGGGGGAGGTAAAAGAAGTAAGGTGAAGGGTATGGTGAGAAATTAAAGAGGAAGAGGGGAATTAAAGATGAGGAGGAATGGGGAGGAATAAACAGAAAAAAAAGAAAGAACAAGAAATGGGGAGGTCAGGCTAGAATGGCTCCAGTGTCCTCAATGCCTTTGGGGTGGAATTGAGTTGGGGAGCACTGTTGAAGGAAAGGGGAAAATGTTCACCCCTGTACTGGACTATCATTTGCTAAGAACTGGTACACTTACTAAATTCCTATTCCATGCCAGGACCTTTATATACACTACATTCATTTTATTGATGAGGAAACAGAAACACCAAAAGCCTGTTTCCAAAGCCTGTGCTCATTCCACTCCTGCACACTGCCTCTCATTTGGTGCAGGCATGCATTTATATCTGTTAGAGGGTGACCTTGTGCGGGCTCCTTGGCTAGATTTGTTTTAGAATAAAACGAAGAATTATAAGCTTCCAAGGACAGGTATCAGATTTCCAGGTTTATCTTCAGTATCAATGAAAATTTAGAGGATAATAATAGATCTCTGAACTGTATGATACTATGTGGACTAGCCTCTGTTTGATGCTCTCCACAAAGCAGTCATTTTCCAAACAACAGCAGCAATGTGGAAGATAAAATTATAATCACAATAGACTGGAGACCAAGAGAGATCTGAATATAACAGAGTCTCTCCAGTGGAATGAACATACCTGTAGCATCCCTTAGGAAGATGGTAGATATGCCAATTTGTGGTCAAAGCAGATTGGTCATCAACACCCCAGAAGCTGTCCCTGTAAGTGAGCTGATCTCTGGTACATTCAGCCAACTAGAAAAAGGGGGCTAGATCAGATGATGCCTCAAGGTCATTTCTAGCTTCCTCTTTTCTGGACTATAAGATATTGGAGTCACTATTGTTAGCTACTATTCTGGCCTCTGACAGAGTTTCATTTTGGGTGAAATGGTTCTGGTGCCTTTGAGAACAAGCTGATTTTTAACTCTTTATGTTTTGGTATTTTTTGTTATTCTTACAGGTGGGCATATTACCTTTTCCTGGGACATTTTGGTAGAAGGACAAATGAGAAAAGAGGTTTTTTTTTTGTTTTTTTTTTTTTGTTTTTTTTTTTAATGAACATTGCAGTGGCTCTCTAGGTTGTTGTGGTGCTTGGAAATAGCTTTCAGGTTGGAGGCAAAAAGCAAGAAGCCAAGTAAAGAAGCTGTCCACAAGAGAGAAGGCTGGGGAATGGTTCATGAGAGACTTTGGCCAAGCCAAATGATACCCAAGTTCCTGACATGTAACTCTGTAACATTTTTTTCTTTCAGCGAAAGAGTGAATCCACTGCAGATTCCAATTAGGAACACCTATCATTTTGTCCTTTGGGACCTCCATGGGTCAAGGGAAATGCATACAAATTACTCAAATCCAGAGAACAAATTAAGTCCATCAAGAAACAATATAGAACCAGTTTCCTGACCCTGCTCAGTTCCAAACATCAGCCTTGAGAACATCCTGTGTAAAACATTTGATGGAACCTGCTAGAATATGGGTTGCCAATGAAAATGTGACATTCTGTCTCTAGACTGAAGCTATAGAAGGGGACTTCCCACCACCTGTCCTGCCCTCTGGATTTCCTGCTCCAATTTGGACAGATAAGTCCTGGCTTCATTTCCCAAGTCTCAAGAGACTCAAATCTGCCCTCACTGCTTCTCAGATCTGTGAGGTCCTGCCCTGTGACTCAGGTTTAATCAGCAGAGTGTAGCCTTGAGGCCTAATCAGGGCTCCCAGCTTCAGCTTGGCAGTGGTTCCTTCAGAAGATAATTGAATGACTCTTTGAGTTGTGAGGTCGTATAATAACCCCCCTTCATTTACTAACTGTTGTAGCATTGAGAAAGCTACTTCACCTATTTGTGCCTCAGTTTACTTATCAGTAAACTGGCGATGAAACTAATAGCAAATAACTTCTTAGAGTTGTTGTGAGAATTAAGTGAGTGAAGTTACGTAAAGCCTTTGGAACAGTGCCTGACACACAGTGAGCATATATATGTGTTAGCTATGATGATGATGATGATGATAATGATGATCCTTCTACTCCCATGTGACACATGAGGAAACTGAGGCACAGAGAGTTGAAATAATGTGCTTAAGGTCCCACAGCTGGTGTTAAACCCAATATTTGTGCCCAAGTCTCTTAACCCAATGCCCTTTCTATACTAAGATGAAACCACTCATGCAGAAAAAATGGTTTAATAGAAGTCTTAGAACCAATTTTGGCCAGAGACAGAATATTCTTTAGAGATGAATTCTGTCATGCATAGGTTTTCTAAATTATTTGCAATTTTAATATTTCAGAGTCTGGCACATACAGATGCTCAGTTAATATTCATTGAGTAATGAGTTGTTCTAAGCCTCTTTCTTATTTCTTTACCATAGTGGCTGGAAGGTCAATTTAAAGCCATACTTTGACAAAGACTTGATTTCCACCTCCATTCTGGAAAAGAAATTTTAAAATGCAACAGGTGGGTTTTGAGGTAATTCTAGAGGAAGCATTTACTAGCAGTGAAAGGCCTGAAACCAGCAGTGTGCTGGTAGATATTTACAAGTGGCTCTCCAGGACATGGAGGGAAGGGAGCAACCTAATTTGCAGCATTTGCCAGTTTCAAACTATCAACTCCATGCTACTGAATGCAGAATTGGGAAGAGACACACAGTAGCACACTATTATACAGTGTTGCTAACATGCAAATAAAATAGTACAAATATTTGTTATATATTACATATATAATACACATGTATAATATAGTAATAATATGACAGATAATAGTAAAATGTAGTAAAATATTTTTGGAAATGATGAATTTTGAATAGTTATCACTCTTGTTTCTAATATAATTTAAAGTTTATATAATTTAATGAAAATTCAATTGCAATAAAAAACACAGCAGTGTTAAGTATATTTACATTGTTGTGAAATAGATCTCTAGAACTTCTCCATCTTGTAAAACTGAAACTCTATACCTATTAAACAACAACTCCTCATTTACCTCTCCCATACCTCTAATAACCTCCATTCTACTTTCTGTCTCTATGAATTTCACTACTTCAGATGTCTCATATAAGTGCAATCATACAGTGTCATTTTGCGACTGGTTTATTTCACTTAGCATAATGTCCTCAAAGTTCATTCATGTTGTAGCATGTGGCAAGATTTCCTTCCTTTTTAAGGCTGAGTACTATCTATTGTGTGTGTATACTACATTTCATTTATCCATTTATCTGTCAGCACACCCTTTGGCTATTGCAAATAATACCACTAGGAACATGGATGTTAATTTAATTTTTAATGATGGTTTGATTTTTGACAACTGGCTCACAAATTTCCTGAAAATTGTTTACAATCAGCTCTTGAGGGTTGGTGTGAGCTGGCTTTAACACACCACTGCCTGGAATCAGTGATTAGCCTTCACTTGAAGATTTAAAAATTGGGCTGGTTTGCCTGGGAGGATTTAAACCATGCTTCCCACCTACTGGTAGAAAGATGGACAAAACTGTCAGGAATTTTGGTCTTGTGGAATTGCAGAACTTGGAATATCCCTGACTTTGTGATAACTTAGCCTTCTTACTCAAGGCGTGTCCTTGGATCAGCAGCAGTTGTATTACCTGAAAACTTCTTAGAAATGCATGATCCAGTATTCCACTTCAGATTTACTGAATCAGAATCTCCATTGTAGCAGGGAACCCCGGTGTACTTTAAAACTTGGAAAGCACTTAGCCACTCCCACAACACACATGCACGCACACACACACGTACACACATACACACACACACACAGCTCCCACATCTTCTACTCCATTACACAGATGAGAAAATTGAGGTCTGGAGAGGGAAAGGGACTATCCCAAAATTAAAGTGTATGTCAGTGGCAGAACTAAGACCAGAATTTCCCTACCTCTAAAGAAGCCTTTTATGTCTTTTGTTCATAATCTGGTTTAAAAAAATGTATAAAAGGTATAATCTGAAGTATATATGGGTGAAATTATATGATGGTATGTTTGCAATATGCTTTACAATACTCTAGAAAGGAAGTTTAAAACAAAAGTGGCCATGAATTCTTAACTTTTGAAGCTGGGTAGTGGGTAAATGGGGATTCACTATATGATTCTATTTGTATGTATGTTTGAATATTTCCATATTAAAAAGTAAAATGAGGAAAAGTGTAGTGGAGCAGGGAGTTCTGGTAATATAATAGTAGCTGAAATTAAGTTTTCAGATTATTGTGGATTTCACTTACTGATGGAGTGGGCCATGTGCATAAGTGTTCAGCAGCTGTATGGGTCGCAGGCAGGAGGGAAGCTTGGGTTCCAATCCCAGGAAAAGATGCTTCCTGTCCTTAAGAGCTTGAGTATCTGGTGCTTGGAGCTGCCCTGCATTTTTATAATTAGCATTCTGGTGCCTCCACCAATTGAGGGATGAGAAGGCTTGAAGATGAGCACCAAATTCTGTAAAGCAGAACTTCTCATCTCATTGGATCCTGACACACTGAAAGGATGCCCTGTCAGGCATCTCCAACCCAAGCTGTTTAGAAAGCATCTATTGCTAGGGATGAACAGAGACTGGGATAGGGGCAAGTAGGGAAATATTTCCTCCAAGTTGACATTCAGCAAAAGTAAATTTTGGGAGAACGTGAAAGCTGTCCTTTCATATTAGTTCTAAATATGACAGTATGCTTGCTGGATTTTGCAGAGAGCTGATGGCTGCAAGCCAACAGCGAGAATTGGGAGCAGGAATGAGGTGCTGCATACCTCTCTGGGTAGGCAAGGATTTGTTCTTCACAGGGTTGGAGTAAAATTCAGAGAGTGTGGCTGGTAGACTGGCCCTACTTCAGCATCCTAGCTCCCATCTGATTGATTCTCGGGAGACACAAAGTCACTAAAGCTTCCTCTTCAGTGCTCTAGAATTGTCTCTCAGAGCTGCTTCTATTTCCGTTTTAGGGCTATCATAGGATAGGAGAGGACTGTGAAGTTAGAGAATGAGAGGGGCAGTCTGACAGGGTCTCCCCTTCCAACTGACTTAGTCTATTTTTGTATTAATATAAAGGAATACTTGAGGCCGAGTAATTTATAAAGAAAAGAGGTTTATTTGTCTCGTGGTTTTGCAGGCTGTACAGAAAGCAAGGCATCAATATATGCTTGTGATGAGGGCCCCAGGAAGCTTCTACTCATGGTGGAACATGAATGAGAGCTGGCGTGTGCAGATCGCATGGCAAGAAGAAGCATGAGAGAGAGGGGGGAGTGCCAGGCTCTTTTAAGCAACCATCTGTTGCAGAAGTAATAGAGCAAGAACTCACTCATTACCTCGAGGAAGGCACCAAGCGATTGATGAGGAATCTGCCCCCATGACCATGCCCCACTTCCAACACTGGGGATCAAATTTCAACATGAGATTTGGATGAGGTCAAATATCTAAACTATGGCATCAAATGAGGACCACTTTTTGTTTCATCCAGGCTCTGAAAGTGACCTTGTTCTCCCAGCTCAGCATCCATAACTGACTCCTACCCCAACAGAATATTTAACAATATTCCTGCTTGTTGACATGCTCATTTGGTGGATGTATTAGTCCTTTTTCACACTGCTATAAAGACACTACTAGAGACTAGGTAATTTATAAAGGAAAGATGTTTAATTGACTCATAGTTCTGCATGGCTGGGGAGGCCTCAGGAAACTTATAATCATGGAAGAAGGGGAAGGAGAATCAAGTACCTTCTTCACAAGGCAGCAGGAAAAAGAAAGTGAGTGTGTGTAACGTAGGAACTGTCAAGCACTTAATAAAACCATCAGATCTTGTGAAAACTCACTCACAATCATGAGAACAGCATAAAAGAAACTGCCTCTATGATCCAATCTCTTCCCACCAGGCCCCTCCTTCAACATATGGGGATTATGAGGATTACAATTCGAGATGAGATTTGGGTGGGGACACGGAGCCAAATCAAATCAGTAGGGTTCACGTCATTGCGCACTCTAAGTCGCACAGTCATTTATTCCCTAGTCAGGGCAGATCTGACACAAAATTATGACCCTCCCCTGGCCCTCCCCTAAAGTCTTTCTAGCTCTCCTATTCCTGGAAATTATGACTTTTCGTTGTATTGTATGTGAAAGGCATTTTCAACACAAATGTAATGATTGGTTACAAAAAACTACTGGGAGTGGAAGAGTGGAGGCAGGTAGGCTTCTGAAGAACAAGTCATCCAGGTTGGAGGTGTGGGTATACCTTATTCACTAGGGGAGAGATGGAGGTCTGGCTGTGAGGGAGGGCTCTCTGAGGCAAACTGGAAATTATATTCCTGACACTCACAGACTGTGCCTAGAACCAGGGCAGAGGTCTTAGAGACCCCTGATTCAGGAGACAATAAATTCCAGGGATCTCAGGCTGCAGAGCAGTCCAAGAATGCGGGCTGGAAAGTCTACGGTTTATACTCTACTCTACTTTTGCTTGCATTTAAAAGTTTGAAAGTGGATCTCCCTCAGGCTAAAGTGTAAGCAGCTTGACCAGCCTCAAATCAAGCTCAAGTATTCCTGGGCTGCCAAAGATAGAGTATTCAAGCTGTCCAGAAAACATATTAAAGTGGCATTGCTGAGAATGAAGCAGGGATGGGCTTTATATGCCTTCATTCCCATACATACATCCTCTCACCTTATAATAATCTTCCAGGTCTTTTCTCAGAATTCTGGGACTCCAAAATTGCTGAAGTAGACGATCCTTTCTATTTTTAAATTTTGTTATTGAAACTTTCAAACACATACAAAAGTAGAGAAAACAGTATAATGAACTATAATGAACCCCTATATACCTATTATCCAGTTTCAGCAATTAGTAACTTTATTTCTCCATTCACTCCCTCACCACACATCTCTGGGTTATTTTGAAGCAAATCCTTGATGTCATCATATCATTTTGTCTGAAAATAGCATGTATCTCTGAACAATATAGACTCTTTAACAATTATCATTGTAATACCATTATCAAACCTTAAATATACTAAGAATACATTCTTAATATCATACAGTATCCATTCAGTGTTCAGATTTCACTGGGCATCTCACAAATATAATTTTCAAACAGCTGTATTCCCATAAGAATACAAAGGTCCATACATTATGAATGACTGATATGTCTCTTAAGGCTCTTTAAGCTTAGGTTCTGGGTTCCCTCTCCCTCTCCTTCTCCTTGCCTCTATCCTTCCCTCCTTGTGTTTATTGGGGAAACCATTTTTTGTTTTCTTTGTTTTAGCATTTTGCACAATCTGGTCTGCATTTTACTGACTACATATATTTTGGTATAATGTTTTTCTATGTTCTATTCCCTGTAAATTGAGGTGATATAGACACTTGATCAGATTCTGATTCAGTTTTTTGGCCAAACTCCTTCACAGATAGTGTTGTGTCACTCCATCTGGAAGCTCTCTTTCTGTAATAATATCATCTCTCTTCTTTACAGATGAGGGAAACAGATTCAAACCAGGATGAGGCTGACAGAACTGGACATTCTATAAAGCCAAGGTCTTCTGACTCCCCACGCAGTATTCTTTGCCCTGTGCCACATACCACCAGGTTCTTGAGTGAGGCACTTCATGAGTAGGTCAGGAAGACCACACTGGGAAGGGCTGCCTACATTTTTCTGCTTTAAACAGAACATCCCCTTAGTTTCCTAGGGCTCTCTGGCCCCCACTCCAGCCCAGTATTCCTATGGCATAGCTTGGGAAGTCCCAATCTGAAAAAACAGATCGAGGCAGGTTTCCCTATTTGTTCTGGCAAGTCTCCGATTGGGGCAAGGTGGTCCTTCAGTATGGAGGAAGAAAGGGGTTGTTGGGCTCAGAACAGCAAGGTGAGATGTGCTTGCAAACTGGTGAAACTGGGTGGGTGAGCCTACTGCCCTTCCTTCTATGAGTAATATCCTGGGCTTAGTGCCAATGGATTGGAGAAAAGGAAGGAAAGGGAGATGGGGGAGAAGCAAGAGAAAGTATGGAGCATAGAATTCTGGGGAATCACCTTGAAGGAAGAGGTCAGCCTCTGGTGCTACTGTTCTTTGAGGAATGGAAGCAGGGAGTTTCAGCCAGCAAAGAAAACTCCTTTCTGCCTGAAGATTACTCATTAGCAAATTCAGACCTTAATGAAAAGATTGGTTTGTCTATTCATTTGTGTACATTTTAAATTTCCAACATGTTTCATGGATCCAGGTAGGCTATTTATTAAGCACAGGCGATTCAGAAAGTCTGAAGACCTAGACGGACCCTAGGAGGTCTTCTCAATCTCCCAACCTTCCTAAGAGATCCCCCAATTTCCTTCCCCTCTGGTTCTGTTTCCTTTTCTACCAACCTTCACCATAGTGCAGTCCTTTTTCAGAGTTAATTCAAATCCTTCCTGATAAAACGTAAACCCATTTTCTCTTCTCCTTCATAGAGAAGAAGAGCAGCCTTACCTATAGTAATAACTCAAGGGCTTAATATTCTAGTTCAAACCTCTGTCACATCCGAGGCTAATTATTGCACTAGCCAATGTCTTGGCCTCATCTTTCACTCCTTCTGTCATCATCATCTATTCTATGGCCAGATTAATCTTCCCAAGGAAAAGCACTGCACATGTCAGAAATGTAGAGCATCTTGGTGCCTGCTTGGACAACTATCCTGGTTAGGCTATTTCCTAGCTGTATGACCTCAACTTATATGTGCCTCAGTTTCCTCATCTGTAAAAGAGAACTAACAACCTTTGTGTTGTGTTTGTGAAGATTAAATACATATGAGGCACATACATAATTTAGGCTATGGATTATGCATTTCTGTGCCTGAACTAATCATTCCTTACTGTCCCTCTATTTCTGTTTCTTGAAATACTACCTTGCTTCTAAGTCTAGTTCAGATGCTACCTCCTATATGAAAACTTTTCTGGGCTCTTCAGTTGGAGGCAATCTCTTTCTTTCCTATATATCCAGAACAATTTTATTGGCACAGCCCTTACAACATCCGAATATATTGCCATGTACTGTCATCATTTACACGTGACTATCTTAATAGGACTACCTTAAGGGAAATTACCTGAAACACACCTACTATTCAGTCCAATGTTCAATCAGTGGGGATGGTATTATTCCTGTATGTTTTGCTGTTTAAATGAAAGGTTGTCTGGGAGGTGGAGGTTGCAGTGAGCCGAGATCACACCACTGCACTCCAGCCTGGGTGACAGAGCAAGACTCCATCTCAAAAAAAAAAAAAAAGAAAAAGAAAGAAAGAAAGAAAAGAAAGAAAGAAAGAAAGAAAGAAAGAAAGAAAGAAAGAAAGAAAGAAAGAAAGAAAGAAAGAAAGAAAGAAAGAAAGAAAGAAAGAAAGAAAGAAAAAAGAAAAAATCAAAAGTTCTCAGTCCTGGCTGTACACTGGGATCACCTAAGGATATTTAGAAACTACTGAGTCCTGGGCCTCATACCCAGTGATTCTGACATAATTGGTCTGGGATGGGGACTGGAAATTTCTACTTTTTAAATCTTCTCCGGTGATTCTGATGCATAGCCAGGGCTAGGAATTCCTAGTTTAAAAAGTTTAGCAAGATATGTGAGCTTACGTAAACCTCACAACAACATTGGTAGGTCATGCTGTAAGTGTATTAGTCTGTTCTCACACTGCTAATAAAGAAATACCCACGACTAGGTAATTTATAAAAGAAAGAGACTTTACTGACTCACAGTTCTGTTTGGCTTGGGAGGCCTCAAAAAACTTACAATTATGGCAGAAGGGGAAGCAAACACATCCTTTGTCACATCGAGGCAACGAGGAGAAGTGCCAAGCAAAAGGGGGGAAAGCCCCTTATAAAACCATCAGATCTTGTAAGAACTCACTCACTATCATGAGAAAAGCAACACGGGGGTAACTGCCCCCATGATTCAATTACCTCCCACTGGGTCGCTACCATAACATGCTGGGATTATGGGAACTACAATTCAAGATGAGATTTGGGTAGGGACACAGCCAAACCATACCATTCCACCCCTGGCCCCTCCCAAATCTCATGTCCTCACATTTCAAAACACAATCATGCCTTCCCAACAGTCCCCAAACATCTTAACTCATTCCAGCATTAACCAAACAGTCCAAAGTCTCATCTGAGACAAGGCACGTCCTTTCCACCTGTGAGCCTCTAAAATCAAAAGCACGCTAGTTACTTCCTAGATAGAATGGGGGTGCAGGCATTGGGTAAATATACCCATTCTAAATGGGAGAAATGGGCCAAAACAAAGGGGATACAGGTGCCATATAAGTCTGAAATTCAATAGGGCAGTCTTTAAATCTTAAAGCTCCAAAATTATCTCCTTTGACTCCTTGTCTCACATCCAGATCACTCCGATGCAAGAGTCCCAGTGGGGACTCTGTGTGGGGACTCCAGCCCCACATTTCCCTTCCGCACTGCCCTAGCAGATGTTCTCCATGAGGGCTCTTCCCCTTCAGCAAACTTCTTCCTGGACATGCAGACATTTCTATACATCCTCTGAAATCTAGGTGGAGGTTCCCAAACCTCAATTCTTGACTTCTGTGCACCCACAGGCTCAACACCACATGGAAGCCATCAAGGCTTAAGGCTGGCACCATGTGAAGCAATCGTCTGAGCTATATCTTGGCCCCTTTTAGCCATGGCTGGAGCTGAAGCAGCTGTGACACAGGGCACCATGTCCTGAGGCTGTACAGAGCAGGGGGGCACTGAGCCTGGCCCATGAAACCATTTTTCCCTCCTAGGCCTCCAGGACGGTGATAGGAGGGTGTGCCATGAAGGTCTCTGACATCCCCTGGAGACATTTTCCTCATTGTCTTGGGGATTAACTATTGATCCCTCACTACTTATGCAAATTTCTGTAGATGGCTTCAATTTCTTTCCAGAAAAATGGGTTTTTCTTTTTCTTTTCTTTCTTTTTTTCAGACAGAGTCTCACTGTGTCACCCAGGCTTGAGTGTAGTGGCACAGTCTCAGCTCACTGCAACCTCCACCTTGCAGGTTCAAGTGATTCTCCTGCCTCAGCCTCTCAAGTAGCTGGCACTACAGGCACCTGCCACCACACTCAGCTATTTTTTTTTTTTTGTATTTTTAGTAAAAATGGGGTTTCACTATCTTGGTCAGGCTTGTCTTGAACTCCTGACCTCATGATCCACCTGCCTCAGCCTCCCAAAGAGCTGGGATTACAGGCATGAGCCACTGCGACCAGCCAGGTTTTTCTTTTGTACTGCATCACCAAGCTGCAAATTTTTCAAACATTTATGCTCTTTCTCCTCTCAAATGCTTTGTTCCTTAGAAATTTCTTCAGCCGGGGGCACACCCAAGACGGCCGAATAGGAACACCTCCAGCCTCCAGCTTCCAGCATGAGTGACACAGAAGACGGGTGATTTCTGCATTTTCAACTCAGGTACTGGGTTCATCTCACTGGGGAGTTCCAGACAATTGGTGCTGGTCAGTTGTTGCAGCCTGACCAGCGAGAGCTGAAGCAGGGCGAGGCGTTGCCTCACCTGGGAAGAACAAGGGGGAAGCAAAACCCTTTTCCTAGCCAAGGGAAACTGAGACACACAACATCTGGAAAATCGGGTAACTCCCACCCTAATACTGTGCTTTACCAAGGGTCATAGCAAATGGTACACCAGGAGATTGTATCCCACACCTGGCCAGAAGGGTCCAACACCCACGGAACCTCCCTCATTGCTAGCACAGCAGTCTGAGATCTAACTGCAAGGCCAAAGTGAGGCTGGGGGAGGGGCGGCCGCAATTGCTGAGGCTTAAGTGGGTAAACAAAGACCCTGGGAAGCTCGGATTGGGTGGAGCCCATCACAGCCCAAGGAGGCTGGCCTGCCTCTGCAGACTCCTCCTCTGGGGACAGGGCATAGCTAAACAAAAAGCAGCAGAAACCTCGACAGAGGTAAATGCCCCAGTCTGATAGCTTTGAAGAGAACAGTGGATCTCCCAGCATGGAGGTTGAGATCTGAGAAAGGACAGACTGTCTGCTCTAGTGGGTCATTTACCCCTGAGTAGCCTAACTGGGAGACATCCCCCACTAGGTGCAGACATACACCTCACACGGTGGGGTAAACCTCTGAGACGAAGCTTCCAGAGCAATAATCAGATAGCGACACTCGCTGTTCAGCAATATTCTATCTTCTGCAACCTCCACCGCTGATACCCAGGCAAACAGTGTCTGGAGTGGACCTCAAGCAAATTCCAACAGACATACAGCTGAGGGTCCTCACTGTTAGAAGGAAAACTAACAAACAGAGAGGACAACCCCACCAAAACCCCATCAGTATGTCACCATCATCAAAGACCAAAGGCAGATAAAATCACAAAAATGGGGAAAAAGCAGTGCAGAAAAGCTGCAAATTCAAAAAATCAGAGCACATCTCCCCCTCCAAAGGAACGCAGCTCAGAACAAAGCTGGATGGAGAATGACTTTGACGAGTTGAGAGAAGGAGGCTTCAGTCGATCAAACTTCTCAGAGCTAAACGAGGAACTATGTAATCAGCACAAACAAACTAAAAACCTTGAAAACAGAATGGATGAATGGATAACTAGAATAATCAATGCAGAGAAGACCTTAAAAGAACTGATAGAGATGAAGACCATAACACGAGAAATATATGACAAATGCACAAGCTTCAGTAACCGACTTGATCAACTGGAAGAAAGAGTATCAGCAATTGAAGATCAAATGAATAAAATGAAGTGAGAAGAGAAGTGTGGAGAAAAAAGAGTAAAAAGAAATGAACAAAGTCTCCAAGAAGTATGGGATTATGTGAAAAGACCAAATCTACGTCTGATTGGGGTGCCTGAAAGTGAGGGGGAAAATGGAACCAAGTTGGAAAACACTCTGCAGGATATCATCCAGGAGAATTTCCCTAACAGTAAGGCAGGCCATAATTCAACTTCAGGAAATACAGAGAACGCCACAAAGATACTCCTCGAGAAGAGCAACTCCAACACACATAATTGTCAAATTCACCAAAGTTGAAATGAAGGAAAAAATGTTAAGGGCAGCCAGAGAGAAAGGTCGGGTTACCCACAAAGGGAAGCCCATCAGACTAACAGCAGATCTCTTGAAAGAAATTCTACAAGCCAGAAGAGAGTGGGGGCCAATATTCAACATTCTTAAAGAAAAGAATTTTCAACCCAGAATTTCATATCCAACCAAACTAAGTTTCATAAGTGAAGGAGAAATAAAATCCTTTACAGACAAGCAAATGCTTAGAGATTTTGTCACCACCAGGCATGCCCTAAAAGAGATCCTGAAGGAAGCACTAAACATGGAAAGGAACACCAGGTACCAGCCATTGCAAAAACATGTCAAAATGTAAAGTCCATTGATGCTAGGTAGAAACTGCATCAACTAGCGAGCAAAATAAGCAGCTAATATCATAATGACAGGATCAAGTTCACACATAACAATATTAACCTTAAATGTAAATGGACTAAATGGTCCCATTAAAAGATACAGACTGGCAAATTGCATAAAGATTCAAGACCCATCAGTTTGATGTATTCACGAGACCCATCTCACATGCAGAGACACATATAGGCTCAAAATAAAGGGATGGAGGAAGATCTACCAAGCAAATGGAAAACAACAAAAAAGCTGGGGCTGCAATCCTAGTCTCTGATAAAACAGACTTTAAACCATCAAAGATCAAAACAGACAAAGAAGGTTATTACATAATGGCAAAGGGATCAATTCATCAGGAAGAGCTAACTATCCTAAATATATATGCACCCAATACAGGAACACCCAGAGTCGTAAAGCAAGTCCTTAGAGACTTACAAAGAGATTTAGACTCCCATACAATAATAATGGGAGACTTTAACACCCCACTGTCAACATTAGACAGATCAACAAGACAGAAAGTTAACAAGGATATCCAGGAATTGAACTCATCTCTGCACCATGTGGAACTAATAGACATCTACAGAACTCTCCACCCCAAATCAACAGAATATACATTCTTCTCAGCACCACATCAAACTTATTCCAAAATTGACCACATAGTTGGAAGTAAAGCACTCCTCAGCAAATGTACAAGAACAGAAATTATAACAAACTGTCTCTCAGACCACAGTGCAATCAAACTAGAACTCAGGACTAAGAAACTCAATCAAAACCGCTCAACTACATGGAAACTGAACAACCTGCTCCTGAATGACTACTGGGTACATAACGAAATGAAGGCAGAAATAAAGATGTTCTTTGAAACCAATGAGAACAAACATACAACATACCAGAATCTCTGGGACACATTTAAAGCAGTGTGTAGAGGGAAATTGATAGCACTAAATGCCCAAAAGAGAAAGCAGGAAAGATCTAAAATTGACACTCTAACATCACAATTAAAAGAACTAGAGAGGCTAGAGCAAATACATTCAAAAGCTAGCAGAAGGCAAGAAATAAAAAAGATCAGAGCAGAACTGAAGGAGATAGAGACACAAGAAACTCTCCAAAAAATCAATGAATCCAGGAGTTGGTTCTCTGAAAAGATTAATAAAATTGATAGACTGCTAGCAAGACTAATAAAGAAGAAAAGAGAGAAGAATCAAATAGACACAATAAAAAATGATAAAGGGGATATCACCACCGACCCCACAGAAATACAAACGACAATCAGAGAATGCTATAAACACTTCTTCGCAAATAAACTAGAAAACCTAGAAGAAATGGATAATTTCCTGGACACTTACACTCTCCCAAGACTAAACCAGAAAGAAGTTGAATCCCTGAATCGACCAATAGCAGGCTCTGAAATTGAGGCAATAATTAATAGCCTACCAACCAAAAAAAGTCCAGGACCAGATGGATTCACAGCCAAATTCTACTGGAGGTACAAGAAGGAGTTGGTACCATTCCTTCTGAAACTATTCCAATCAATAGAAAAAGAGGGAATCCTCCCTAACTCATTTTATGAGGCCAACATCATCCTGATACCAAAGCCTGACAGAGATACAACAAAAAAAGAGAATTTTAGACCAATATCCCTGATGAACATCGATGCAAAAATCCTCAATAAAATACTGGCAAACAGAATCCAGCAGCATATCAAAAAGTTTATCCACCATGATCAAGTGGGCTTCATCCCTGGGATGCAAGGCTGGTTCAACATATGGAAATCAATAAACGTAATCTAGCATATAAACAGAACCAAAGACAAAAACCACATGATTATCTCAATAGGTGCAAAAAGGAATCCAACTTACAAGGGATGTAAAGGACCTCTTCAAGGAGAACTACAAACCACTGCTCAGTGAAATAAAAGAGGACACACACAAATGGAAGAACATACCATGCTCACAGATAGGAAGAATCAATATCGTGAAAATGGCCATACTGCCTAAGGTAATTTATAGATTCAATGCCATCCCCATTAAGCTACCAATGAGTTTCTTAACAGAATTGGAAAAAACTGCTTTAAAGTTCATATGGAACCAAAAAAGATGCCACATTGCCAAGACAATCCTAAGCCAAAAGAACAAAGCTGGAGGCATCATGCTACCTGACTTCAAACTATACTACAAGGCTACAGTAACCAAAACAGCATGGTACTGGTACCAAAACAGAGATATAGACCAATGGAACAGAACAGAGCCCTCAGAAATAATACCACACATCTACAGCCATCTGATCTTTGACAAACCTGAGAAAAACAAGAAATGGGGAAAGAATTCCCTATTTAATAAATGGTGCTGGGAAAATTGGCTAGCCATAAGTAGAAAGCTGAAACTGGATCCTTTCCTTACTCCTTATATGAAAATTAATTCAAGAGGGATTAGAGACTTAAATGTTAGACCTAATACCATAAAAACCCTAGAAGAAAACCTAGGTTATACTATTCAGGACATAGGCATGGGCAAGGACTTCATGTCTAAAACACCAAAAGCAATGGCAACTAAACCAAAAATTGACAAATGCTATCTAATTAAACTAAAGAGCTTCTGCACAGCAAAAGAAACTACCATCAGAGTGAACAGGCAACCTACAGAATGGGAGAAAATTTTTGCAATCTACTCATCTGACAAAGGGCTAATATCCAGAATCTATAAATAACTCAATTAAATTTACAAGAAAAAAACAAACAACCTCATCAAAACGGGCAAAGGATATGAATAGACCCCTCTCAAAAGAAGACATTCATACAGCCAGAGAGACATGAAAAAATGCTCATCATCACTGGCCATCAGAGAAATGCAGATCCAAACCACAATGAGATACCATTTCACACCAATTAGAATGGCAATCATTAAAAAGTCAGGAAACAACAGGTGCTGGAGAGGATGTGGAGAAATAGGAACACTTTTACACTGTTGGTGGAACTGTAAACTAGTTCAACCATTGTGGAAAACAGTGTGGCGATTCCTCAAGGATCTAGAACTAGAAGTTTCATCTGACCTAGCCATCCCATTACTGGGGATATACCTGAAGGATTATAAGTCATGCTGCTATAAAGACACATGCACACATATGTTTATTGCGGCACTATTCACAATAGCAAAGACTTTGAATCAACCCAAACGTCCATCAGTGACAGACTGGATTAAGAAAATGTGGCACATATACGCCATGGAATACTATGCAGCCATAAAAAAGGATGAGTTCGTGTCCTTTATAGGGACATGGATGCAGCTGGAAACCATCATTCTCTGCAAACTATCGCAAGAACAGAAAACCAAATACCGCATATTCTCACTCATAAGTGGGAATTGAAAAATGAGACCACTTGGACACAGGAAGGGGAGCATTACACACCAGGTCCAATTGTGGGGAGGGGATACGGGGGAAGGATAGCATTAGGAGATATTACCTAGTATAAATGATGAGTTAACGGGTGCAGCACACCAACATGGCGCGTGTATATATATGTGACAAACCTGCACATTGTGCACATGTACCCTAGAACTTAAAGTATAATAATAAAATTAAATTAAAAAAGAATAAATTTGGGATCCCCCCAAAGAAAGAAATTTCTTCAGCCAGATACCCTAAATCATTTCTCTCATGTTCAAATTTTCACAGATCTCTAGGGCAAGGGCAAAATGCACTCATGCCTGGCAAGTGTGACCTTTACTCCAGTTCTCAACAAGTCCTTCATCTCCATCTGAGACAACTTCTACCTGGACTTGTTTGTCCATAGCACTATCAGCATTTTGGTCAAAGCCATTGAACAGGTCTCTAGGAAGTTCCACGCTTTTCTACATCTTCCTGACTTCTTCTGAGCCCTCCAAACTCTTCCAACCTCTGCCGATTACCCAGTTTCAAAGTTGTTTCCACATTTTTGGGAATTTACAGTAACAACCCACTAGCCAGTACCAATTTACTCTATTAGTCCTGTCTCACACTGCTAATGAAGACATACCCAAGACTAGGTAATTTATAAAGAGAAGAGATTTAATTGACTCACAGTTTCACATGACTGGGGATGCCTCTGAAAACTTACAATCATGGCAGAAGGGGAAGCAAACATGTTCTTCTTTACATGACAGCAGCAAGGAGAAGTGCCAAGCAAAAAGGGGAAAGGCCCCTTATAAAACATCAGATCTCATGAGAACTCACGCACTATCATGAGAAAAGCAGCATGTGGGGAACTGCCCCCATGATTCAATTACCTCCCTTTAGGTCCCTTCCACAACATATGGGGATTATGGGAACTACAAATCAAGATGTTATTTGGGTGGGGACACAGCAAAATTATTATTAAAATGTTATTAATTCTGTTTTGTAAATACAGATATTAAGGCTCAAATAGGTTTAAATGACTACTCCAAGGTGACAGAAATGTTAAGTGGCAGAGGGGGGACGTGTAGATAGGGCTTCTAACTCAAAGTTTTGTGCGATGTCCTCCAGAATACAGACCTCCTATCACATTGGTTGCTCCTCAGGTTCAGGAATGTTTCTTCAAGGTAAGAAACATATCCTCAGGGTCAGAAACATGTTATCAAGGTCAGTTTATGCGTTTTTTTATCCTCTGCACTCCCAGCATGTGACACAGGGCCTTATCCTGAGTGAGGAATGGTGAAGAATAAAATGTACTGATTACTCATGAGTGAAGGGAAAAGAGAAGAGGTAGATTGGTGGAGGGTACTGGGGCAGACTTCTTGAAGAAAGGCATAAAGGCAAAAGCAAAGTCTTCTGACTCCTCATTCAGTGCTCTTTCCACTATATCTCACCACTTTTCCCAGATTAAATAAATAAATAAGATTGAGGGGAGGCAGCAAAAGGTGGTGGAATGGGACTCTATAGTCATAGCCCTCCTACAGACACACCAATTCAAACAACAATCTACAGATGAAAATACCTTCACAGGAGCTAAGGAAACCACAGCACATGATTATAGCACAATAATAAGTAAAAACACATGGAAGTGGGTAGGAAGGAGAGTCTTATATGACCCATGTCACCCCTCCCTCAACCCCAGTTAGCACAATGTAGAGAGATATACTGTTTATTTCCACAGTAATGAGTAAAGACACATGGAAGTGGGTAGAAAGGAGAGTCTTATATGGCCTGTGTCACCCCTCCCTCAACCCCAGTTAGCACAGTGTGGAGAGATATTTTGCTTGCTTGGGGAAAAGAAGGAAGTGAGCACAGATCTTTGCCTTAGACCAGAACGCTGGGCCTGCCACAGTAAAATCAAGCACCAGGCAGGTCACCAGGGCTCCATACTCCAGGCAAGAACTTGCAGACTGAGCCACCAGACCTATCCTGGTAGCAGGTGGGACATCACAGCACCAGGCTTTACGTCTGTGAGGCAGAGTCCATTTCGAGTCTGCACCACTTCAGGACCAACATCACTGACGCTGGGAACCAGGCTTTTCTCACCAATGATACTCCTCACAGAAATAGAAAAACCAATGCTAGAGTTTGTATGGAACCATGAAAGATCTTGAATAGCTAAAGCAATCCTGGGCAAAAGGAACAAAGCTGGAAGCATCACACTTACCTGACTTCAAAATGTACTACAAAGCTATAGTAACCAAAACAGTATGGAAAGGGCATGAAAGCAGACACATAGAGCAAAGAAACAGAATAGAGAGCCCAGAAGCAAGTTCACACATTTATAGCCAACTGCTTTTTTAATGTAAGTTATTGGGGTACAGTTGGTATTTGGTTACATGAGTAAGTTATTTAGTAGTGATTTGTGAGATTTTGGTGCACCCATCACCCAAGCAGTATACACTGCACCACATTTGTAGTCTTTTATCTTCGCCCCTCTTCCCCTTCCTCCCAAGTCCCCAAAGTACAATGTATCATTCTTATGCCTTTGCATCCTCATAGATTAGCTCCCACATATCAGTGAGAATATACAATGTTTAGTGTTCCATTCCTAAGTTACTTTACTTAAAATAATAATCTCCAATCTCATCCAGGTCACTGAAAATGTTGTTAATTTATTCCTTTTTATGTACAGCTAACTGATTTTTGACAAAGGTGCCAGGAACACACATTGAGGAAAAGACAGTCTTCAATAAATGGTGCTTAAAAACTGGATATCCACATGCGTAATAATGAAATTAGACTGTGACCTCACTTTATATAAAAATTCAACCGAAAATGGATTAAAGACTTAAGTATAAGACTCTAAACTATGAAAATACAGGAAAAAAACATAGGGGGATGTCTCCATGACGTTGGTTTTTTGGATATGACCCTGAAAGTACAGGCAACAAAAGCAAAATAAACAAATGGGTTAGCATTAAATTGAAAAGCTTCTGCACAGTCAAGGAAACAATCCTGAGTTAAGAGACAACACATATAATGGAGTAAAATATATGCAAACCTTGTATCTGATAAGAGGCTGCTTTCCATAATATATAAGAAACTCAAACAACTCAATAACAAGAAAATGAATAACATGATTTAAAATGGGCAAGGAACAAAAAGAATAAAATACCTAGGAATGCAGCTAATCAGGGAAGTGAAGGATTACTACATGGAGAACTACAAAACACTACTCAAAGTAATCAGAGATTGCATAACCAAGTGGAAAAACTTTCTATGTTCATGGATATGAAGAATCAATACCATTAAAATGGCCATATGGCCCAAAGCAATGTATAGATTCAATGCTATTTCTATGAAATTACCAAGAACATACTTCATAGAACTAGAAAAAAAAACTATTTTAAAATTCATATGGAACTGAAAAAGAGCATGAATAGTCAAGGCAGTTTTAAGTAAAAATAACAAAGCAGGAGGCATCATGCTACTCAACTTCAAGCTATACTACAGGGCTACAGTAACCAAAAAAGCATGGTACTGGTACGCAAACAGACACATAGACCAATGGAACAGCATAGAAAGCCCAGAAATAAGCCACACACCTACAACTATCTGATCATTGACAAAGCTGATAAAAACAAGCAATAAGGGGAAGATTCCCTGTTCAATAAATGGTGCCTGGGATAACTGGCTAGTCATATGCATAAGATTGAAACTGAACCCCTTCCTTACAACCATATACAAAAATCACCTGAAGATAGACTAAAGATATAAATATGAAACCTAAAACTATAAAAATCCTGGAAAACAACCTAGGCAATACCATTCTTGACACAGGAATGGGCAAAGATTTCATGACAAAGATGCCAAAAGCAATTGCAACAAAAGCAAAAATTGATAAATGGGATATAATTAAACTAAAGAGCTTCTGTACAGCAAAATAAATTATCAACAGAGTAAACAGACCTACAGAATAGTAGAAAATTTTTGCAAACTATACATTTGACAAAGGTCTAATATCTTGCACCCATAAAAAACTTAAATGTACAAGAAAAAAACAAACAACCCCATTAAAAAGTGGGCAAAGAGCACGAACAGACACTTTTTAAAGGAAGGCCTACGTGCAGCCAACAAGCATATGAAAGAAAACTCAATATCAATGGTCATTAGCGAAATGCAAATCAAAACCACAATGAGATACCATCTCACACTAGTCAAAATGGCTATGACTAAAATGTCAAAAGAATACTTATCCGGGTGACCTTAGGTCAAGCTTGTATCCTTCCATACTATCACAACTGATGCTCTCTCGAGCGTGCTATCTCCTGGCTAGAGGCCAACAAACTCAAGTCATTACAGCAACTCATAACAGAGCAACCCTGCTTCAAGGAAGGAGAAAACAACAACTACTTCCACCATCTGTTAATATCTTGGTTATCCAGAGGTCCTGAGTCTGCCTATTTGACATCTTCACCGCTAGTACAACTGGCATTTGAGAAAACCAGCACACTAAACAAAACTATAACTAAGGATCATCACAGAGTCCACTTTACTTCCCTGCTACCTCCACTGGAGCAGGCTGTGGTATCCATGGCTGAGAGACATGAAGATTGATCACATCATAAGACTCTTTGCAGACACTTCCCAGTACCAACATGAAGCCTGGTAGCTCTACTGGTTGGCTAGACCCAGAAGAGCAATAATAATCACTGCAGTCTGGCTCTCAGGAAGCCCCATTCCTAGGCGAATGGGGAGAGCACCACATCAAGGGATCAACCTGTGGGACAAAAGAATCTGAACAGCAGTGCTTGAACCCCACATCTTTCCTCTGACATGGTCTACACAAATGAGAAGAGAGAGGGAACTAGAAAAAGATCTCTGGTAATACAGAAAAGGAAGGTTCTTTAACACCCTCAAAAGTTCACACTAGCTCACCAGCAATAGATCCAAACCCAGAAGAAATCTCTGAATTTTCAGTAAGAATTCAGAAGGTTGATTATTAAGCTACTGAGGGAGGCACCAGAGAAAGGCAAAAACCAAATTAAAGAAAATAAAATAATAATACAGGATACAAATAGAAAAAAATCTTTAGAGAAATATATAGCATAAATTTAAAAAAATCACGATTTCTGACAATGAAAGCCAAACTTAGAGAAATGCAAAGTAAACTGGAAGGTTTCAACAATAAAATTGAAGAAGTAGAAGAAAGACCTTCAGAGCTTGAGGACAAGGTGTTCAAATTAAGCCAACCTGACAAAGACAAAGAAAGAAGGATTTTTAAAAAATGAACAAAACCTCCAAGAAGCTTGAATGGTAATAAAATATTTTCAACAAAATTCAGTCCAGGACCAGAGGGATTCACAGCTGAATTCTATCAGACATTCAAAGAAGAATTGGTACCAATCCTATTGAAACTATTCCAAAAGATAGAGAAAGAGGGAATGCTCCCTAAATCATTCCATGAAGCCAGTATCACCCTAATACCAAAACCAGAAGACATGAAAAAAAGCCACAGACCAATATCCCTGATTACCATAGATGCAAAAATCCTCAACAAAATTTTAGCAAATGGAATCCAACAGCATATCCAAAAAATACAATCCACCATGATCAAGAGAGCTTCCTACCAGAAATTCATGGATGGTTTAACACAGCAAGTCAGTAAATGTCATACACCACATAAGCAGAATTACAAACAAAAATCACATAATCATCTCAATAGATGCACAATAAGGATTTGACAAAATCCAGCATCCTTTAATGATTAAAACCCTCAGCAAAATTGGCATAGAAAGGACTTACCTTAAGGTAACATAAGCCATGTATGACAAACCCATAGCCAATATTATACTGAACAGGGAAAAGTTGAAAACGTCCTCCCTGAGAACTTGAATAAGACAAAGCTGTCACTTTCACCACCTCTATTTAACATAGTACTGGAAGTCCTGGATGGAGGAATCAGACAAGAGAAAAAAATAAAAGGCATCCAAATTGCTAAAGGGGAAGTCAAAATGTCGCTATTTGCTGATGATATGATCATATACCAGAAAACCCTACAGACTCATCTAAAAAGCTCCTCAATTCGATAAATGAATTCAGTAAAATTTCAGGATACAAAATTAATGTACACAAATCAGGGGCACTGCTATACACCAACAGCGACCAAGCTGAGAATCAAATAAGGAACTCAATTCCTTTTACAATATCTGCAAAAAAATAAAATAAAATAAAATAAATTAAAATCCTTAGGAATAGACCTAACCAAGGAGGTGAAAGACCTCTACAAGGAAAACTACAAAACACTACTGAAATAAATAATAGCCAACACAAACAAATTAAAACATCCCCCATGCTCATGGATGAGTAGAATCAATACTGTAAAAATAACCACGCTGCCAAAAGCAATCTACAAATTCACTGCAATTTCCATCAAAACACCATCATCTGTCTTCACAAAACTAGAAGAAACAATTCTAGCTGGGCGCGGTGGCTGCGTCAGCCCCAGCTACTCGGGTGCCTGCAACAAATTTACAAGAAAAAAACAAACAACCCATCAAAAAGTGGGCAAAGGGATATGAACAGACATTTCTCAAAAAAGAAGACTACAGCCAACGACACATGAAAAAATGCTCATCATCACTGGCTACCTCAGAGAAATGCAACCAAAACCAATGAGATACCCATCTCACACCAGTTAGAATGGCACCATTAAAAGTCAGGAAACAACAGGTGCTGGAGAGTATGGTAAAACAGAACACTTTTACACTGTTGGTGATTCTAAACTAGGGGTTCCAACCTACGCGGGAGCAGTATGGCGATTCCTCAAGATCTGTGAACTAGATGCACCATATGACTCAGCCATATCCCATTACTGGGTATATACCCAAAGGATTATAAATCATGCTGCTATAAAGACAAGTATGCCTCAATGATAAGCCATTACGCACTTATTCACAATAGCAAAGACTTGAATCAACCCAAATGTCCATCAGCACAGACTGATTAAGAAAAATGTGGCACATATACACCATGGAATACTATGTAGCCATAAAATGGATGAGTTTGTGTCCTTTGTAGGACATGGATGCAGCTGGAAACCATCATTCTTAGCAAACTATCACAAGAACAGAAAACCAACAATCACTTTCACCTAGGTGGGAACCGGAACAACAGACTACTCTGGACTTGGGAAGGGGACACATCACACTGGGGCCCCATCATGGGGAGGGGAGGGGAGGGATTACTGGGAGTTGGCGGCCCCGATGTAAAATGACGAGTAGTTGGGTGCTGATCGAGTTGATGGGTGCAGCACAGCAACATGGCACAAGTATACATATAACAAACCTGCACGTTATGCCATGATGTACTTTCTAGAACTTAGCATAATAATAAAATAAAAAAAATTAAAAATAAAAAATAAAAAAGTAAATAAATACCCTTTAAAAAAAATTCTAAAATTTATATGGAACCAAAACACAGCCCACATAGCTAAAGCAAGACTAAATAAAAAGAACACATCTGGAGGCATCACATTACCCAATTGCAAACTATATTATAAGGCTATAGTCACCAAAACTGCATGGCACTGGTATAAAAATACACACATAGACAACTGGAACAGAATAGAGAACCCAGAAGTAAAACAAAATACTTACAGCCAACTGATCTTTGACAAACCAAACAAAAATATGAAGTGTAGAAAGAATACCCTATTTAACAAGTTGTGCTGGGATAATTGGCAAGCCACTTGTAGAAGAATGAAACCAGATCCTCATCTCTCAGTCTATACAAAAATCAACTCAAGATGAATGAAAGACTTAAATCCAAAACCAGAAGGCATAAAAATTATAGAAGATAGCATTGGAAAAACTCTTCTAGACATTGGCTTAGGCAAAGACTTTATGACCAACAACCCAAAAGCAAATGCAACAAAAACTAAGATATATAGATGGGACTTAATTAAATTAAAAAGCTTCTGCACAGCAAAAGAAATAATCAACAGAGTAAACAAACAACTCCCAGAGTGGGAGAAAATCTTTGCAACTATGCATCCAACAAGAGACTAATGTCTGGAATCTACAAGGAACTCAAACAAATCAACAAGAAAAAAAAAATCCCATCAAAAAGTGAGCTAAGGGCATGAATAAATAATCCTCAAAAGAAGGTATCCAAATGGCCAACAGACATATGAAAAATGCCCAACATCACTAATGATATAGTTTGGCTGTGTCCTCAACCAAATCTCAACTTGAATTGTATCTCCCAGAATTCCCACATGTTGTGGGAGAGACCAAGGGGGAGGTAATCGAATCATGGGGGCCAGTCTTTCCCATGCTATTCTTGTGATAGTGAAAAGTCTCACAAGATCTGATGGGTTTATCAGGGGTTTCTGCTTTTGCTTCTTCTCTCATTTTCTCTTGCTCCCACTATGTAAGAAGTGCATTTCACCTCCTGCCATGATTCTGAGGCCTCCCCAGCCATCCTGAACAATTAAATCTCTTTTTGTTCCCAGTTTTGGGTATGTCTTTATCAGTTGCATGAAAACAGTCTAATGCAACTAATAATCAGGGAAATGCAAATCAAAACCACAATGTGATACCACCTCACTCCTTCAAGAATGGTCATAATTTAAAAATCAAAGAAATAATAAATGTCAGTGTGAATGTGCTGATAAGGGAACACCTTTACACTGCTGGTGGGGATGTAAACTAGTACAACCACTATAGAAAACAGTATGGAGATTCCTTAAAGAACTAAAAAACTACCATATGATCCAGCAATCCCACTACTGGGTAACTACCCAAAGAAAAGAAGTCATCATATGAAAAAAGACACTTGCATGCACATGTTTATAGCAGCACAATTTGCAATTGAAAACATATGGAACTAGCCTAAATGCCAATCAACCAATGAGTGGATTAAGAAAATGTGGTGCATATATATATACACACACACACACACGTGTATATATATATCCACACACATGTGTGTATACACATCTATACACTTGTATATATCTATATATACATGTGTGTATATATATACATATGTGTGTGTGTGTGTGTATATATATATATATAAAATGGAATATTACCCAGCCATAAAAAGAAACATAATAATGGCATCCACAGCAACCCAGATGGAGTTGAAGTTTATTACTGTAAGTGAAGTAACTCAGGAATGGAAAACCAAACATCATACATTCTCACTTATAAGTGGGAGCTGAGCTATGAGTATGCAAAGGGATAAGAAGGGCATAATGGACTCTGGGGACTTGGGGGGAAGGGTGGGAGGGGAATAAAGAATAAAAGACTACACATTGGGTGCATTGTACACTGCTGGGTTAATGGGTGCACTGAAATCTCAGAAATCACATCTAAAGAATTTATCCATGTTACCAAACACAATCTGATCCCCAAAAACCTATTGGAATAATAATAATTTTAAAAACCATAAAAAATAACAGATATGGCAAGGTTGTAGAGAAAAAGGAATGCTTATACACTGTTGTTGGGAGTGTAAACTAGTTCAGCCAGTGTGGAAAACAGTCTGGTGATTACTCAAAGACCTAAAAACAGAAATAACTTTTGACCCAGCAATCCCATTACTGGGTATATACTCAAAGGAATATAAATTGTTCTATCATAAAGACACATGCAGAGGTATTTTCATTGCAGCACTATTCACAATAGTAAACACACGGAATCAACCTAAATGCCCATCAATGGTAGACTAGATAAATAAAATGTGGTACATATACAGCATGGTGTACTATGCAGTCATAAAAAAGGACAAGATTATATCCTTTGCAGGAATTTAGATGGAGCTGGAAGCCATTATCCTTAGTAACCTAACTCAGGAACAGAAAACTAAATACCACATGTTCTCACTTGTAAGTGGGACCTAAATGACGAGAACACATGGACACATGGGGGGAACGACAGACACTGGGGTCTACTTGAGCATAAACGGTGGGAGGAGGAAGGGGATCAGGAAAAATAACTAATAGGTACTAGGTTTATTATCTGGTTGACAAAATAATCTGGAAAACAAACTCTCATGACACAGGTGTACCTGTTTAACAAACATGCACATGTACCCCGAACTTAAAATAAAAGTTAAATTTAAAAAATGGACAAAGGGCCTGAATAGAAATGTCTCAAATGAAGACATACTAATGGCCAAAAATTATATGATTAAATAGTCAACATCACTAATAATCGGGGAAATGCAAATTAAAACCACAAGAAAATATTACCTCTCACCTGTTTGAATGGCTACTATCAAAAATACAAAAGAAAACAAGTATTACCAAGGATATGGAGAAAAAGGAACCCTTGTATACTGTTGGTGGCAATGTAAATTAGTACAGCCATTATGGAAATCTTTATGGAGGTTTCTCAAAAAATTAAAAATAGAAGTACCATATGAGTCAGCAATCTCACTTTTGAGTATATGTCCACAGGAAATAAAATCAGTGATGCTGAAGAGATAGTTGCACTCCCATGTTTACTGCAGCACTATTCACAATAGCCAAAATATGGAATTAACCTAAGTGTTTATGAGTGGATGAATGAATAAAGAAAACGTGATATATATACATAGTGGAATACTATGCAGCCATAAACAGAAGGAAATGTTGCCATTTGCCACAAAACAAATAAGCCTGGAGGACATTAAGTTAAGTGAGATAAACCTGGAAGAGAAAGGCATATACTGCATGATGTTACTTATATTTGGAACCTTAAAAAAATGTTTGCATAGAACTCTAGAGTAGGATGGTGGTTACCATGGGCTGGGACAGTTGAGAAGGTGATGGTTGGAGAGATGTTGGTCAAAGTATACAAAAATTTGTGTTAGATAGGAAGAATTAGGTTCAAAGGATCTATTTTAGTACATAGTGACAACAGTTACTATATTATATTCTTGAAAAATGCTAAGAAAGTATATATAAAGTGCTTTTACCACAAAAAATATAACCATGTGAGGTATAGTATATGTTAATTTGGCTAGATTTAGACATTCCACAATACTTTAAAACATCATGCTCTACATGATATATACAAACAATTTTATCTGTGACTAAAAATATAAAATGGAAAAGATTGAGCTAGGTAGTCGAATGACCGCAGCATAATAGATTACTGAGGAAAACAAGGATGTTAGGCAATTTCCTTCACCTTGGGGTTTGCTGTCATCTGGTCATTCAAGCCCTGCTTTTACAGTGTCTCCATTGTCGGAGATCTGGACTAGAGGGGCTGTGAACCAGCCTGGGGTACCTTGAGAATATTGTGGGTATCGTCTAGGAAGTCGTTGCAAGTTATGGTAACTGGAACATGCAAAAGGAAAGAGGAAAATGGTCAAGGTATGTTGGAATTGGGGACTAATTAGAAACTGGCATGGAAGGAAAATAAGGTCTCAGTAAACCTGCATATCTGGTACTATTCCAGGTTGTCAGAGCAAATGCAGATGAGAGAGACAGAAAGAGGCAAAAGGCAACCCTAGGAGGGGGACAGGTACAGCAATCTCCTCACAGTGTGAATATAAACTTACCAACTCCACCAAAGCTTCATGAAGATAACCCTTACCACCATCTTAAAATTTCCCCCAAGTTTTCTGGTGCTATAGAGTTAAGTGACCTCCCTGAAGAGATAAGTTAATTGGTCAGCCAGCACTAGAATTCCCATTTGCTGACAGATGTGAGGGAGTATCTGTTACTTGGCTTTCTCCTAGCTTCTGGTGGTTTGCTCGAAATCTTGGGCATTCCTTGAATTCTGCTGCACCACCTAGATCTCTGCCTTCATCTTCACATGGTGTTCTTCGTGTGTGTGTGTGTGTGTGTGTGTGTGTGTGTGTGTGTGTGTGTGTCTGTGTCTGTGTTTAAGTTTCCCCTTTTTATAAGGACACCAGTCATATTGGATTATAGGCCCACCCTACTCCAGGGTGATCTCATATTTCCTTAACTAATGACATCTACAGCGACCCTATTTCTGAATAAGTTCACATTCTGAGGTCCTGGGAGTTATACCACCATGGTAATTTGTGGGAGGGACACAATTTGCCCCATGAAACTCATTATCTGATGACTCTCCCCCAAAGATTATCAAGTATCAGTTTGTTTCTTGATATTCAGACCTATATATCAACTGCCTGCTGGACTAAGTATATCTACAAATCCCATGAGCATCTCTGTCCCAATCAATATGCTTTACCTTGTACTACTGGTATGACCTCACCTAAATTTGGCTCACCTCCTGAGTGATCCCTCTGGGTTATTAGCTCTACCATCATCCCAGTTATGCAGCTATGAAACCTCAGAGTTTTCTCTGATTCCTCCTCTCTTCTCTTTCTGTATAGTCATTTGCAAGGTCTTGCAGATTCTAGTTTTATGATGTCTTGATTTTGTCTTGCCCTGCTTCTCCCCTGCTACTGCCCTAATCAAACGGCATTATTTCTTCTCACCTGGAAGGGTACAGTAACCTCCCAGCTGTTCTCCCTGCCTCCCACTTGGCCTCTGATTCTGGTCTATCCTGTCTGACATACAAGAGTCACCATCATCAAGCACAGATCTTCCAGTGGCTTCTCGCCTCAGAAGCAGCTGCTTTCCCAATCTCTGAGCCTTGTCCTGTGCCAATCCAATCCTGTTCTCTGTAATGTCCTCCCCTCTGTTCACCTAAGTAGATTTTTAACTGAAAGGCCACAGTCTCCACAAAGCCCTTACATCACATGTGACCTTTTGTTCCTCAGGCTGTGTTTATATCTCTTCAGTAGTACTTAACATATTCTACCCTGTCTCAGAACTATATATCTCCTTTATCGCTCTTCCACACACACACACACACACACTAACACAATATGATTGTGTTAAGGCAGAGTCTGAGTCTTCCTCATCATATTGTTCTACATGATGTTTGGCTCACAGCAGGTGCGTAATAAATATTGCTTGAGTGACTTGAAAAACCTTGAAGCTTTCTGCTCAAGTCTCTCTGTGTACTGTAGTGCAGCATAAAAAGCAGCACTCTCAGGTTTTTAAAAAAATCTTCTAAATTGGGTCAGCTTATAGACTAGGCATATCAGCTGCTTAGTGCTCACCACCGAACTCAGCAAGCACCTCTCAGAGAGAGATAGGAATGTGGGGGCAAAGAGGGATTGAACGAGCCTCCCCCATCTAGCAGCAGCTGCTCAGCAGTAGGATGGGGAGGCTCAGAGAGCAACAAGGCCAAATATGCAGGTCAAAACCTGATTTATCCTGGAAAAAAAATGCGTGGTGACCTTAATGGCAAGATAGCTTATCATATGAAACCTACTGTAGCTGAGGGCCCATTTAGACTTTTAGTAGCAGATACCTCTTCAACCCACCCCCATTTTAAGCTTCTTCATTTGAATCTTCTTTTGACCTTTCTTTGAAATGATGGCTATTTTATTTTATTTATTTATTTATTTATTTATTTTGCTCCTAAGCTGTCATTTAGTATACAAAAGTCTTCATTTTTACATCCTGTGTTGCTAAATCTGGACACAAAATTATTTCTTCTGCCTGCTTCCCAGCAGTGGAGCTGGAGACATCAGAAAAGAGAACTGACTTGTCCAAGGTCACACAGCAAGGGCAGGTCCAGACTGGAAATCAGAAACTGCCCTTGCCATCATTTCTCCTTACAAGAGTCCAAGGATGAAGTGATGCACCATTGGGAATGGAGCCTCCAAAGGATTGAAGGAAGCAGGTCACGAGGCACCTCCAGGCAAAAATCTGAGGCCTAGAAAACCTAAGAGCGTCACTGCAACAAATGGCAAGGGAAAGGTATTGCCTACAGCCTTAGAGTGTAGGCCTGGAATCTGACAGGCAGTAAACAAATGACCCAATGTATGTTGTTTAGGGCCACAGAAAGAGAAGTAGTTTGTTGCCTGAATATATAATGTGATTGTAAGGGCTGCAGTAGTCCCTCACTTCTCAGGTAGCATGTAAGAGCGTTGGCTCCCGACTAGTCGGCCTCGGTTCAAATTTTGATTTCGCTACATATTAGCCCTGTGACCTTACACAAGGCAGTTAAGTTCTCCGAGCCTTAGTTTCCTCACCTAGAAAATGGAACTCATTATTCACAAATGTTTATTGAACACATACCAGTCAGGTACTCTTCTGTGTACCTGGGATACAACAATGAACACTTCAGAAAGAAATCCCTAATCTTGTGGAGCTGACATGCCAGTAGAGGGAATATTTACAAACAATCTCCTCACCTCCCAGCATGTGGGGAGGGGTAAATGAGAGAATGCATACAAGGTGCTTGGCATAGACATAGTACTTAATGAATGTTTTAGTTTAAACTACAATTTGGCAAAAGGGATGTGTCAGAGCAGTGAAAATTGTGCCCACCTGTCTGCCCTTCCATTTAACTCCAACCCTCTTCAGAATGCTGTCCTGCCAGGCATCCAAGCTCAGAGGAAGGTGAAGGAAAATGGCATTTGAGCTTGACCTTAAAAATGAGTGGGAGAAAAAAGAGCTGGAAAGGCCCTGACAGGCCAGGCCGAAGACTTCCCAGGCCCTTGGGATATGATACACAGTATGGAGATGTTGATAAGAGTAAGAAAATGATCCCAAACTGGGGATTTTTTGACTGAGTTAAGGGTAAGAGAAGATCTTTATTTTCCCTTATTTGAGACTGGAGGTGGGTGACAGAGCTTTAGTTCCATGATGTGTGTGCGTTTCTGTTGGTGTACGTATTTATAAAGTGACCAGAATTTTAGCAAGTCCCTCTAAGGGAATAAATCCAATGTTGATCCTTGGCAAAAGACATGCAAGTCCTTACTGTTCTGAGCTGAATTTCTCACAGAGATCTGCTGAAGCTACAGTCAGGTCTACCAAACACAGAGGCATAGTGGGTCCAGGGAACTGGAAGGACCACAAATACTGGCCAAAGTGATTCAGTGTCTGGAGTCCAAGTACATTCTCTTCGGGCTTTTTCCCCTGCAGTCCCATAGTACCTGTTTCCCCACTGAAAGCCAGCAAGACCCTGGCTGCGCCATGTCTCCATCCTGTGTTCCAGTGAGACAGTGTCAGGAATGGCTTCCAGACCTTTGGCCTCTCAGTGGAGGGGAAAGGAGAGCTTACTTGGGACCCCAGCCTGGGCTTATCATTTCTTATGATACCACTGATAGGGCTGCCATATAAGACTGCCTTTCCCCCCCCTTATGGCAGGAGCAGATTGCATGGCAAGATCACTGGTTTTCTCCTTGTCATTTGCTTGCTGTGAAACATAGTGGTAAAAGTGTGTGGGCTCTGAAAACAAACTGCTGTGTTTGGAGCCTCCCTCTGTTACTGCCAATCTGTGTGATCTAGACAATATATTTAATCTCTCTACCTCAGTATCTTTGTCTATAAATTGGGAATGATAATAACACCTATCTCACTGGATTGTTGTGAGGGTTCAATGATCTCCTCCTCCAGGTAAAGTTGCTAGAATTGTGCCTAGCACGTAGATTATAGGTTATAAGTTAAGATCTTGCTCTAATCACTGCCCCTTTTGGGGGGCCTCCATTTCCTCATCTGTGCAATGCAATAATGATTACCCTGTATAGCTCCTGAGGTGAGGGACCAAATGGATGAGAAAGCAATATGCTAACAGAAGTCATACAAGATGCAGTGTCCTGAGGTTGGGGTGAAGTATTGGGGGCACCCTCCCTGGGGACATGATCCAGTGGGGTTTTGGCTATAGCTGTAATGCAAGTTGAGGAAATTAAGGTGTATATAAGACTAGTGGCCCTTATTTAGTGATTTAGATATCTGAGATTATCTGTGGAGGATGGCACCAAGCTACATTCTGGATGACATTAGGAGGTCTCTTTCTCTCTCTCTCTCTCTCATACACACACACACACACACACACACACACCCTTTTAATTTATTATACAGTGAAGGATTTCACAGCCACATATTACTTTTGACTATTACAGCTTAACACTTTCATGTAGTTATGTTACAGCTGATATTTAATAATAAGGTCAGAGTACTTTTATTCAGTCAGTTTTCTTAAAGGAATCATAGATAATTTACTAGCTTAAAAACTTTTTTTAAAAGATAACATTGTGGTAAACAACACCTAATCTTACATTGGAGTTTTGGGATTTTCATGCAAAATTTTGAAATGACCATGTAAAGCATGAGAAATGTGAATAAAGGGTTTAGTCAAGCCTTAGTTTCCCATCTGTAAACTGGAATTGATAATCTCTTTTTTGGTTGTTCAGCAGGACCATGGTATAACTCAGATGTGATAATGAATGTCAAAATGAGTAAAAAATTATAAAGTGATATGTATGTATGAATGATAATAGTAATATTAACTCTATGTATTGAGTATCTATATTGGGCTACATGTTTTTAATAATGATAGCTGACACTGTTGTAGTGTTACTCCTTGTCAGATGCTATTCTGTAAGCTTCACATGAATTAGTTCTCACAATTCTAGGGGGTAAGTACTAGTATCATCTTCATGCTTGTCGAACAGAGGTGACATTGATGCACAAACAGGTGAAATCACTTGCTGTATGTCACACAGTCAGTAAGTGGCAGATCTAGGATTTGAACCTAGGTAGTTTGATTTTGGAATGCATGCTTGTAAATACTATACTACAAGCTTTCAGAAAGGGTCTTTTTAGAGTTGTAAGGTAATTTTGTTGTTTAATGACAATCCAGCCTGAAAAGTGCCCCCACTGGCCAAATAGTGACAGGTGAAAAAATAAAACAAAAACTTACACACACACGAAAACAAAACATAACAGCTAACTGAAATGAGTTGAGTCTGTAAGAAATTTGAATCTATGATGATTTAAAAAATGGGCAAATAAAATCACTGACTGAGTAGAATGGAGCAGGCATGCCTCAGACCACAACAGTAGTGAAAATAGTTAATATTATTTTCCTGTTAAATGCTTACTGAGTTTATTGCACCATTTACTATGGGTCAAACACCAAAGCAATGTATGCATATTAATTCACTTAATCCTTACAACTACTCTATGGAGATAGGTGCATTTGTTATCATATCCATTTACACATGAGATAAATGAGGCACTGGGAGGTTATATATTGTGACCAGGGTTCTACGGGCTAGTAAATGATAGGGTGTATTAGCCTATTTGTGTTGCTATAAATTAATTCCTGATGTTGGGCAGTTTTTGGCTCACAGTTCTGCAGGCTGTACAAGCATGGCATTGGCAACTGCTTGACTTCTGTTGAGGCCCAAGAAACTTTTATTCATGGCAGAAGGCAAAGGGGAAGCAGGCATGTCATATGGCTAGAGAAGGAGCAAGAGAGGGGATCCCAGACTCTTTTTAACAACCAGATCTCTTGTGAACTCATTTCTGTGGGGAAGGCACCAAGCCATTCATGAGGGATCTGCCCCCATGACCCATACATCTCCCACTAGGTTCTGCCTTCCACATTGAGGATCACATTTCAACATGAGATTTGGAAGGGAAAGGATTCACAACTCAGATAGTCTGGCCTCAGAGTCTATTCTGCTCATCTCTCATAAAATACTACCTAAATACATTCACTTTATATTCTTTTCTGTTCATAAAGCCTGGATTGGTAAAATAATGAACATTTATTGAGTGCTATCAGACATTGTGATAACGGTCATTACAAATAAACAATGTCTTTAATCTTCCCAATAACCCTGAGAGTCAGGGACTATATTTTTAAATCCCCATTTGACAAAAGGAAATTGAGAATTAGAAAGGTTACATGAGTTACTACTACAAACAAATAACGTAAGTTTTAAGAGCGGAGACACAACATCACAAAGCTAGTAGGTGCTGGAGTTGGCATTTGAACTCTTGTCTTTCCTCCAGCCAAGCCTATGGGTAGCGAAACCTTCCCAACTGTCTACCTTCACAGCCCCTATATATCTATTCTCCACACTTCAGCCAGTAGTGTGTTTGAAATGTAAATATAAGCAAACTTCTTTAAATGGCTCTCCTTTGGTTTTTGGAAAAAGGTCCTTTAGACCCTTAAGGAAGTCCATGTGCTCATAGCTGTTGGGAGGGAGGAGTGGTAGTCAAATGAAGTCAAAGAGGTTGGCAGGATCCTGCAAGAGCCTTGGAAGCTATAATAAAAAGTTTGGATTTTATTCTGTAATGAGAATGTACTGGAAAGATTTGGGCTAGGCAGTGGCATAATGTAAATGGCTCTTTGGTTTCTGTGTGTGGAATGGTCTGTAGGGGTCAAGGGAGCCAGAAGCTCAATGAGAAGGCTATTGTAATATTCAAGTGAGAGAAGGTGTTGGTTTAGAGCAAGGTGGATGGAAAGTGGCCAGTGACTGGATATATTTAGAAGGTAAAACAACAGGCTTTGCAGACAGAGTAGGTAGGGAATGTGAGGGAAAGTGAGAAATCAAGGATTATTGCTAGATTTTGTCCCCATCAACTACATGAATGGTGGCACTGCTAATTAAAGAAATGGGGAACATGGGGTGGGGGAGGGGACTGAAACCAGTGAGACTCAAGAGCTTTTACTGGCCAAGTCAAGTTTGAGATGCATATATAAGAGAGAAAAAAAAAAAACTGTGGGAATCCAGAGGAGAAACACATTTCCAGGTGAGGAGATCAGAGGGCATTTTCCAGTGAAGGTGGCAACTATGCTATTCTTGGCTTGGAAAAAGAGGTAGGATTAGGAATACGGAGTTAGTGAGGAGAGGAAGGATGGGAAGAGGTTAGGTCAGTGTTTTTCAAACACAATAATTTCTGTCATTTACAGACATCATTTTGCTTACTATTTTCCCTAAAGTGACTCAATTTTGGAAAGTTTAATAATTTAAAAACAGAGTTTTATTCTAGTGCTGTAAACTGATTTAGTTATCTGTTCTTAAATATACATTAAAAATAAACATCTATTAAATGTGTTGTTAATGTAATAATAGCTAGCATTTGTTGAGTACTGCTAGGAGCAGTTCTAAGTGCTACAAATCAATAATTTCATTTGCCCGGACACTGCTTGTTCCTAAGTGCTTTATGTGTTCTAACTCATTTAGTCCCTGTGGCAGTGTTATACTATGGGGGTATTGTCTTCCCTCTTTTATAGACAGGGAAGCTATAGCCCAGAGGATTTGATCAATTTACCATGGTTGCACAAATAGTAAGTAGCAAAGCTGGGCTTTGTGCTCCAGGTCTCTTTGCTGATTGACTTCTCCAGCAGTGCTCAGGGGAGAGCACCTTTGGCTGCACATGAGAGTTACCTGGGGAGATTTTGTGTTTGTTTTCATTTTAATACCCATGTTTAGGCCCCATCCAAACCAATTAAATTAGAATATTTGGGATGGGTCTCCAGCATCTGGGTCTTTGCAAAGTTCCCCAGGTGATTCTCATGTACAGCCCTGGGTGACAACATCTGCCCTATGCAATAAGGCCTCCACCACCCATCTATAATCACCCCTTTAATTACAACACTCTGTGAAACACAATCAAGCTTAGGGCATTTGAGACAGAGAAATGCTCAGGGAAAGGCATGAAGATATTCATTAGCAGCTCAAAGAAATATATCTAGCCCCCTTTAGATACACAGAGGTCCAAGAGTTCATGTATCTGGTATGGAAACCGCAGCCCACGTAGGGAGTGTACTTGGTAGAAGCTCACACAGTCCTCTGAGGTGAGCCTGGATCGCCTGGTTCTCGATTAACACGCTGTCTGATCTTTTCACCAAATTCAATTTGCTGGCAGATTATTAACTTCCAGTTGCTGAAGTGTGTTGGAGCCTGAAAGGGGGAAAGGAGCCTAGCAACCGATTGCATGGCTTAGCAACCAATTATCACACTTTAGTTACAGCAGATGTGGGCGTCTGTCTGCAAAATTGCCACTGCTGGAGCTGGAAACACAAGTTACAGGGTAGCCAGGCAGCTGCTGGTAGCAAGTAAGGAGAAAGCATCCTGCTGCTAACTCACTGGCTGAATTTAGGTAAGTCATTACTTGTTTCTGAACCTTAGTTTCCCCAGCTATAAAATGGGACTAGTTTGCAAATATCAAATGAAAAATGTCTTCATTCTTTTCTGCAAATACAAACTGAGATTGAGTTATTTAGTTTTATATTTATCATTTATAGAGCATTTACAATGCATATTAGCTTCCTATTGTTCCTGAAGAAATTACCACAAATTTGATGGCTTAAAACAACAAACATTTATTATCTTACAGTTCTGGAAGTCAAAATTCCAAAATTTATCTTAGTGGCTAAAATTAAGGTGTCAACAAGATTGCATTCTTTTCTGGAGGCTCTAGAGGAGAAACTTTCCTGCTTTTTCCAGCTTCTAGAGGCTGCTAGCATTCCTTGACTCATGGCTCCCTTCCATCTTCAAAGCCAGCAATGGCTAGTCAAGTCTTTCTCATATTGCAGTACTCTGAAACTAACTCTGCTGCTTCCTTCACATTTAAGCACCTTTGCAATTACATTGGGACTACCTGGGTGATCCAGGATAATCTCCCTATTTTAAAGGTCACTGATTAACAACTTTAATCCCATCTGCTACTCTAATTCCCCATTCCTCTTTGCCATGTAACCTAACATATTGACAGTTTCTAGGGATTAGTAGTATGTGAATATGTTTGGTGGATGGGGGGAGGGGGTCTTTATTATAACTACCACACCCTGTGTCAGGCACTATTTTAAGTATTTTATATGTATTAAATTTATTTAATCCTCACATGTATCAAACTCAATAATCCTCTGAAGTAGAGAGTATTACTATTTCCATTTTACATACAAGGAGACTGAAGCACGCAGATGTTAAGTAGTTATATGATTTACTTATTTTTGCCACCGCAAGGCCAAGAACTTTCATGCTGGTTTTATATATTAGGAATTACATTTGGCTGCTAGTAACAGAAATGCGATATAAATGTGGCCTAAATGAGGCAGACATTTATTTTTATATTATTTAAGAAAGATCTAGAGATAGGCTGTTCAGGGTTGGTATGGTAACTTCATACCATGGTTTTTATCCTGAAGGTCACAGGATGGCTAGTGAACCTCCAGTTGTCATATCCCCATTGAAAACAGTGGGAAAAACAAAAATGGTGCATGACAGCTTTCAGGGAAATTTGGTTTTTAGTAGGCAACTAGTAGTCTCTCTACTACAACAATCAAGAATGAAAAACTAGTGTCTTACCATAGTCCATGGCTATGATGCCTCAGCCCATGGTCCTCCTGGGAACCCTCAGAAGGGAGCTTTCACCCCTTGTTTGGGAAAATGCTGCAAGGTGTAGGGTAGGGAAAGTCAACTGCAAAATCTTAAATAGAGTTGATTGGTAAGTTACATGAGAGACAAAGACATTGCAGGGTAGATGCATTTGAGAGTGGTGGGGCTGGGCGCAGTGGCTCACACCTGTAATCCCAGCACTTTGGAGGGCTGAGACGGGTGGATCACCCGTGGTTAAAAGTTCGAGACCAGCCTGACCAATATAGTGAAACCCCGTCTCTACTAAAAATACAAAAATTAGCCAGGCATGGTAGCATGCACCTGTGGTCCCAGCTACTTGGGAGGCTGAGACAGGAGAATTGCTTGAACCCGGAAGGCAGTGGTGTCAGTGAGCCGAGATCATGCTACTGCACTCCAGACTGGGTGACAGAGCAAGACTCCATCTCCCCCCCCCCCAAAAAAAAAGAGTGGTGGAGATTATGTCAAACTAGAGATCACATGCTATGTCTAAATGAAGCCACTACCCAGTTCTATTTCATTTTCCTAAATGGCCAGATCTTCTGATTTTCTTCAATGGAATCTGGAAATCCAGATTTTCTTACATAATATTTTGCTCTTTAAATAATGGATCAACTTCATTTTTACATTATGTGGGACAAACTAAACGTAGAATCCAGCCCCACGTAACTAGTTTCCAAGCACTGTTGTAATGGAAAGAACACTACATTAGGAGAACAGGATTCTAGCTCAATTTGCTGTGTGGCCATGTGCAAGTATCCTTCTGTCTCTGGGATTCACATTTCCAATCTTTAATCTGAGGTATTTGCCTAGAGAATTTCTATGGAGTCTTCAGGTTCTAATGTTCTATAATTTTTCCTTATATCTAATAACCAAATGAAATATTACTTGCTTTAAAAAATTTTAATGCTTATTTCAAATTTTACTTTTTAGGGGATATAACCCATTACATATTTATTTGCTAACTCTACAATTGCCATTTGGGAAAAACATCTAGTGGATTATTTAGCATTTGTTGCCAAGACTTCCTTAGTTAGAACCTACGTGCTTCGTCCAATTCCCTTAGGTATTTTAAAGCTACTGAAATTCCTACTAAATTATTCTTTTAATGTATATGTTTAACAAATAATGATTGGTATGGCTGTCTATGGTAACTTTTCAGGAAAGGCTGAGGGAAACATGAGGGCTGGGAATGAGTCAAATCTAAGAGGAATTCCTTTGGGGGAGAGTGCAGGAAGCAAAGAGCTAATGGCAAAAGGAGTATAAAATTAATCATAAAATCTGTTGTTTTTTGAATACCTACCAGCACTTCCTATAAATTACATCATTTGATCTACCCACAAACTAATTAGAGGTATTGTCTTGCCCATTTTACAGCGTTAAGCAGGGGATGATAAACTTTTTCAGTGAAGGGCCAGACAGTAAATAGTTTAGGCTTTATGGACCAAACTAGGTGCATGTTGCATGTTTTTCTTTTCTTTTAAAACGACCCTATAGAAAAGTACAAAAACATACAGAAACAGGCCATAGGCAGGATTTGGCTTACACTGTAGTTGGCCAGTGCCTAGGTGTAAATGCTAAAAGCATGGACACTGGAGACAGCAGAGTTAGAGTCTGGACTCTACTTCTTTATTATTACTATTATTATTATTATTATTATTGAGTCTGGGTTCTACTTCTTACTATGTGCAATTGAGCAAGGTCCTTAGCCTTTCTTTGCCTCCATTTCTTCATCTGTAAAAAAGGGATAAGTATAGAACTTACCTCACAGGGTTGTTGTGCAGATTCACTAAGTTGTTATTTGTAAATGCTTAGAAAAGTTCTTAACACATAAGTGCTTGTCAGATAAATAAGTATTCACAATAGCAAAGACTTGGAATCAACCCAAATGTCCATCAGTGACAGACTGGATTAAGAAAATGTGGCACATATACACCATGGAATACTATGCAGCCATAAAAAAGGATGAGTTCGTGTCCTTTGTAGGGACATGGATGCAGCTGGAAACCATCATTCTCAGCAAACTATCGCAAGAACAGAAAACCAAACACCGCATGTTCTCACTCATAGGTGGGAACTGAACAATGAGATCACTTGGACTCGGGAAGGGGAACATCACACATCGGGGTCTGTCATGGGGAGGGGGGAGGGGGGAGGGGGAGGGATTGCATTGGGAGTTATACCTAATGTAAATGACGAGTTGATGGGTGCAGCACACCAACATGGCACAAGTATACATATGTGACAAACCTGCACATTGTGCACATGTACCCTAGAACTTAAAGTATAGTAATAATAAAAATAAAAAATAAAAAATAAATAAACAAAAAGAAAAAAAAGAAAGCCTAGAATCTGATGTTGAAATGGTGAAGGTATGTTTGGAAACAGAGACCGGTCTAACATGCTTCTGATTGTACCCTATGAGTAGCCACTTTCTCTACATCTGTGACTGGTTGGCCAGGTTTTCCAGTGAGGTTCACTGCTCCATCTGCTCTGCTGTCTGTATTAAATGCCTCAGATGACACACCATACACACAGAATCACTGGCCAATCTTGCCTAGGTTAGTGTGCCTTTCAGCCTAGAACCTGAATGCCACACTGCCTCTGTACAAGCCACTCAAGGAGTTGTCAACCTTCCCTAACCCTTGAGAACACACACCACCATTGTATCAGCTTTCCATGGGGCTGGACCCCTTCTCAACCACAAAAGAATTCCTCTTATCAGCACTTGACAAAGCTGACCACCTTTGCTCCTTGAAACTCTTTCTTCCTTGGATTCCTAGACTTCCTTGGCTTTCAAGACTCTCCTAGTTTCACTGCCACCTCACTGATTGCTCCTTCTCAGAGTTCTTTGCTATTTTCTTCTCACCTCCCCAACCTCTAAATGTTAGAAGTCTTCAGGCGTTAGTCATTGGACCTCTTCTTTTCTTCCGATGTATTTCCTTCCTTGGTGACCTCATTTAGACTCATTAAGTAAAAGCTAATGTCTCCCAAATTTATATCTCCAGCCTGGCCTTTTCCTTCAACATGTATATCGAACTGACTACTTAACCTCTCCACTTGCATATCTAACAGGCATTACAAACTTAATATGTCCCAAACTGAACTCCTGATACAAAAACCAAGATCAAGTTCTTCGGTACTTTTCCCTCCCTCCTCCAATTTATAGCAAATTCCAGATGCTTCCTTCCAGATGCTCAGAATAAAAGCCTTATGGCTCATTTTCTTCCACATCCCACATCTAATCCCTCGGGTAATCCTGTTGGTTCTACCTTCAAAATATATTTAAAATTGATTACTTCTCACCACCTCCCCTGCTATCACTCTGGTCTAAACTACTGTTATCTAGGAATGCTACATTATCCTCCTTACTGCTCTGTTTCCTCCCTTAACGTCCTACAGTCGATTCTTTATACAACATCCTCTGTGAGTGTATTGAAACTTAAGTCAAATCATGTCACATGTCACTCTTGTGCTCAGAATCCTTCAATTGTCTCCCATCTCACTAAGAGTAAATGCTCAATTCTCACAATGATATTTAAGACCTTACATGATCAGGTCCCCATTACCTCGGTGACCTTATATTCTACTATAGTTCAGTGCTCATTCCACTTCAGTCGCACCAGCCTCCCCACTCTTCTTTAGAGTTGCCTGGAACATGCCGGCCTTAAGGCCTTGCTGGCTATTCCTTTCGTCTGGAACATTCTGTTTTCAGATGTCTGCATGGCTGGCATCTCACCTTGCTCAAGTATTGTTTATGAGTCATCTTCTCAATGAGACTTACACTGACCATCCTTTTAAAAATTGCATAATACGTTTCCCCACCCTCTCTGCTTTTCCCGTCAATAGCAGTTATAACCATCTGACATACTATATATTTTATTTGTTTGTCATTTGTCTCTCCCTGCTAGAATATAAGCACCATGAGAGCAAGGATTTTGACAGTTTTATTCACCAAAATATCCCCAATTCCTGGAACAGGAACAGTGCCTAACACATAGAAGGTATGCAATAAATATTATTTGAATAAATAAATAAAACAAATGCTTCCCCCACTGTATCCTTCCCTTTACTGCTTTCCTTCTCTTCAAGAATATAAAATAAACCTAAACACCCTGAGAGGTTCTAGAGGGAGGCTCACAAAAGAATCATAGCACAAAAGGAGAGAAAAAGTGAAGAAAAATAAACACGTTGTCTTATGCCTGCCTGGATTTAATTTGTGTGGCTGCCAGGGTTTCATGAGAATGTCTCAATCTAGTCTCTGGGGTTTGGGGTTGGGATATTTTCACTGCTTCTAATAGTTGCTGCCACAATCCAGGGCACCCTTCTCCTCCTGGCCTCAGGCACCTTATTCTGTGACAGGCACAGATTCCTCATAGGAGTGAAGCAACCAGCATACCTGGCTGCTGATAGAGACTAAGGGTTTGTGAGACCACTCTGTGTGTCTGTGTCAATGCATGCAAACAAGTCTTTTTTTTTTTAACTTTTTAAAATTATACTTTAAGTTCTGGGATAGATGTGCAGAATGCGCAGGTTTGTTACATAGGTATACACATGACATGGTGGTTTGCTGCACCCATCAACCCGTCATCTACATTGGGTATTTCTCCTGATGCTATCCCTCCCCTAGCCCCCAACCCCAACAGGCCCCAGTATGTGATATTCCCCTCCCTGTGTCTATGTGTTCTCATTGTTCAGCTCCCACTTATGAGTGAGAACACACGCTGTTTAGTTTTCCGTTCTTGTGTTAGTTTGCTGAGAATGATGGTTTCCAGTTTCATCCATATCCCTGCAAAGGACATGAACTCATCCTTTTTCATAGCTGCATAGTATTCCATGGTGTGTATGTGCCACATTTTCTTTATCCAGTCTATAATTGATGGACATTTGGATTGGTTCCAAGTCTTTGCTATTGAGAAGAGTGTCACAATAAACATACATGTGCATGGGTCTTTATAGCAGCATGATTTATAATCCTTTGGGTATATACTCAGTAATGGAATGGCTGAGTCAATTTCTAGTTCTAAATCCTTGAGGAATCGCCACACTGTCTTCCACAATGGTTGAACTAGTTTACAGTCCCACCAACAGTGTAAAAGCATTCCTATTTCTCCACATCCTCTCCAGCATCAGTTGTTTCCTGACTTTATAATGATCACCATTCTAACTGGTGTGAGAGGGTATCTCATTGTGGTTTTGATTTGCAATTCTCTGATAGCCAGTGATGATGAGCATTTTTTCATGTGTCTATTGGCTGCATAAATGTCTTCTTTTGAGAAGTGTCTGTTCATATCTTTCACTCACTTTTTGATGGGGTAGTCTGATTTTTTTTTCTTGTAAATTTGTTTTTTGGCTGCATAAATGTCTTCTTTTGAGAAGTGTCCATTCGTATCCTTCGCCCACTTTTTGATGGGGTTGTTTTTTTTCTTGTAAATTTGTTTAAGTTACTTCTAGATTCTGATAGCTGCCTCCGGCCGATGGATAGATTTCAAAAAATTTTCTCCATTCTGTAGGGTTGCCTAGTCTTACTCTGATGATAGTTTCTCTTTTACTGTGCAGTAGCCTTTAGTTTACTTTAGATCCCATTTTTCAATTTTTGGTTTTCTTTGTTATTATTGTTTTTGGTGTTTTAGTCATGAAGTCTTTGCCCATGCTTCATTCTGTATGGTATTAGTTTCGTTTTTCTCCAGTTTTTTAATGATTTTAGTCTTATGTTTAAGGCTTTAATCTATCTTGAGTTAATTTTTTGTGTAAGGTGTAAGGAAGGGATCCAGTTTCAGCTTTCTACTTATGGCTAGCCAGTTTTCCCAACACCATTTATTAAATAGGGAATCCTTTCTCCATTTCTTGTTTTTGTCAGGTTTGTCAAAGATCAGATGGTTGTAGATATGTGGTGTTATTTCTGAGGGCTCTGTTCTGCTCCATTGGTCTATATCTCTGTTTTGGTACCAGTGTCATGCTGTTTTGGTTACTGTAGCCTTGTAGTATAGTTTGAAGTCATGTAGCATGATGCCTCCAGCTTTGATCGTTTTGCTTAGCATTGTCTTGGCTATGTGGGCTCTTTCTTGGTTCCATATGAACTTTAAAGTAGTTTTTTTCTAATTCTGTGAAGAAGATCGATGGTAGTTTGATGGGGATAGCATTGAATCTATAAATTACTATATTTATATTGTAATTGAATATTACAATATTACAACAATTGAATTTGTAGATTACATTGAATCTACAAATTTCCATTTGTTTGAGTCCTCTCTTATTTCCTTGAGAAGTGGTTTGTAGTTTTCCTTGAAGTGGTCCTTCACATACCTTGTAAGTTGTATTCTTAGGTATTTTATTCTCTTTGTAGCAATTGTGAATGGGAGTTCACTCACGATTTGGCTCTCTGTTTGTCTATTATTGATGTATAGGAATGCATGTGATTTTTGCACATTGATTTTGTATCCTAAGACTTTGATGAAGTTGCTTATCAGCTTCAGGAGTTTTGGGGCTGAGATGATGGGGTTTGCTAAGTATACAATCATATCATCTGCAAAGAGAGACAGTTTGACTTCCTCTCTTCCTATTTAAATATCCTTTATTTCTTTCTCTTGCCTGATTGCCCTAGCCAGAACTTCCAATATTGTGTTGAATAGGAGTGGTGAGAGAGGGCATCTTTGTCTTGTGCCATTTTTCAAAGGGAATGCTTCCAGTTTTTGCCCATTCAATATCATAGGCTGTGAGTTTGTCATAAATAGCTCTCATTATTTTGAATTATGTTCCATCATTACCTAGTTTATTGAGAGTTTTTAGCATGAAGAGGTGTTGAATTTTATCAAAGGACTTTTCTGCATCTGTTGAGATAATCATGTTTTTTGTCATTGGTTCTGTTGATGTGATGGATTTCATTTATTGATTTGTGTACGTTGAACCAGACTTGCATCCCAGGGATGAAGCTGACTTGATTGTGGTGGATAAGCTTTTTGATGCGCTGCTGGATTCGGTTTGCCAGTATTTTGCTGAGGATTTTCACATTGATGTTCATCAGGGATATTGGCCTGAAATTTTCTTTTTTTGTTGTGTCTCTGCCAGGTTTTGGTATCAGGATGGTACTCGTCTCATAAAATGAGTTAGGTAGGATTCCCTCTTTTTCTATTGTTTGGAACAGTTTCAGAAGGAATGCTACCAGCTCCTTTTTGTACCTCTGGTAGAATTTGGCTGTGAATACATCTTGTCCTGGACTTTTTGTGGTTGATATGCTATTAATTACTGCCTGAATTTCAGAACTTATTATTGGTCTACTCAGGGATTCGACTTCTTCCTGTTTTAGACTTGGGAGGGTGTATATGTCCAGAAATTTATCCATTTCTTCTAGATTTCTGAGTTTATTTGCATAGAGGTGTTTCTAGTATTCTCTGATGTTAGTTTGTATTTCTGTGGGGTCAGTGGTACTATCCCCTTTATCATTTTGTATTCTATCTATTTGATTCTTCTCTCTTTTCTTCTTTATTAGTCTGGCTAGTGGCCTCTCTATTCTGATGATCTTTACAGAAAACCAGCGCCTGGTTTCATTTATTTTTTTAAGGGTTTTTCGTGTCTCTACCTTTATCAGTTCTGCTCTGATCTTAGTTATTTCTTTTCTTCTGCTAGCTTTTGAATTTGTTTGTTCTTGCTTCTCTAGTTCTTTTAATTGTGATGTTAGGGTGTCGATTTCAGATCTTTCCTGCTTTCTCTTGTGGGCATTTGGTGCTATAATTTTCCCTCTAAACGCTGCTTATCTGTGTTCCAGAGAGTCTGGTATGTTGTATCTTTGTTCTGATAGGTTTCGAAGAACATCTTTATATCTGCCTTAATTTCGTTATTTACCCAGTAGTCATTCAGGAGCAGGTTGCTCAGTGTCCATGTAGTTGTGTGATTTTGAGTGAGGTTCTTAGTCCTAAGTTCTCATTTAACTGCACTGTGGTCTGAGAGACTGTTATGATTTCTGTTCTTTCACATTTGCTGAGGAGTGTTTTACTTCCAATTACGTGGTCAATATTTGAATAAATCTGATGTGGTGCTAAGAATGTATATTCTGTTGATTTGCAGTGGAGAGTTCTTTAGATGTCTATTAGGTCCACTTGGTCCAGAGCTGAGTTCAAGTCCTGAATATCCTTGTTAATTTTCTGTCTCGTTGATCTGTCTAATATTGACAGTGGCATTTTAAAGTCTCCCACTATTTTTGTGTGGGAGTCTAAGTCTCTTTATAGGTCTCTAAGAACTTGCTTTCTGAATCTGGGTGCTCCTGTATTGGGTGCATATATATTTAGGATAGTTAGCACTTCCTGTTGCATTGATCCCTTTATCACTATGTAATGCTCTTGTTTTCCTTTTTCTTTGTTGGTTTAAAGTCTGTTTTATCAGAAACTAGGATTGTTACACCTGCTTTTTTTGCTTTCTATTTTCTTGGTAAATATTTCTCCATCCCTTTATTTTGAGCCTATGTATGTCTTTGTACATGAGATGGGTCTCCTGAATAAAGTAAACCAATGGGTTTTGACTCTTTATCTAATTTTCCAGTCTATTTCTATTAATTGGGGCATTTATCCTGTTTACATTTAAGGTTAATATTGTTATGTGTGAATTTGATGCTGTCATTATGATGCTAGCTGGTTATTTTGGCTGTTAGTTGATGCAGTTTCTTCATAGTGTCGATGGTCTTTACAATTTGGTATGTTTTTTGCAGTGGCTGGTACAGGTTGTTCCTTTCCATGTTTAGTGCTTCCTTCAGGAGCTCTTGTAAGGCAGGCCTAGTGTTGACCAAATCTCTCAGCATTTGCTTGTGTGTAAAGAATTTTATTTCTCCTTCACTTATGAAGTATAGTGTGGCTGGATATGAAATTCTGGGTTGAAAATTCTTCTCTTTATGAATGTTGAATATTGGCCCCCACTCTCTTCTGGCTTTTCTGCTGTAGGGTTTCTGCAGAGAGATCCGCTGTTAGTCTGATGGGCTTCCCTTTGTGGGTAACCCGATCTCTCTCTCTGGCCCCCCTTAACGTGTTTTCCTTTATTTCAATCTTGGCGAATCTGATGATTATGTGTCTTGGGGTTGCTCTTCTCGAAGAGTATCTTTGTGGTGTTCTCTGTATTTCCTGAAATTGAATGTTGTCCTGTCTTGCTATTTTGGGGGAAGTTCTCCTGGATAATATCCTGAAGAGTGTTTTCCAACTTGGTTCCATTCTCCCCGTCACTTTCAGGTACACTAATCAAATGTAGGTTTGGTCTTTTCACATTGTCCCATATTTCTTGGAGGCTTTGTTCGTTCCTTTTCATTCTTTTTTCTCTCATCTTGTCTTCTCACTTTATTTCATTAAGTGAATTTTCAATCTCTGATACCCTTTCTTCTGCTTGATCAATTCAGCTATTGATACTTGTGTATGCTTCACGAAGTTCTCATGCTGTGTTTTTTAGCCCCATCAAGTCATTTATGTTCTTCTCTAAATTGGTTATTCTAGTTAGCAATTCGCCTAACCTTTTTTCAAGGTTCTTAGCTTCCTTGCATTGGAATAGAACATGCTCCTTTAGCTCGGAGGAGTTTGTTATTCCCCACCTTCAGAACCCTACTTCTGTCAATTTGTCAAATTCATTCTCCGTCCAGTTTTCTTCCCTTGCTGGTGAGGAGTTGTGATCCTTTGGAGAAGAAGAGGCATTCTGGTTTTTGCAATTTTCAGCCTTTTTGTGCTGGTTTCTCCCCATCTCTGTGGATTTATCTACCTTTGGTCTTTGATGTTGGTGATCTTCAGATGTGGTTTTGGTGTGGACATCCTTTTTGTTGATGTTGATACTATTCCTTTCTGTTCATTAGTTTTTCTTCTAACAGGCCCGTCTGCTGCAGGTCTGCTGGAGTTTGCTGGATGTTCACTCCAGACCCTGTTTGCCTGGGTGTCACCAGCAGAGTGTGCAGAAGAGCAAAGATTGCTGCCTGTTCCTTCCTCTGGAAGCTTTGTTCCAGAGGGGTACCTGTCAGATGCCAGTCAGAGCTCTCCTATATGAGGTGTCTGTCAACCCCTGCTGGGAGGTGTCTCCCAGTCAGGAGACATGCGGGTAAGGGACCCATTTGAGGAGGCAGTCTGTCCCTTAGCAGAGCTCGAGTGCTTCCTTCAGAGCTGGTAGGCAGGAAAGGTTAAGTCTGCTGAAGCTGCACCCACAGCCGTTCTTGCCCCCAGATGCTCTGTCCCAAGGAGATGGGAGTTTTATCTAAAATCCTCTGACTGGGGCTGCTGCCTTTTTGCAGAGGTGTCCTGTCCAGAGAGGAGGAATCTAGAGAGGTGCCCTGGCTACAGCAGCTTTGCCAAGCTGCAGTGGGTTCAAGCCCTGTTTGAACTTCCCAGTGGTTTTGTTTATGCTGTGGGGGGAAAACCACCTACTCATGCCTCAGTAATGGTGGATACCCCTATCCCCACCAAGCTGGAGCATCCCAGGTCGACTTCAGACTGCTGTGCTGCCAGCAAGAGTTTCATGCCAGTGGGTCTTAGTTTGCTGGGCTCCGTGGGGGTGGGATCCCTTGGCTGCCTGACTTCAGCCCCCTCTCCAGGGGAGTAAATGGTTCTGTCTTGCTGGCATTCTAGGCACCACTGCGATATGAAAAGAAACTCCTGCAGCTAGCTCAGTGTCTGCCCAGCCACCCAGTTTTGTGCTTGAAACCCAGGGCTCTTGTGGCATAGGTACCAGAAGGAATCGCATGGTCTACATCTTGTGAAGACCATGGGAAAAGTGTAGTATCTAGTTTGGAATGCATCATTCCTTATGGCACAGTCCCTCATGGCTTCCCTTGGCTAGGGGAGGGAATTACCCAACCCCTTGAGCTTCACAGGTGAGGTGAAGCCCCGTCCTGCTTCTGCTCACCCTCTGTGGGCTGCACCCACTGTCTAACCAGTCCCAATGAGATGAGTCTTGTACCTCAGTTGGAAATGCAGAAATCATCTGCCTTCTGTGTTGATCTCGCTGGGAACTGCAGACCTGAGCTTTTCCTATTTGGCCATCTTGCCAGCTGCTCACACAAGTGTTTTTATAGTCTGCACCTATCATGTATGGGTGTCAGTCCACATGGTCTGCATCAGGTTTGGTAAAGTCCTTCATCATCCTTAGTGGTCCTTGCTGCAATCCCCTCAACCCTACCTCTACTTCCACCCAACAGCTAATCACTATTATCAGAGCTAACATATGCCAGGCATTGTGCTAAAAGTTTTACACGTACTCACTTGTTTACTCCTCATAGCAACTTTTTGATATAGGTATTATTATTATTCCTGTTTTCCAGATGAGGAAACTGAGGTACAGAGAGGCAAACTAGCTCAAGTCCTATGTTGCTTCCAGCTGATGTTGGTGTAACCTTACTTGTAGTCTGATATTTTCTGTTAAAAAAAAAATCTCATCACGATATACCTAATTGATTTTACCACACATATGAATCCACTTCACCATTCACTGAAAGTCTGCAAACCACCCTTTGAGAATCACTGCCTTAGGTATTTTCCCTCTTTCAAGGCTGTTTGCATTTCTCAGAGACATCCAAAATGTTTCCAACCCCAAAGGGTGTCACTCTGAGGAATTTCAGTCATCAAGAGAGACATGGGAGGAGATGGAGGCATCCTTAGCAAGCCTCAGCGTGGTGAAAGTTGGACCCTGCATGGCTTTCTCTGGCCCTCTCAGAGTTTGCTCTGCCTTTGTCCGAACCCAAGCTCTGGCCTTTTTTTCTCCTTTCTCTGAACACCAATTCACTCAACAAGCATTTTCTGAGAGCCTCTCAACACTAGGGCTCTGACAGGCTATGAGCAAGCAAAATTATATGTAGGAGATAAGTTCATAAATGGCTAACTACATAAACGAAGTGGTGGCAAGTGGCTGAAAAAGCGCACCAGCAAAATGTCATTTGCATTTACAGAAAGAGAGGTGGATTTCAACTTGAGTCCAGGCTTCAAAAAATAGATGGCATTTGATCCAGACCTGGAAGGATGGCTAGAATGTAGACAGCCAGAAGTAGGGGAAAATAAATTCTGAGAGAATATACAAAGATACTAAAAAGTAGGTAGAAGAGTACTTAGGGACAGGTTGTAGATACTTGTTAGTATCTTGCTAAGGAATTTGAAGTTAATCTTGTATGCAATTGGGAGTCATTAAAAGTGTTTGATCTGATTCAAGCAGTGATTTTGGAATATAACTTCAGCAGCATTGTGAGAATTTATTGGAAGGCAGCAAAAATTTAGGTGAGTGGACACATAGGAGGCCGATGGGATGGTTCAGGAGAGACATAATAAACAAGAGTATGACCCAGGGTAGTGGTTATGGGTATGGAGAGGAGGGGGTACACAGAAGAAATGCCATAGGATTAGAGGTAACAGGCCTTGGCAACTAATATGTATATGTGTAGAGGCAATGCCTTCTCTTCTCCTTCCCAGTTTACCCCATTAGGGATTCCACAGCAGCCTATATGATCTCTGTGAATCTATCATATCAGAAAGAGGAAGCATTGGCTTTGTTGGGTGGCTCCTGGTGTGACACAGGAGAGAAAGAGGAGACAGTTCACCATAGGCAGGCTGGCTGGAGCCAGCTCATCCTGTTGTCATAGCACTTCAGAAGAGCATTGAATTTTAGAGCTGGAAAGTGGACCTTAGGATCCTCCTATGAGAATGCCTTACTGTGAGGAGGGGCCCAATGAGGATAGAGGAGTCTAGTGAGAAGCCTTATGTGTTTTGTCTATGTGTCCCCACCCAAATCTCACCTTGAATTATAAAAATCCCCATGTGTCAAGTCAGGGACCTGGTGGGAGGTAATTGAATCATGGGGTTGGTTTCCCTTATGCTGTTCTCATGACAGTGAGTTCTCATGAGATCGAATGGTTTTATAAGGAGCAGCTTCCCCCTTTGCTCATTGTACATTCTCTCTCCTGCTGTCCTTTGAAGAGGTGCCTTATGCCATGAATGTAAGTTTCCTGAGCCGCCCCCCACCAAGTCATTCAGAACTGTGAGTCAATTAAACATCTTTTCTTTATAAATTACTCAGTCTCAGGTATTTCTTCATAGCAGTATGTGAATGAACTAATACAGGGACTTTAGGAAAAACTTCAGCCTTGATCTCTTAAGGCTCCCTCTTCCTCATCCCTCCTTCTTTCCCTTATCCTCTCTCCTTCCTCCTCCTCCTCCTCCTCTTCTTTTCTCCTCATTCATCACCATGTCTTCATCCTCCTTCTTTTCCATTTTTCTTGTCTCTCCTTTTCCTCCCCTCCCTCTCTTCCTCATCCTCCTCTTTATCTTCCTCCTCCTTTTCCTCATTTTCTTCTCCTTTCTTTCACCCTCTCAAAACTTTTGCCAATAAAACAAGTTTCCCTTGGAGCTCAAGAATCAACTCCTCAAACCTGAGAGGTGGTCTAAGACATCTGAGGTCAGGGAAGGGGGTCAGATCCCCTGGAAGAAGCCTCACCTCCCTCTAAACAGACACCATGCTGGCTTTCTTTGTAATTCTTTTTCTCTTCAAGCACTCCTCCGACTGGAAGATTCTCTTTTTGTTTTCTCACCACCTCCCTGGAAAAAGGCTTAGCAGGCCCACCAAACAGTAGGTTTAGTGGTTTCCCCAGATCACTGAAGGTTAGTGAGAATAGGGGCCGAAGGCCAACACTCTTGTTTCCTCACTTGTTTCTTCTTTCTACGGGCCCCTAACATCTAAAGTGTGGTTCATGGATGAGCCGTATCCGCATTACCTGCAAGCCTGTTAGAAGTGCAGACCCTTAAGCACCACCCCAGACCTATTGAATCAGAATTTTCACTTTAACAAAAACACCCATGAACATTAAAGTTTGAGAAGCACTGCTCTACGTAGACCTCACTCCTCATGCATGGACACGGCCATTTCTAGAACAACCCATTCTGGGTTTGGTCTCCTAGACCTGTGGAGGGGTAAAGAAGCTGAAAATCAGAGAAACCTGGAGGGCAGTGGTCTCTGGTGACCAGGCATCTGGTCACCACGCAGATGCCTGCAGAAGGTGGGCAGGGGCCAGTGGACAGGGTCTCTGGCTCTAAGGAACATAGCTGCTGTCGAGCTCAAGCTCATTATTGCAAGGTAGGAATACAAGCCCAGACTTTCCAGTGTTTCAAGAGAAGCTGTATTTTTATGTGAAGCCCAGATTTTTATGTAAAATATATTGAGTATTTTGAAAAACATATTGTTTAGCATCCAAAAGGCATTTAAGACACTGTGGTGGGCAAATAAAACAGGAGGTCAGTTGTCCAGACTTTCCATTTATAGCCTTTGATGTCGTTTCGGTTTGTTTTTTAGAAGCAGGAACTATGTTCAATCATAATCTTACCTGGAAGTTTAATGTGTAAAACAGGTGAGAAAGGAGAACCACTTTGGTTAAAGTGGAGCCTAGAACTCCTCCCACTCAGTCTCCCACATGTCTCCCAGGACAAGAATTAGCCTCTGAAGGACCCTTCCCACACTCTACAAAAGCAGAGGTCAAAAAGTATTGAGAGGTTCTAATCACACACATCATTTGACAGATGAGGAGACTGAATAGCTTATCCAAGGTTACATAGGAAGTTAGCAGTCACCCAACTCCTAGTCCAGTGCCCTTCTCCCCTTGGCTCCCTAACTTCTTTGCATGGTTCCCTAGTGCAGCCTTCTATCAATGGAAGAGTCATTCTACAGCATCACTGGCAGGTACTTTTCTAGACTCTGCTTGGATACCTTCAGTGATGGGGATTCATAAGATTGGACATTAATATGTGAATTTAGCTTTTCAGAGAATCTTTGCAGAGATACATAATATATGTGAGACTTGCAGGTCCTGAATCCACCCAAGTGATTTAATCAACACCATGTCTGGATGGAAGTTAAATCTGCTCATCTAATTGAAACTTCTCATGCCATTATTTCAGCTCCTGCCTTTGTCCTGAAAATTAATAGTGAACTGGAGAGCAAATTATTTGGTAGACAGGAAGCTGTTTGAGGCTGAAGGCATGATATGGGAGGAAGAAGATAAGAGGGAGGTAAAGAGGAAAGAGACAGTTGTTAGGAAGAAGTGAACTTAAAGTCACTTCAGTTATACAGATTTGACAGTAGAGAGCCCATGGAGAGCTTAAAGAATGAGACTAACTAATGAGTCTATACCTTGTTGGAAAGAACAGGCCTTTCATTTGACTGGGTGATCAAGCTGAAGTGGCCTGGGGGATACTATTGGGCCAAGACCCCCTACTTTCCAGGGTGATGCTTTCTGCAGCAGCTTATTGAGCAGCATCTGATCCTGTCTCTAGCCTTTGACTATTGTTGTCTGAAGGAAGACAAGTGTGACCACTTTCTGCTCTTCCCTGATCTGCTTGGAGCTGCTTCAAGAGCTTGCTTCAAGTTTCCCTGGGGACCGTGGGTGTACAGTGTCAGGGACATGTTTGGAAAACATGGGGATGAAGAATTGTGTTCTGAGGGGGATATCTACCTAGCTGATGTTCTCACAGAGGAGATGGGAGCCCACATGCTCAGTAAACCTTTTTTTAAAATCAGGAATTCTGCTTGTCCTCAGCATCTCTGACTATCGTGCTTCCAAATACTGATAAAGATGTTTCCTTTTGAGAGGGGCAGGGCAAATAAAATTACCCTAATGGCTCCAACACAATGACAGGAGTTTGGTCTAGAGGTGAGCTTCTCACACTTTAATGGGCACACGAGTCACTGGCGAACTGATGAAAATGTTCATGTTGAGTCAGTAGGTCTGGGGTACATCTAGGATTCTGCATTTCTAGTAAGCTCTCAGGTGATGTAGCCTCATATTTTGAGTAGTATCAAGGGGCTAGATTACCTTGATAATTCATTTAGCTGGATTTTTCTTCTCAAAGTCTAAGATTATATTTATGTATGTACCTATATGTACTTTTCCCATTGCACTAACATCTTGCTTTAAATTTTTTGTATTAGCTTATTTGAGGATAACATCTATCATGTTTCCCATTTTTTCCCCTCTGCCTTCAGAACCCCAGCTTCTTTGCAGCACATGCCATCTGCCTCTGCCACCCACTATCTCTTCCTTTTGCTTTCATTTCCTGATGTTCTGGCCCTGCCTGTGTCCCTGATATCATTTTCTATCAATAATTATAGTTACCCAAACTCTGCCACATTCGTCTCCTCCTATCCCTTGTGCATCTCAGCCTCATTTCCATCTCTGGGCCTTTGCCTTTGTTGTTCCTTCTTATTTGGAATCCTATTTCCTCGGACCTTTGAATGACTGTTTTCTTCTAATCATTCCATTGTCAACTCAGATGCCACTTCTTTAGAGGGGCTTTCTTTGTGTGCCTAGGTAAAGCAGTATCTCCCTCTACCAGTCACCTGCTATTACACTATTATTTTTATAATAATTATTTAGTAACTACGTTACCTTATTTTTGGTTTTTGTGTTCAATGTCTAAATCTGTCCATTAGAACATAAGCTCCTTGAGGATAGAGACCTAGTCTGTCTTATTCACTGCTGTATACCCAGCACTTAGAACAGACTTTGGCATATAGTAGGCACTTAATACATAATTCTTGGTTGATAGACTGTCTTTCTGGATGTTCTTTCTCATTCATTGAAGACTTTAGCTTCTAGATCATCACTTGTCTTAATCCTTTCTTCTGTCTGTATGACCTCAACATTCCTGTAGGTGGCCTATTCAACACTGACCCCACCTTTAACAACTTTTTTATTCACTTCACTCAACCAGAACACTTCTGTGATAACATTCTAGATCTTGTCACAACCAGTAACCAACTGGATTACTTCCACAATGTTGATTGATTTCAAGCGTCTTCTCTCTGACTACTCTGTCCTCTTATTCCAGTTCACTTTGATACATTTCCAACAATTCTTCCACATCATCAGGATCTCCAGTTCATTGTCCCTACCATTTAATTGACCTTACCCCATTACCCAATACCTTTCTTCATACCCTCTTTTTCCTTATGTCTGGCTTGGATTCCTTGGTCCACTATTATGATCACTTCCTCACAAATGTTTGCAACTCTATTATCCATTTATTTTCCCATTGTATTTGCATGGCAAATCTCCTCCAGATTTCACCCAACCACCTGTCATTTCTATGCCTGTGCCTGAAGAGCAAAATAGACTGGAGACAATTGCTACAGTTGAGATGATTTATTTTTCTTTACCACAAGTCTGAATTAGGCACTCAACATTTATTTTGTTGTGTGCCCCTGTTCCTAAGAGATACTGATTTTTATTTATTTATTTATTTTTGTAGATGCTTAACATTTCCTGCAAACCCTACCATGTCCCTGATGTGCTTACTTTTCAACTCCCTCTCAGACAGTGTCTCTCAACCTTAGTTGCACATTAGAATCATCTGGGGAGCTTTTTAAAATCCTGATGCCCAGGCTGTATCCCATTCCAATGAAATAATAATCCCTGAAGGTGGGATTTAGACATCTATGGTTTTTAAAGCTTCCCACATCATTCCAATATGCAGCCAAAGTTGAGAGCCACTGTGCTGAAAGAACTATTTCACACTTGCTCCTCGTTTCTGTAACCTCCACTGACACCTCCCTCCATAATCCTCTCTCAGCTTCATGGAGAAAAAATTTAAAAACGTTATAGGGGCATTTCCTACCCGTTTATTCACCAAATCTATAGGCTCACCATCACCTGCACATTTACCCATTTTCTCTTCTTTTCTGCTAGATTTCAGGAAGTGATTCTGCTCCTGTCAAGGCAAATCTTTTTGCTCTGGAACCCATCCCCTCTCACTTTCTGAAGGACTTTGCACCTGCAGGTATTCCCGCTCTTGAACCAGTGCTTCTCAAACTTTAAAGTACATGTAGATAATCTGAGGATCTAGTTGAAATGTAGATTATGATTAAGTAGATGTGGGATGGGGCCTGAGGTTCTACATTTCTAACAACCACCCAGGTGATGATGATGTTGTTGGTTTGTCGAGCATGCTTCAACTAGCAAGGTCTTATGTGATAAGCCTTTCCTCTCATTCCAATCATTATATCACTATGTCCTTATTTGCATGTTAAAAGAATAAAAAAGACTTCCTTGACCTCACATCCCCTTCCAAATATTGCCTTGTCTTATCCCCTTCACAGGAGAACTTCTCAAAGAGTTGTCTGTACTCATTGTCTCTACTTGTTTACCTTTGCTCACTCTTTATTCCCTTCATTCACTCCTCTACCCCTCCAATATGATCTTTCTTACTCTCATGCCAGTGAAGCTACTTTTGTCAAAATCACCAACCTTGTTGCTAGTACAATGGGCGTATCATTTAACTTTTCAACATTTCACACAGCTAGTCTTGCAACATTCACCTGAATATGATTTACCCTTGTTTTATTTTTACCTTATTGGCCACTGCTTCTCAGTCTCTATAGATAAATCTCTCATTCTCTATGGAACTTTTATCTAATTGTTAAGAACCTCAGAATTTGTCCAGGGCCCTTTTAAAAATCTGCGTTCTCTCCTAGATGATTACAACCTGTCTTGGAACTTTAAATATCATAAGTATGAGGAAGACTCCAAAATGTATATGTCCAACAAGATCTTCTCTCCTGAGCTCCAGGCTTTCATATCTAGTTGTCTTCCTGGCATCCCCTCTAATAATATATCTATTGGGCAGCTCACTTTCAATACATCCAAATGGAAGTCTTGATTTTTCCCTCTTCAAACCTGAGCTTATGCCAGTCTCCCCACCTTAGCCAAAGTGTCACCATCTACCCAGTATTGCAAACCAAAAACCTAAAGTTATCTGGAATTTATTCATTTTTTCCCCTCATACTCCACATCCAATCCATCGTCAAGCTCTGTTATTTCTATCTCTAAAATATATCTCAAGTCTTTTTACTTCTGTCCATCATCTTTACTGTTCTTTTACTGTTCTTCCAGTCCAAGTCACCATCATCTTTCCCCTGTCTTACTACAACAGTTTTTACCTTTTGTCCCCTTTGAATCTATTTACCACATAGCAGGCTGAGTTGTCTTTTAAAAAGGTAAATCGGATCAGTTTATTCTCCTGCTTAAAAATCCATCAATTCCCACCCCTCTCTCCCTGTAGTTCATAGAACAAATCCAGATTGTCTTACTATGGCCTTCAAGGCTTTATGTGACCCGGCTTCTGTCAAATTTGTCTCCTATCACTCTCCCTCTTTCTCTCTAGGTTTCAGCCTCATTGCGCTTCTAGTTCCTGTGACACTACATGCCAGTTCAATCTTTTGGACTTCTGTACTTTCTGTTTTCTGTGCCTGGAATACTTTCCCCCTACCTCTTACATGGCTGGCTCTCCTTAAGCCTTTAGGCCTTAATTTAAATACCTTCTCCTTGGAGAAGCCTTCCTTATCTAAACTCCCATTCCTCCCTCAGAGTTATCCTATCCCTTCACTTTCTTTCTTTTAGAGCATTTATCACCATCTGTATTAGCACATTTACTTACCGGATTTACTTGTTCATTGAATAGAAATGAGGGCATGAAATCTGTCCATCTTGTTCACTGCTATGGAATCAGTGCTTAACATACTATACCTGGAACATTGTAGGCACACATATTTATTGATTTTATGAATAAATAAAAATAGATAGTAATGTATGTACCAAATATTGCTTTGTAAAGATAAGAGTTTATAATATACACATTAGTCTTAGGCCTCCAATATTTAGAATTATAGTAATTGTGTCCTTTCAGTATTTATCCTTTTTCACTACTGCACTCCACTCACTGGAGAATCAAGGGTTTGAATTTTTATCCCAGCTCAGCCACTAACTTTGTGACTTTGGGAGTTCCTTCCATTCCCTGGGGCTATATCTTCTCATCAGTAAAATGAGACTGTTGGAGGAAATAATCCTTACAATTATTAATGCCAACTCTGATATCTATGGATCAGTGATTTTTTAACACTCTTAGGTACACAATTAGTATGTTCATTTTATGACTGGAGAACCTGAGTAACAGATAAGCTGGGACATGACTTTCTCTTCATTTTGCTCATGGCTCTCTACCAGAGTGGAGAACTGGTGCCTGGGTAGGTACCAGATAGGCTTCTGGGAGATCACAGGACTTCAAGAGAGTGAACACAGAGATTGTGGAAACCCCTTTTCCAGATTTCTATTGTCCTGTCCTGAATTCTTACTGGCTTCCAGGCCCTGTGCTAAGTACTTTCCTTAGACAAATTTATCACATCTTTGTAACAAACTTGTCAGCCCTATTCACAGATAAAAAAACTGTCAGGGCACAGAACATTGAATAATCTGCCCAAGTAAGTGGCAAAGTCAATAACTGAATACAATCCAAGTTGTTCTGACCTCAAAGATTATGTCCTACCAACTATATTATATCTCCTCTAACTACTCATATGGTTCTAGGCAAATAGGTGCTCAAGAAATAATGACCAGATTCAACAGCATCTGTTTACACTTCTGGGATCAACACCGGTTTTTGTTTGTTTGTTTGTTTTTTTGTTTTTTGTTTTTTGTTTTTTGTTTGCAGGAGTCTCTAGGCACTTGTTTTTTTGCAGGAGTCCCTAGACTCTATATTAACACTGGCCTATTTGCATCCAGATCCATTCTCCCTCTTCTGAAAATTACATTTCTTAGATTTCCTTGCTTTCTCACTTATTTTGTCCAGTGGGAGACATGTAAAGGAGATTGGTGGCTAGGAGGAAGGGAGAACCCAGGGTATTTCTCCCACCTCCTGTATCACAGAAGTATTTTCTGGTGGTAGCTGTTTTCCTCCATGGCTCCAGCTCCTCTTGAACAACTCCTCCATTCATGGTACCTGCTTCCAATAGGCTGTCCAACCCGTGATTTTAGCTTCTGCATGACGTCATCTGTTATCCATCCATCCCTACGAGTGGTAGCAGCTTTCTGTGTTTGTTAAATGCTAGGTTGCTGCACCATCCTCTGTTTGACTTTTTAGCTCTGCAAGTGTAATGCATTAAATGCTCACAGTTTAAAAGACCTAGGGTGGTTTTTGTTTTCCTGATTGGACCATGACTGATACAGATACTTTCTACAATTCCAGGGCTACTCACATCACATAAATTGGTTTATATACTTCAGAGTACATATTACAATCTCTAAATATTTTGCTTGTTTATGTATTTATTGTCTCCCTCTTCTCTAAGTAGATTGTAAGGTCCATGAGGAACTTTGTCTTGTATCCTGAGCATCTGTCCCAATGCCTGGCACATAGGGGCTAAATGATAATGTCAAATGAATGCATCCATCAAAAAATTCCAAGTGTTTATTGGGTATTTACTATGTGCCAGTCACCATTGTAGAAGATACAGAAATGAGTAATTCATTGCCACTGCTTCAAAAAACCATAATGCCATTTAAGTGAAAGGGGATAGTAAAATGTTCATATGACCATTGTGTTAGTTTGCTAGGGCTGTGCCATAACAAAATACCACAGACTGGGTGGCTTAAACAACAGAAATTGATTTTCTTATAGTCCTGGAGGCCAGAAGTCTGAGAACAAGTTATCAGTGGGGTTGGGCCTTCTGAGGCCTCTCTCCTTGGCTTGATTTGTAGATAACTGTCTTCTACGAGTCCTCAGATTCTGAGGCACTGGGAAGGACTTCAACACATAAATTTTGGGGGAAAACAATTCAGCCCGTAACAACCAGGAAATAAAAAGATCATTTTTAATTGAGAGAGCAAAATCATAGTGCTACAGGAATCAAATGAAAGATGACAAAATCAGGGCCTGGACGTATTCCTGGAAAGCTTTCTAAAGGTGGTGTGCCTGGTGCCAGATCTTAAACAGTCATGACAATTTGAATGGGATGGTTGGCAGGGGAGGTGCATCCAAGATACTCAGCATGAGAGAAGGCCCAGAGATGGGAAAGTGAGAGAAAATTGTGGAATCACTGATGCCTGGGTTACGAGACTTGGGAGGGAAGTTGAAAGGTCACCCAGGGCAACCTCCCATTTAATTCAGGAATCCCTTGCCAAAGGGTCATTCAGCTTCTGCTTGTATACCTCCCATGATGGGGTGCTCATTAAGGTACTGCTTCTATCTTTAGCCAGCTCTGCCTGGACAAAACAACAGGTTAGATGAAGTGCAGAAGTTGTGCTAAAAAGAAGAGGACAAATGAAGTTGTATGTGTAACAGGCCAGTGATGTCTTCATGCCAATTATCTCCAGGAACTTTTTTCTAATATCATACTTTGGGTGCAACCTCTGTTTTCACAATTCTGTCTTTGCCTGACCTGCTCTTCTAGTCAGGAGCCTTGGATTCTTGTCTTGTTAGGCTGTGCTACTTTGAGCAGATGTCTTTCAGTCTCTGGGCTTCAGTGTTCAAGTCTGTAACAGTGGCCAATTAAGAATCCCTGTTGCGTCCATCTCAGAGTTACTGTGAGGACTATAAGGGATAATAACAGATGTCAGTGTGACTGACAAAGTCAATTTTTAGCCTAAGCAAAGGTACCAGCCTGTGTTGTATTCCCCAGAGTTGGGGGAATCCTAAAGAGGCGGGCGGTTTCTCCGTTTGCCTGTTTTGCTGATGTACATTCAACTCATTCTCAGCAAAATAAGCAAATGGAAAATTTGTCCATCAACAAGCTACCTTTCATGTTCCTAAAGGTATGAAGGAGAAGCCTGGAGTGGTGTGTATGTGAGAGAGAGGGAGAGATAGTCGAAAGACGCTTGGAAAGCTGCAGAGGGTAAAGTCGAGGGTTTATCTTTTTATTATTATTATTATTATTATTATTATTATTATTATTATTAATGTGACCTTACGCCCCATCCCTCTTCCAAACCTCCATTTATTTATCTGTAAAATGGAGATACTAATGCCTGCCTCTACAGGGTTGTTCTGAGAAGTGAAAGTAATGCAGATGAAAGCTCTAAGAGAGTACACAAAGAGAGAAGACCCTAGGGGAGTATGCAGAGGGAGGGCGGGGGAGGGAGGCGTTAGAGTGCTGGCATGGCTCCATTGGGGCAGGATCTTATTATTCTGGAGATTGGCCCAACACCTCTGGTAACTTTGGAAAGGACTTTCCGCTGACTCGACACAATTGGGAAGCCCCACAATAAACAGCATCTAACTCCAGCGCAGCGGGAGGCAGGCAGAGGTAGCAGCTGCCTTCTTCTGGGCGGGCGGAGGCTATTCGCCCCCATCCTCTCCCTGCATCCCACCCCCACAGTTCTCAAGCCTTGGTGGGGGACAAAGGCAGCCCATTGGGAACCCCCACACTGGCACCTCTCCCTGCCAAGACCTCTAGGAGCAGCAGGGCGGAGAGACAGAGCCTGCCGGTTGGCATGGAACAACCTGACTGAAGGCGAGGTCCGGGGCGGAGGGGATTGGGCTGTAGGGTTGTGGAGGAGGGGAGGCGGAGGGGGCGCTGGGGCTCTCGCTTGCTTCAGCCCAGCCCTCCTAGTCAGCCCGCGACAACTCGCGCCAGCTCCGGGGCCTCAGAGAAGCCGGACTTCGCAAGCACCATGCAGTGGATAAGGGGAGGATCGGGAATGGTGAGTGCATGTAGCCTTGGCTTCCCTTGCTTGAGCCTCTCAGTCCCCCAGCCCCACCTCCAGTTCCCCCAAGGAGCCACAACGCAGTGAGCACCCTGGCCTCTGCCCACCGCCCTAGCCGCCGTCCTTGAGACACCAGTGAGCTTGCTGTGGCCATTTTAGAAGTCCCTGCTCGCCCGCCTGCCCAGGAAACCCCCCTCCCATCCCCCTCCACTTCTCTATCTCCCTCTGAGATTAAGGTGGAATAGGGGTGGGGGCCAGATGATGTTCCCAGGAACATCCCAGGGGTCACTTGGGAGGCCAGAGAGGGAAGGGGGATGGCAGAGGGCTTCTCTGGAAGCAGTGAAGCTCGCAGGAGGCTGACAAGCTGGCACGGGGTTGTGGGGGGGGGGGGAGGGGACAGTCACAAAGCCTGGAATTGTGGAGGGGGCGTTATGGGAGAGCTGCATGACTCCCCCCGCCCCCCGCCCTCAGCTAGATTTCCTGCAACTCCTTCCCCTGGTCAGCCCCAGGGCATGAGGGCCAGAGAGACACTTTCTCTCTCAGGAAGCTGCCTGAGGGGGCCCTGAAGCCCTTCCTTGTCTGGGCTGGGGTCACCCTGTCCACACTTGGGGCTTTGTCAAGGAGAGACAACTGCAGAAACCCACATTCTGGAAATGGGTTTGGGCCACAGTCAGTTAACAGAGCTCTTCTCTCCCTCTCAAGGAGTGTGTGCTTGTGTGTTTGTTTAGTATAATCCTCCAACAGTTCATTTTATGCCATGGTGTTCCCTTCTCCACCTGGAGACCTTGGAATGACTTCCTTTTGCAGAGAGGAAGTGGTGGCTGCATTTTGATGCCTCTCTGACTTAGCCAGGAGCAGCTTAAGCCTGCTTAGGGCCTCTGGGGAGTGGGAGGCCACCATGACTTTGTCCTCAGCTGGGAGGCATAAGCAAAAGGGCCTTAGAGGGCAGTTAGGTTGGGTCAGCAGGCACTGATGGCAATACAGCCCACACTTCTACACTGCCACCCATGACACACAGATGAAGGAAAGTAGCCTGAAGTGGTTGGGCAAAAACTGATATTTAACTCCTTTTTTGCTTTCATTGTGGAAGGGAGGAGGGAATCTGGTGTGGGCTAGGACTATATTCAGAGCACCTGTCCTCTTCCCTTCCTCAGAGTTTTGTTAGATCTCTGTTTCAGTGGCTCTTAAGGGCATCCAGTTCATATGCCTATGTACCAGGGTTTCAAGAGACCCTTCCTCTCAGACCTCCCTACTTCCCTGAGGTCCCGTTAAAGCTACATCAAATGTTTGTAGAACCAGAAAAGATTAGAGCAGGTAAAGACCTTAGAGTCCTTGCTGTCCAACCAGGAAAGCTGGGATCCAGAGAGTGGGAGAGACTTGCTCAGGGCCACAAACTCCTTGGAGGCAAAGCTGAGTCTAGCACTTGAGTCTCCTCACTGTCAGTCCTTCCCGACTGCTCCACCAATCATCTGTTCGAATGGTGCTGAAAGAGACAGAAAGGAACAGGGTCATGATCTTGGGAAAGGACTTTGTTCAGGATGATCTAGTGCCATTAAATTTACCTGAAAGCCGGGCACGGTGGCCCACGCCTGTAATCCCAGCACTTTGGGCGGGCGAGGCGGGTGGATCACCTGAGGTCAGGAGCTCAAGATGAGCCTAACATGGAGAAACCTCATCTCTACTAAAAAGAGAAAATTAGCTGGGTGTAGCGGCGCATGCCTGAGGCTGAGGCAGGAGAACCACTTGAACCCCGGAGACGGAGGTTACAGTGAGCCGAGATTGTGCCATTGCACTCCAGCCTGAGCAACAAGAGCGAAACTCCATCTCAAAAAAAAAAAAAAAAAAAAAAAAAAAATTGCCTGAAAAAAAACCCATGCCAGTCCTGGCATTTCTGGCAACTGGGAACTGGGTCAGGGTGAGACTTCCTTCCTCTTCCAAATATATTGAAGTATAGGGGCCCAGAGCCACTCATTAACAGCAGGTTAAATTAATGGAGAAATCTGAAATTTTGCCAACTGTGTATGAGAGAGAAAAGGGTCGCAGACATCTTGTGGAGACTACGTAATTAAGGATTGGTTGATGGGGAAAAATCTCATAATATTCTTAGAGGACTGAGGCAGTGAATATTATATGATGAAAGCATTTATTTAGCTCTTTACCAGAATGCAAGAGATGGGAGTAGTAAACTCTATTCTTGCCTGAGAGGCAGGGAACCTCTAAGTTTTGGCCTTGCCACTAATAGAAATCCTTTGGGCCTCAGATTTCTTACCTATTAAATGCGGATGTTAATAATCACCAAAATTCCTTCCAGGTCTTAGATTCTCAGATTCCTAGAAGTATGTATTGGATAAAATTTAACTAGTAGCTCATTGCAAACAAATAGGGATTGTGTATCTAGCCACCATTTTATAATGTGGCTAGTTGAAAGGTCTTTGCTCCTTGTTCTTTAATTTGCAAGGTGCCCGAAGTACAAACTGAGCTTTTTATAACAGTGAGATTTCTTTTTAGAACATTTGACTGTAGTAACTTATTTCAAGTGTTACATGTAAATCATGGTCCTTGAACATAAAACATTGTTCAAGATTTTACAGAATAAAATCTGTCTCATAGATAGAGGATGTTAAACTGTGAGTTCACACTGGATGGTAAATTGTTATTTATTCATGGCTTCTTCCTGCAATGCCAGTTTGTGCTGGATTAGCCAGTATGCCTAAAGTGGAAAGAACACTGTTCTCAGAGTAACATATCTGAGGTTTAGGACCTGGCTTTTACATTTCTCAGTCCTGAAACTATTACCAGTTGTCAAACCTACATTATTCTCAGTATTCTCTTACATAAAATGGGGATAAAGTGCCTTTTTATAGGTACTATCGGGTCATTAATTTATTCAACACGAATGTAGAGGATCTACTATGAATTGACACTGATCTAAGTTCAGGGGAGATCACAATGAAAAAAAAAATTCCTCACTTTCATGAAGCTCACATTCTAGTGTTTGGGAGGTTCATTAAACCATAATGGAAATGAATATACACTATGTCAGGAGATGGTAATCACTAGGAATAAAAATAAAACTTGTTAAGAGAATAGAGAGACATGGGAAGTTGGATGGTATCCATCAAAGCCTCACTAGTTAAGGAACATTTGAGCAAAGATGTGAAGGAAGTGCAGGAACAAACTCTGTGTATATGTTTAGGAGAAGAGGATTTTAGGCATAAGGAACATCCAGAAAGAACACAACTGGTTTGTTTAAAGAAGAGCAAGGAGACCAGTGTCCTTGGGATAAAGAATTACTATGTGAAAGAGGGATAGATGAAGTCAGAGAGAAAACAGCCACTTTTATAGGGCATTATTCTGACTGAAATTGGGAGCCATTGAAAGGTTTAGAAGAGATAAGGGACATGATCTGACTTAAATTTTAACAGGAGACTAAATTGTAGTGGTACAAGGATGAGAACTGTGAGGAAGCCCAGGTTAGAAGTGATGGTTGCTTGGATCAGGGTGATAATGGTAGAGATGAGGTCTATATGAAATGACTGACATCATTGTCTATAGATGATAACGTGTCTTTCTCCTTTCTGATCACCTGCTTGGACCCTCAGATAGCTAAGAGTGGGGCCTGAAAGAACATAGAGTGGGTGTATACATGGAGGGGCATTTCATATCTAAGTCAATGTTCGAGTGATCTGTTTTTGGTCTTCTGACCATGGTAGGGCTAACTGAGACTTGGTTCTATGTGGATTACCAATAAATTAATATCTTGCTTTCTGGGATTCTGGAGAAGAAGTTTAAGTGTATTATTAGCACCTCAAGGTTGTGGTATACCTACTGTTTATCTGTAATATCTGGAATGGATAATTTTTATAGTCTTCTATATGAAAAAATTATTTTCAGTAATCATCAGTACTATTTATTATTTTCTTGATTTGTTATTTAATTTTCAATTACCAAGGAAAACAATACATTTTAATGGTAAACATATTCAAATTCAAAATTTATCTCATGTATAAACTACAATGTGCACTCTCTAAACAGAAGTATTACACCTTTCAGTTTTCATTGTTTCACTGTTTTAGATTTTAAGCACACATAAAACTACAATTGGTCACAGGAATGACAGAATTGAAGTGACCCACATTCTGTTTCTTTGTCTTTATAATCACTACGTTATTATTGTTTACTTTCAACCTACTATGTAAATGCTGAAACATATAGTACCAGAGGGATTACAGACACAAAACTGACCTAAAGCTCTCTTGAATGATTTTGAACCTTTACAAACTGAAATGAGCTGAACGAACACTTGTAGTTACAACTGTGTGCGTCATGGACCAATGATGTAACTGGGAGTTCTCTGAGTCAACTTCCATGTAGAATAAAGTGTCGATTAAAGGATAAATAAAAAGATGCTAATTTCAAGCTTCATATATATTATTAAAAGTCAATAGTAACCACAACAATTGTTTAAAACTTTGACCAACCAAATTTTGTTTTGTTTTGTTTTTGTTGTTATTGTTGTTGTTCGTTTGTTGTTTTAAGGAAGGAATGTTTTATTTCTAATGTTGTTTAAAATTGCTGGTACATGGTGATAGAAAACACTTTGACTTTTAGTCTTAAAAAATTTTTTCTGTAGCTAGTGTACTCTTATTGCCTGCACCCTGGGTTGTCTGCTCCCATTGCCACATCTTTGGTGTGCCACCACTCTGGATAAGAATATGGAATTGTGGACCAATTCCATGCCAAATGCCATATGAACTGTGTAAGAGTCATATATGACTCTGTGGCAATCTCTCCAGATGGAAGGACCAACTGCAAGGCTTAACAGCTGATTTTACTTTATTCAGCTATGAATAACAGAAGAATATCTATACTGACTTAAAACACACAGGTTTTATTTTTTCACATAAAAAAATCAGGAAACAGGCATACCTACCTGAGCCACTATGGCAGCTTCAGGAAGTTTTTAGAGACTTTTCTCCTCTATCATCCATAGCACTTGGCTTCCATTATTCATAGTCCAAGATGAGTGCTAAAGCTCAAGAAAATCTATTAACATCCACAATTTCAGAAGGCAAAAAAGAAGGAAAAGTTCTTGACCCCTCTTTTTTAAGAAGTCTTCCTAGAAGTCCTATTTAATACTTCTACTTATGTTTCATTGAAGAACTGTGTCACATGGCTACTGCTAGCTGCACGGGAAGCTAGGAAATGCAGTTATATAAACTAGGTGGCAAGTGTACACCTAAAATTTGGGAATGGTGTTTCTAATACAGAGGAAGAAGGGAAGAATGATGTTTTTGGGAGATAACCGAAAGTCATTGTCATGATTAGTTGAACTGTATGCCTGCGATTGTAGAAACACAGAATCTAAGGGCTTGTACTCAGCTTTGGACTGTGGGCCAAAGCCTGATAGATGTTGCTAATAGTAAAAATGCTGCCATCAATCTTGTGAAGGATCAATAAAGACTTGACATATCCTAGTCCTCCTATGCTTCCTACTAGTAACAATCTTTTTGTGAAACTAGATGGATGGTTATATGGTTTTGCTGTGTCCCCACCCCCTTCTCATCTTGAATTGTAGTTCCCATAATCCCCATGTGTCATGGGAAGGACCTGGTGGAAGGTAATCAAATCATGGGGTCAGTTACCCTCATGCTGTTCTCATGATAGTAAGTGAGTTCTCAAAAGATCTGATGGTTTTATAAAGGGCAGTTCCCCTGCACAGGCTCTCTTGTCTGCCACCATGTAAGATGTGCCCGTGCTCCTCCTTCGCCTTCTGCCATGATCGTGAGGCCTCCCCACCCATGTGGAACTGTGAGTCCATTAAACCTATTTTTTCTTTACAAATTACCCAGTATCTGGTATTTCTTCATAGCAATATGAAAATGATCTAATACAGTAAATTGGTACCAGTAGAGTGGGATACTGCTATTAAGACACCCCAAAATGTGGAAGCAACTTTGGAACTGGGTAATGGGCAGAGGTTGGAACACCTTGCAGGGCTCAGAAGAAGACAGAAAGATGTGGAAAAGTTTGGAGCTTCCTAGAGAATGGTTTAGGCCTTAGGTTTAGGGCCTGGCTTTTACATTTCTCAGTCCTGAAACTATTACCAATTGTCAAACCTACTTTATTCTCAGTATTCTCTTACATTAAATGGGGATAAAGTGCCTTTTTATAGGTACTTTTGGGTTATTAATTTATTCAACACAAATGTAGAGGATCTACTATGAATTGACACTGATCAACGACTGAAGGGTTTTGACCAAAAAGTCCAGGCTGAGGTGGTCTCAGATGGAGATGAGGAACTTATTGAGAACTGGAGCAAAGGTGATTCTTGCTATACTTTAGCAAAGAGACTGGCAGCATTTTGCCCCTGCCATAGAGATCTGTGGAACTTTGAACTTGAGAGAGATGATTTAGGGTATCTGGTGGAAGAAATTTCAAAGCAGCAAAGCATTCAAGAGAAGACTTGGGTGCCCTTAAAAGCATTCTGTTTTATTAATTCACAAAGATATGGTTTGGAATTAGAACTTATGTTTAAAAGGGAAGCAGAGCATAAAAGTTTGGAAAATTTGCAGCCTGGCAATGCAATAGAAAACAAAAACCCATTTTCTGGGGGAGAAATTGAAGCTGGCTGCAGAAATTTGCATAAGTAACAAGGAGCCAAATGTTAATTGCCAAGACAATGAGGAAAATGTCTGCAGGGCATGTCAGAGGGCTTCACAGCAGCCCTTCCCATCAAATGCCTGGAGGTCTAGGAGGAAAAAATGGTTTCATGGGCCAGCCCAGGGCCTTGCTGCTTTGTAAGGTCTTGGGACTTGGTGCCCTGCATCTCAGCTGTGGCTAAATGGGGCCAATGTAGAGCTCAGACCATTGCTTCAGCGGGTACAAGCCCCAAGCCTTGGCAGGTTATACATGATGTTGGGCCTGTGGGTGCACACGAGTCAAGAATTGAGGTTTGGGAACCTCTGCCTAGATTTCAGAGGATGTATGGAAATGCCTGGATATCCAGGAAGGAGTTCAGTGCAGGAGTGGAGCCCTCATGGAGAACCTCTGCTCAGGCAGTGTGGAAGGGAAATGTGGGGTTGGAGCTCCCACACAGAGTCCCCACTGGGGTACTGCCTAGTAAAGTTGTAAGAAGAGGGCCACTGTCCTCCAGACCCCAGAATGATAGATTCGACAGCTTGCACTGTGTGCCTGGAAAAGCCACAGACAATGCCAGCCATGAAGGCAGCCTGGAGGGGGCTGTACCCTGCAAAGCTAGAGGGGCAGATTTGCCCCAGCTTGTGGGAGTCCACCCACAGAGTGGACCTGATGTGAGACATGGAGTCAAAGGAGATTATTTTGGAGCTTTAAGATTTGACTGCTTCACTGGATTCTGGACTTGCATGGAACCTGTAACTCCTTCATTTTGGTCAATTTATCCCATTTGGAACAGGCGTATTTACCCAATGTCTTTGTATCTAGGCATCTTTATGTCTATAATTTCATTGTATCTAAGAAGTAACTAACTTGCTTTTTATTTTCCAGGCTCATAGGCAGAAGGGACTTGCCTTTTCTCAGATGAGACTTTGGACTTGGACTTTTGAGTTAATGCTGGAGTGAATTAAGACTTTGGGGGACTGTTGGAAGAGCATGATTGTGTTCTGAAATGTGAAGACATGAGATTTCAGAGGGGCCAGTGGTGGAATGTTATGGTTTGGCTGTGTCCCCACCCAAATCTCATCTTTAATTGTAGTTCCCATAATCCCCATGTGTCATGGAAGGGACCTGGGGAGGTAATTGAATCATGGGGACAGTCACCTTCATGCTGTTCTTGTGATAGTGCCTGAGTTCTCACAAGATCTGATGGTTTTATAAGGGGCTTTTTATTCTCTTTGCTCTACACTTCTCCTTGCTGCCTCCATGTGAAGAAGGATGTGTTTGCTTCCCCTTCTGCCATAATCATGTTTCCTGAGGCCTCCCCAGCCAATGCTAAACTGTGAGTCAATTACACTTCTTTCATTTATAAATTGCCCAGTCTCAGGTATGTCTTTATTAGCAGTATGAGAATGGGCTAATACATGACATGCTTCATGGAGATAGGGGATGCAAAATAGAGCAGTGTTTCTGGATGATTTAGGGGAAGGAGATGACTAGTACAGTAGTATAGTCTCAGCCCTGATGAGTTTCAGATGCTTGGACAGTCTTACATTGTGGATATCTAATAGGCAGTTGGTGATCAGATATTGAGCTCAGAAGGGATTGGGAGGCATTGATGACAGTTGAAGTTCTGAGGGTAGATGAACTACCTAGCATTTAAAAGTGCTGTACAGCCTGGGAAAGTGAGAGGTAGGAGCAGAACTTGAACCTCCTTTTTTAATTCTCCTAACCTAGAACAGACCCAGTCCACTGTTATCTACTTTCTAAAATTTACATGTCAGCACTATTGTTTCAGGCTTTACTTTCTGCAGTACTTGTGTTGCTTCTGGAGTGCCTGACCTATAATGTCCAAGTTGGATGACCTTGGGGATAATCTAGCTCAACTCCTTAGATCAGGGGTCAACAAACTGTATAGCCTGCTGACCAAATCTAGCCAGCAAGCTAAGAATGATTTTTACATTTTTAAATTGCTAGGAAAATATCAAATGAAGAATAGTGTTTGGTGGTACAAGTATATGAAATTATAATGAAATTCAAATTTCAGCATCCATAAATAAACTTTCATTGGAACACAGCCATGCCCATTCATTTGCTTATTGTGTGTGGCTGCCTTTGTTATACAAAAGCAGAGTGGAGTAGTTGTGACAGAGACCATATGGCCCCCAAAGCTTAAAAAATTCAGTATTTGGCCCTTTACAGAAAAGGTTTGCAGACTCCTGGCTCCGAGCCCTAGGGTTACCATGGCAGTGCTTTGGGGAGGGGGAGAAAGGAGCAGGAAGGAGTGTGGATCTCTCACCTCTGGTCTACAGCACCTGGGCTTTTGCTTTATACATTGGATTGTTGCTTAAGATTTCGGAAAAAGGGGGTTTTTCTTATCCTGTATTCCCTCCATCCCCCACACAAAATGTTTGAATACTACTCATTTTATAGATTGTGAACACTGAAGTTCAGAAAAGGAGAGTGCTTTACCCAAGACCATGCAGCTGCTCAGTCACTGGAATAAGAACCCACAGATCTGAATTCTCCATTGAGTGTGCTTCTTCTGTGAGGTAAATTTAGTAGGGCCAAGGGAAGGGAAGCTCACCTGTTATGCATGTGCCAGTTATATTAAATGTTATCCCAATCAATCCTCACATTAACCCCTACAAAATTAGCCCCTTAATGTCTACATGTGTTTATGTGTTAGTTTATAAATCCATGCAACAGATATTCACTGAGCATCTACTATGTGTCAGGTACTCTTCTATCCACTGGAGATGTGGCAGGGAACAAAACAAAAAAATGTCTCTATCTTCCCAGAATTCATAGCCTAGTCCAGCTTGGAAACAGGAATAGACAGCTTAGGCATCTCTCTCAGGGTTAAACAAAGGGCAACATAAGATTTCAAATCCAAATCTATTTGTTTGCAAAAGGCCTACTCTTTGCACAACCCACTTATCCACCCATGACCCATCTACTCCTCGTTCCTCTATGTGCCTCTCATTCACCCACTGATCCACTCACCTATACACACATCCTCTCATTCACCCATCAATTCCTCCACCTATCCATCCATCCATCTATCCATCTGTTCATCTATCCAATTTATTTATTGATCATTTACAAATTGCTGGGTGCCGGGGATACTGTCTCAGTATCACTAGCTTTTACTCTTCTGCCTTGGCTCTGGCCACTTATTGTTTGTGTGGTCCTGGGCATCCCACTTGACTCCTTAGTATCCTTATCTTTAAAGGTGGGAAGATAGTAGTGCATACCTATTTCATAGCATAGTTGTAAGGATGAAATGAGTGAATACATGCAAAACACCTCGAACAATGCCTGATACAGAGTAAAAGTCATATAAATATTTGTTGTTATTATTTTGCATTTCCTTCAGAGTCAGAGCCCATTCTAGTTGGTTCAGAAACACAGCTTTATTTTATTACTGACTAATCATGTTGCATTCCTCAGGGTCCTTTCAAGTTAATCTGGGAAATAAATTTATGTCAATACTAAAGAAGTCAATTATGTTTCCTCTCCCATGTAATAGATTCATCACAAATATTATGTCTTTATCCTGAATAGTTAATACATGTGTAGAGTATAAAACTCAGAGTAGGGAAGGTAATGTGGTGAAAAATAAGTCTCCCTTCTTCCCTTCATCCTGTTACCTGGTCCTTTTCCCCAGGAGCAGCCCCAGATATCAGGCTCTTAGGTGTTCATGCTGGGATATTCTGAGCTTTCATGAGCATATACCTAAGTACACAGAAACACACACACACTTTCTTCATGCATATAGTAGCATATTCTTACATTGTTATAGTTAGCTATTTTTTAATTAACAATATGTCTTGGAGATTATTATATATCAGTACAAGTAGAGAGCCTTCCTTTTGTATGGCTACATAGGATTCCATTGTGTCCTCTGTTGATGGTGAATTGGGTTGTCTCCAGTCATTAGACATGATGAACAAGGCTGAAAATGGATGTTTAGCTAGAAGCTATGATTTCTGAGGCACTGTACTGGACGGAGGTGTGGGAGAGTCAAAGGAAGATGTGGCTTATGTCTTCAAGGAGCTTAGGATTGAGTAGGGGGGAAATAAAGACAGGCTGGACTAAATGCTTCAGGAATGTATAAAGAAGATAATGGAAGAAAATAGGGGAGCAAGAATGTGGTGGGTGAGGGGTTCAGGGTATTGAGTAGGGCTTCCAAGAGACGGTGTTTAAATATACTTTTTATTTTATTTTTTATTTTTATTTTTTTCTTCTAATTTTTATTTCAGGTTCAAGGAGTATGTGTACCAGTTTGTTATATGGGCAAATTGTGTGTCATGGGGTTTGATGTATAGATTATTTCTTCACCTAGGTAATAAGCATATTACTCGATAGGTAGTTTTTCAGTCCTCACCCTCCTCACATCCTTCACCCTCAAGTAGGCCTCAATGTCTATTGTTCCATTCTTTGTGTCCATGTGTACTCAGTGTTTATCTCACACTTGTAAGTCAGAACATGCAGTACTTGGTTTTCTGTTTCTGTGTTAATTCGCTTAGGATAATGACCTCCAGCTCCATCCATGTTGCCACAAAGACCATGTTCTTGCCTTTTTATGGCTCTGTAGTATTCCATGGTGTATATGTACCATATTTTCTTTATCCAATCCACTGTCATGGGCATCTAGGTTGATTTTATGTCTTTGCTATTGTGAATAGTGCTGTGATGAACATACATGTGCATATATCTTTATGGTAGAATGATTTATATTCCTTTGGCTATATACCCAGTAATGGGATTGCTAGGTTAAATAGTATCTCTGTTTTAAGTTCTTTGAGAAATCTCCAAACTGCTTTCCACAGTGGCTTATCTAGTTTACATTCCCAACAGTATATAAGTGTTGCCTTTTCTCTGCAACCTCATTAGCATTTGTTATTTTTTGACTTCTTAATAATAGGTATTCTGACTGGTGTGCGATGGTATCTCATTGTGGTTTTGATTTGCATTTCTCTAGTGATTAATTATGTTGAATATTTTTTCATATGCTTGTTGGTCACATGTATGTCTTCTTTTGAGAAATGTCTGTTCATGTCCTTTGCTCATTTTTTAATGAGGTTGTATTTTTTTTGCTTGTTGATTTGTATGAGTTCCTTGTAGATTCTGGATATTAGAAATTTGTTAGATACATAGTTTGTAAACATTTTCTCCCATTCTGTAGGTTGTCTGTTTACTCTGTTTCTTTTGCTGTGCAGAAGCTCTTTAGTTTAATTAGGTTGCATATGCCAATTTTTTTTGTTGTTGTTGCAATTGCTGTTGGTGTCTTTGTCATGAAATCTTTTCCAGGGCCTATGTCCAGAATAGTGTTTTCTATGTTATCTTCTAGGGTTTTTATATAAACTGCATTTTTACAGCCTTTCACATGGCACAGTTGCTTGGGATGGGGAGTAGGCATGGTAGGTGAAGCATGAGATGTTTCAAGCAGAGGGTACAACATAAGATAAAGAATCAAGACATTAAAGGAATCATAAGTTCTGGAAAAGTACATTAGTGTTCTGGTGTGGCTGGAGCCTGTAATTCTGGAAATGTGTACTGGGGCTAGAACAAGAAGAGCTCAGAAGCTTTGCCTGGTAGAAAGGATAATGACATGATGAAACAAAGTAGTGGAGGATTCGTTTGGTGACACAGGACACCAGCAGAGCGAACTGGAAAAGGAGAGGGGTTGCATTTGACAACCAGAGGCAAATTCCACAGATATTATGATAGGCAATCTCAAATACTCTGATTGAGATGAATGTCTGTTGTAGAAATTTCTTGGGAAAAAAAGTATGATTAAAAGTCAGATGGACCTGGGTTTGAGTCCTGCCTCCACCAGCAGCTGTCACTATATGTCCTTGGTCAAATTGCTAAACCTCTCTGAACTTCAGGATCCTTATCAATTAAATGAGGATAATATCCTGTATTAGTAAAGGTTCTTTAGAGAAATAAAACCAATAGAATGGATGGGTGAATGGATAAGTAGATAGATAGATAGATAGATAGATAGATAGATAGGTAGACAGACAGACAGATAGATAGATAGATAGATATTATAATGGATTTGCTGATGATTATGGAGTCTGAGAAGTCCTAAGATCTGCATTCTGCAAGCTTAAGTCCCAGGAGAGCCAATGTGTAGGTGTAGCCCTAGTATGAAGGCCTGAGAACCAGAAGAACTGATAGTGTGAATGCCAGTCTGAAAGCCGTCAGGCTTGCGACACAAGAAAAATTGATGTTTCAGTCCAAGTCTTAAGGCTAGAAAAAACCAATGTCCCAGCTCAAGCAGTCAGGCAGGAGGAATTCCCTTTTACTAGGCCTTTTTGTTCTATTCATATCTTCAACTGATTGGATGGGAGCTCATCCACATTGTGGAGGGCAATCTTCTTTACTTTGTCTACTAATTCAAATGTTAATTGCATCTGGAAAAGTCCTCATAGACACACCCAGAGTAATGTTTGATCAAATATCTGGGCACCCTGTGGCTCAGCCAAGTTGATACATTAAAATTAACTATCACATAGCCTTCGCTTATCTTCCCAGTCTGCTGTGAGAATCAGATGATTGAGTAGGTATAGATGGGAAAGTGCTGTGTGAACTGCACTACTCTGTATCAATGTGGGGAGTAATTATTATTCCTGACAGGACAGAGGAGACACACACTTGGGTGGGCAGAGTATGGTCTTTTCCACTTCCCTGAATTCATACCTTAGAAGATCATACCTTCTCCTCCTCTGAGTGCTAAGAAATCCAATAGGAATTTTATTCACAAGGAACAATCCCTCCTGCCCCAATCCAAGACTTCCTGGATTCTGTGCTGGAGAAAAGACTGAGAAAAACACCAAAAAGTCCTGACATAATGTGAGGAGCTTCTTCTTAAGATATCATTGCTTTGTAAAGTTTTCATATGATGCTGATGTGTGTGTGTGTGTGTGTTAGAATGTGGTTAGTTCTGTAAGTGATTAAGCTGCTAGATGATGGAAACTGGACAGTGGAGGAGAGAAATGCATTTAGCTATCTCTAAAAGATCCTATTGCCATGAGGAGATATACTGTCAAAGGGTCAGCCTAGCACACCAGGGAAATGACATTTCAGCTGAGTCAGTTGTGTAGAGACTTGGGGAAAGATCCTGACACATTTGGATTACAATTTTAAAAAGGAAGAGACAGTGCGGCTTATGGGAAGTTGAGGGGAGCCAGCAGGAATAGCACATGCAAAGGCCTTCAGGTTGAAGCAACTTGGTACACTTGAGAGACAGAAAGAAGGCTAGTGTGACTGACACAGTGAGAGAGCGAGACAAGTGGCATGATAGGAGGGTAGAGAGTAAGGCAGAGACCAGCTCACAAAGAACCTTGTAAGCCCAAGGAAAGTATGAATTGGCTATACTCAGAGTCAGTGTGGTTCAGTGGTCAATAGCACAGACTCTGAAACCATACTCCCGGGTTCAAATTCTGACTGTGTCACTTCTTAGCTATGTGACCTTGAGAATGTTACCGAATCTTTCTGTGCCTCAGTAATGCCCTCTGAAAAGTGAGGAAAATAATGACACTATTCATCCTGTTATTGTGAGGATTAAGTGAGTTAACATGCTCACAGTGTACATGGCAGTACTGGGCACATGGCAAGCATTATTTATTTTAAACACAATAGGAAGTGTTCAAAGGAGTGGAATGATAGGGTCTGCTTTGTGATACAAGAAAAGGACTTTTGCATATGGCCCTGTAGAGAATGGATAGGAGATGGTGAAAGCAGAGATGGTAAGCCCAATTGAGTGGCTGCTGCAAAAATCCATTCAGCTATTTGAGTTGGATAGAGGAGGGAAGACCGACATCCATTTTTGAAATAAAATCAATGGGACTTGCTGGTGAATTAATTCAGAGACATATAAGACAGATGACCCCTAGCTTTCTGGCTCTGCCACAGACCAGCTGTGTAATTTTGAGCAAGTGACTTAACCTGTTTAAGCTTCAGTTTCCGTATTTATTAGTGAGGTTTCTCCAGAGAAACAGAACCAATAAGTTATGTACATACATAGAGAAAGAGAGATTTATTTTAAGGAGTTGACTCACAGAGTTTTGGTGGTGCAAGTCCAAAATCTGCAGGGTAGGTAGGCAGGCTGGAGACCCAGTGAAGAGTTGCAGTAAGAGTCCAAAGGCAGTCTGCTGGCAGAATTCCTTCTTGCTCAGGGAAGGTCAGTCTTTAATTCCATTAAGATCTTCAGGTCAGACATGGTGACTCATGACTGTAATCCCAGCAGTTTGGGAGGCTGAGGCAGGTGGATCACTTGAGGTCAGGAATTAAAGACCAGCCTGGCCAATATGGTGAAACCCTGTATCTACTCAAAATACAAAAATTAGCAGGGCACGGTGGTTCATGCCTGTAATTCCAGCCACTCAGGAGGCTGAGGTATGAGAATCGCTTGAACCTGGGAGGCAGAGGTTGAATTGGGTCGAGATCATGCCACTGCACTCCAGCCTGGATGATGGAATGAGACTCTGTCTCAAAAAATAAAAATAAAAAAAAAATAAGTTCTTCAACTGATTAGATGAAGCCCACCTACATTATGCAGGGTATTCTGGCTTACTCAAAGTCCACCAATTTAAATGTAAATCTCATCTATTAAAATACCTTGACAGAAATATCCAGAATAATCGACCAATTATCTGGGCACTGTGGCTCAGCCAAGTTGACACATAAAATTGATCATCATGCCTTGCCTATGAAACCGGAATAATGATAATATCCAGTCACTGGTACTATTGTTTTGAGTATGAAATATTAATTTAAATGAATAATATTCATTTAAAGCACTTGGTACAGTGTCTTTCATATAGCAAGGGCTCAATTAACGATAGCCTTTACTATTTCAATGTAATAATAATCCTTCACATTCATTTGGTATTTCATATTTTCAAAGTACTTTCACAAGATATACAAATGGTCAACAAATATATGAAAAAATGCTCAATGTGACTAATCATCAGGGAAATGCAAACTAAAACCACAATGAGATACAACCTTACTCAGCCAGAATAGCTATTATTAAAATGTCTACAAACAATAGATGTTGGCATTTATGTGGTGAAAAGGGAACACTTATATACTGCTGGTTGAAATGTACTGTATTAGTTTGTTTTCACGCTGTTGATAAAGACATACTTGAGACTGGGCAATTTGCAAAAGAAAGAGGTTTAATTGGACTTACAGTTTACAGTTTCACATGCCTAGGGAAGCCTCACAATTATGGCAGAAGGCAAGGAGGTGCAAGTTACATTGTATGTGGATAGCAGCAGGCAAAGAGAATGTACCACCAGGGGAAATGTCAGGCACTTATAAAACCATCAGATCTTGTGAGAACTCACTCATTATTATGAGAGCAGTATGGAGGAAACCACGCCCATGATTTAATTATCTCCACCTGGCCCCGCCCTGGACAAGTAGGGATTATTACAATTTAAGGTGAGATTTGGGTGGGGACACAGAGCTAAACCATATTATTCCACCCCTGGTTCCTCCCAAAGTTTATGTTTTTACTTTTTAAAACCAATTTTGCCTTTCCAACAGTCCCCCAAAGCCTTAATTTATTTTAGCATTAACCCAAAAGTTTACATTTTAAAATTTGAGGCAAGGCAAGTCCCTTCCGCCTATGAGCCTGCAAAATTAAAAGCAAGCAGTTACTTTCTAGATACAGTGGGGGTACAGGTATTGGGTAAACACAGTCATTTTAAATGGGAGAAATTGGCCAAAACAAAGGGGCTACAGGCCCCATGCAAGTTTCAAATCCAGTGGAGCAATTAAATTTAAAATTTTTAAAATGATTTCCTTTAACTTTATATTTTACATTCAGGTTACGCTGATGTAAGAGGTGAGTTTTTATGGTTTTGGGCAGCTCCACCCCTGTGGCTTTGCAGGGAACAGCCTCCCTCCTGGCTGCCTTCGCGGTTGGCATTGAGTGTCTGCAGCTTTTTTAGGCACAAGATGCAAGCTGTTAGTGGATTTACCATTTTGGAGTTTGGAGGACAGTGGCCCTCTTCTCACAGCTCCACTAGGTGGTGCCCCAGTAGGGGCTCTGTGTGGGGGCTCGACCCCACATTTTCCTTTCACACTGCCCTAGCAGAGGTTTTTTATGCATCCTGCCTCCCACAGAAAACTTTTGCCTGGGCATCCAGGCATTTTTATATATTTTTTTGAAATTTAGGTAGAGGTTTCTAAACCTTAATTTTTGACTTTTGTGCATCCGTAGGCTTAACACCACATGGGAGTTGCCAGGGCTTGGGCCTTGCATCCTCTGAAGCAACAGCCTGAGCTGTACCTTGGCCCCTTTTATTTATGGCTGGAGTAGCTAGGACACAGGGCACCAAGTCCCTAGATTGAATACAGCAGAGGGACCCTGGGCCCAGCCCAAGAAACAATTTTTTCCTCCTAAACCTCCATGCCTGTGATGGGAGGGTTTGCCATGCCCTGAAGACACTTTCCCCATTGTGTTGGGGATTAACATTTAACTTCTTGTAATTTATGCAAATTTCTGTAGCCTGCTTCAGTTTTTCCTTAGAAAATGAGTTTTTTTTTTTTTCATTGCATTGTTAGGCTGCAAGTTTTTCAAACTTTTATGCTTTGCTTTTCTTATAAAACTGAATGCCTTTAGCAGCACCCAAGTCACATCTTGAATGCTTTGCTGCTTAGACATTTTTTCACCTGATACCATAAATTACTTTTTAAAGTTTAGTTTTAAAAATTTCTAGGGCAGGGGCAAAATGCCGACAGTCTCTTTGCTAAAATATAACAAGAGTTACCTTTGCTTCAGTTACCAACAAGTTCCTTATGTTTATCTGAGACCACCACAGTTGGACTTTATTGTTCATATTGCTATTAGCATTTTGGGCAAAGCCATGTAACAAGTTTTTAGGAAGTTTTTAACTTTCCCACATTTTCCTGTCTTCTTCTGAGCCCTCCAAACTGTTTCAACCTCTGCCTCTTACCCAGTTCCAAAGTTTCTTTCACATTTTGGGGAACTTTTTTAGTAGCACCCCACTGCCAGTACCAATTTACTGTATTTGTTTATTTTCACACTGCTGATAAATACATACCTGAGACTGGGCAATGTACAAAAGAAAGAGTTTTAATTGGACTTACAGTTTCACATGGCTGGGGAGGTCTTACAAGTATGGTGGAAGGCAAGGAGGAGCAAGTTACATGTTAAGTGGATGGTGGCAGGCAAAGAAAAAATGTACCAGCAGGGGAAATGCCAAATGTTTATAAAACCATCAGATCTCATGAGAACTCACTCACTATTACAAAAACCATATGGGGGAGACAGCCCCCATATTTAATTATCTCCACCTGGCCCCTCCCTTAACACGTGCGAATTATTACAATTAAAGGTAAAATTTGCATGGTGACACAGAGTCAAACGATATTATATACATTAGTACAACCTCTATGGAAAACAGTATAGAGATTTCTCAAAGAACCAAAAGTAGATCTTCCATTTGATCCAGCTATCTCACTACTGGGTATCTGCTCAGAGGAAAAAAAAGTCATTATATCAAAAACACACCTACACACATATGTTTATCACAGCACAATTCACAATTGCAAAGATATGGAATTAACCCAAGTGCCCAACAATTAATGAGTGGATGAGGAAAATGTGGTATATAAACCACCATGGAATACTACTCAGCCATAAAAAAGGAGTAAATAATGTTTTTTGAAGTAACTTGGATGGAGCTAGAGGCTGTTATTACAAGTGAAGTAACTCAGGAATGGAAAATCAAATACTGTATGTTCTCACTTGTAAGTGGGGACTAAGCTATGGGTACACAAAGGCATACAAAGTGGTATAATAGATATTGGAGACTCAGAAGGGGAAGGGTTGGAGGATGAGAAATAAAAAAAACTACATATTGGGTACAATGTACAATACTTGGGTGGCTGGTACACCAAAATCTGACTTCACCACTATACAATTCATCCACGTAACCAAAAACCACTTGTTCTCCAAAAGCTACTGAAATAAAGAAAAAGTGCCATGACATGCATGAATTCATGTAATCCTCACAACAACACTCTCCCTACTTTAAAGGTGGGGAAACTAAGGCTTTAAGAGGTGGAATATCTTCTCCATACAACTATCTCCAAACGGAGCCAGAATGAAAACCAGGTGTATAACTCCATAGTAGTTATTTGGTCATTACTCTTCTCACTTTCCAGGAGTGAACAGTGCCCAGTCTCCTTCATTCTAGAGGTGAGGGGTACCAGGAATAAGGTTATAAATGCAGTATGTCTTAAGAAAGATAGCTTACCTTTACCAAGCCAGCATTTATTTTGTGCCAGGCGCTGTTCTAAATGTTTTTGCATGTGTATCTAATATAATCTTCTCAACGAAATTATGAGGTAGGCACAATTTTTTTTAACTAAATAACTTTATTTACCTTTATCTCAAACTTTATTCCCAGCCTTCTTCATCTTAATTAGCTGCAAAGCGCAAATTGTTCATAAGCAAAAACTGAAAAGAGCTGCAGTGTCCAAGGGGCTTGGGCTTAAAAATATTAGAGAACTAGATTTTATCAGATCTATAAACAAAAATTAGTTTAAAAGCAGTCATAATATAAAATAGCAGCTGCCAGTAACTTCTTCAAGTTTTATCTTCTTCAGATATTGACTCAATTCAGTTTACCTCATTCTTGGAAGCCTCATCAAAATTTTCTACAAGATCTCGAACTTCATCATCATCATCCTCTCCAGCAGCAAGTGGTGCTTTTCCATCCACATATTGTTTAGGCAGAGCTTCAGCCAGTCTCCTTAAAGTAGTCAAACTGCACCAAGCTGGTTTAAGATGCTGGGTAGCATTTCTGTCAGCTGCTTTGTCATAGCATGGCCTGTCATGGTGAAAGTGTTCACTCCTAGAGATGCCTAAACTTTAGGGTTGTTAAAGTGGATCACTGTTCCTTGGTTTGTAAACATATTCACCTCTTCAATACCAGAGACATTGTTTACCTCGAACTTCTTTAAGGAGAAATGAAGTTTTTAATCATCTGCTGTGGCTGTTTTATGAACCACCTCCTTCTTTCTCTGAGCAGTTCCTTTCCTGTAGTTTGGTGGGTTTTCCTGGTTCGTGATTGTTTCTTTCATCTTGTCGGAGTGGATGAGGGGCCGCATAGGGGACTAGGGTTGGTGATCAGGGGTCTTGGATGGCTCAGCTGAGGTTAGGCACACACATGTAGGGGACACAAGATGAGAGCTAGAGGGGCACAGTTCTTTAGTGAGGAAAATGCAGGTAGGGCACAGAAGAGAGGTACACTCAGGCCATGTGCTGAGAAGACTCAAATGATTTTTGCCCTTTCTTCTTTCACCATTGTACATTCCAGAGAGGGAAACTCAGAAAAGCCCTTTGAGTGTTTGTGAGGTGCATACATTTGGGTATGTAAAGGCAGTGAAGCCTGACAGAATGCCTTTTGTAGACATAACAGGCACTCTGTTACTGCTTGTGGAGTGGATGAATGAGCTGATGAAGGGGTGAACCTCAGGCAACCTGTAGCCATCAAGCCTGGAGCTGGCCCTAGAGAGGACAGAGGCATTGGTAGAAAATGTTTCTTTTGGCCCAGGTAAGATGCCACTGAACCAGCCAAGCAGTAGGGTGAGGGGAACAGGCTGAAACAAGACACTTCAGAAGTCATTCGTAGAAAAATTACCTAACTCCTCTGGATATCAGTTTACACAAATGGGGCCTTTCTCCCTGCCTCCATTTCCTCCTCTCAATGTGCATGCACACACATTCATTCAGGCATTCAGTACTATTGAGCATCTGTTATGCAGCAGGCACTGTTCTAGGCACTAGATGTGTGTACAAAACAGACAAAAATTCTGTCTTCAGGGAACATATATTCTAAAAGGGAAGTTATATGCTAAGAACATGACCAAATATGTAATATGGTAGTTTTACATGCTAAGGAGAAAAAATGCAGCAGAGAAGATGGATAAGAAGTATGCATGTGGGTGGTTAAAATTTTAGGTTCCTATTTCCTGCTGCATTTCCCTCACAAGGTTGTCAGGAGGTTAATACGTGATAAAAAGCCACAGTATTTAGGAAGCTGTAAAATTCTGTTTACATATAAGGTGCAGTTATTCTTAGGGGATAATTTTTTCTAGGTCCTTATTTGCTCTTCCCGTCTCCATTAACAGTATAGTAAAGCTTCAAGAATTCTGACCGGGAGGATGGGAAACTCAGGTTCTAGGCCTGGCTCTAGCATGACAATTTTTAAAAATCCCAAATGTATAGAACTGTACAGATTCCAAAACACTTTTTCCGGAACTGGGTCTTCTGGCTGTTAATCCTTTGTTCTTTCCACTCTTTCATGAAGCAGTAAGAGCAGTGGTAAGTCATTTGCTTTCTCAGAAACAGTCTTTCTCTTCTGGAAAATGGGAATGATGAACCACCCCACCCCCACCACTACCCCTTTCCAGTCTCCTTGGGCTTTTGTGAGGTACAAATCAGATAATGGTTATGAAACAACTTTCTATGTCATAAAATACGACTGTAAGGGCTGGTTGCTAAGGTTGCTAAGATCTGAAGAGTTGGTGCTCCTGCTTAAGTGAGGGTTTTTTTTTTTTAAATTTTTAAATCCTTGTTAACTGGGTGTATGTGTGGAGAGGGGAGAGTGAGCCTTTGGAACTGGTGCTACTTCCTTTCCTTTCTGAAAAGCAGCTGAGGGGAGTGGGGGCAGCACTGAACTCTAGCATCTCCTAGAAATAGGAACAGTTACATGGAAACACTTGGCATCTCATGATGGACTGGCAACTACTGGTGTGCAGCTCATTTTGTCCACTCTGCTTTTGGGAGGTGGGAACTAGGACTCATTTCCTGAAACTTAATACACAAATGACTCATGGCCTTTAAAGACCTCCACTTGCCCCTCTGATACAATCTTATTTGGAATGCTGGGGGTGGGAAGGGGGAGCCTTGAATAGGTGAGATCTTCATTTAGTACCTCACGTTTTTCTACTGTGATAATTCTTTTTTGTTGTTTTATTTTTCTTCAACTTTTAAGTTCCAGGGTACATGTGCAGGATGTGCAAGTTTGTTACCTAGGTAAACATGTGCCATGGTGGTTTGTTGCACAGATCAACCCATCACCCAGGTATTAAGCCCAGCATCCATTAGCTATTCTCCCTGATCCTCTCTCTCACACAACACCTCCAACAAGCCCCAGTGTATGTTGTTTCCCCACCATGTGTTCTCATCATTCAGCTCCCACTTATAAGGAAGAACATGCAGTGTTTGGTTTTCTGCTCCTGTGTTAGTTTGCTGAGGATAATGGCTTCCAGCTCCATCCATGTCCCTGTAAAGTACATGATCCCATTCCTTCTTATTACTGCATAGTATTCCATGGTGTATATGTACTACATTTTCTTTATCCGGCCTATCATTGATGAGCATTTCGGTTGATTCCATGTCTTTGCGATTGTGAATAGTGCTGCAATGAACATACACATGCGTATATCTTTATAAGAGAATGATTTATATTCCTTTGGGTATATACCCAGTAATGGTATTGCTGCATTAAGTGGTATTTCTGCATCTATATCTTTGAGGAATTGCCACACTGTCTTCCACACTTGTTGATCTAATTTACATTCCCACCAACAGTGTAAAAGCATTCCTTTTTCTCCACATCCTTGCCACCATGTTGTTTCTTGACTTTTTAATAATTGCCAGTCAGAATGGCAGTGAGATGATATCTCATTGTGGTTTTGATTTGCATTTCTGTAATGATCAGCATTGTTGAACTTTTTAAATGTTTGTTGGTCTCATGAGTGTCTTCTTTTGAGAAGTGTCTGTTCATGTCCTTTGCCCACTTTTTAATGAGGTTGTTAGTTTTTTCCTTGTAAATTTGTTTAAGTTCCTTGTCGACTCTGGATATTAGACCTTTGTCAGATGGATAGATTGCAAAAATGTTCACCCATTCTGTAAGTTGAACTATGGCAATTCTTGATATACTAATCGAGTTTTCATTCCACAGAGTACTTTCAAATCCATGATCTCATCATCTCTTTGGCAGGCATTATGTCTATCTATAGATGAGGAAACTGAGGCTCAGAGAGTTTATGATTTGCCTAAAGCTAGGCACATATAATCACACCCTCAAATAATAGTATTTATTATCATTTATTGAGCATTACTATGTGTTGGACATTGTTGTAAGTACTTTACAGTTATTCACTCATTAAACCCTCATGAACACCTACCCCTGTTTTGCAAATGAGGAAACTAGGTGACTGAGAGTCAGGGGTTTGCTCAAAATGAGGGGCAGCATGAGTATCATGACATTCTACCATTCTCCCTGATTTAAAGATGAGTAAAGTGAGGCTCAATGACATTAAATAAGTTGTTCAAGTTCTCACAACTGGCAATTGAAAGAACTAAGGTTGGATCTCAGTAGGCTGATTCTAGAGCCTATATTCTTAGCCATAAGGCTATACACTACTTCTAACTCTTAGGATCTTCCTAGCTTTATAAACTGAAGCACGGGGTGGGGGGAGGGCACGGGGAGAGAGAGAGAGAGAGAGGACTTATTAAGATCACATAATGGATTTATCATTTTTAAATTTAATATATGAATAGCTAATATATTTATATGGTAAAAAAATCAAACGATAAAAATGTATGCAATCTATCTCTCTATCTACCCATCAGAGATCACAAACTTAATGGCTTTCTATGTATCCTTCTAGAGTTTCTTTATGCAGATATAAGCAAATCCAAATATATTTTATTTCCCCTCTTCTTTACCTAAAAGATCACACATCACAATACTAAATTTGACCCTTTAACAACGCGGAGATTAGGGGCACTGAATCCCACCCTCCATGCAGTTGAAAATCAACGTGTAACTTTTCACTCCCTAAAAACTTAACTACTAATAGCCTCCTCTTGACTGGAAGTCTTATCTATAACAAACACAGTTGATTGACACATATTCTGTATATGTTTTATATACTGTATTATTACAATAAAGTAGCTAGAGAAAAGAAAATATTATTAATAAAATCCTAAGAAAGTGAAAATATATTTACTATTCATTATGTGGAAGTAGATCACCATAAAGGTCTTCATTCTCAGTGTTTTTACATTGAGTGGGCTTAAGAGGAGAAGGAAGAGGAGGGGTTGCTCATGCTGTCTCAGGGATAGCAGAGGCAGAAGAAGTTAAGGAGGTGGAATGGGAGGCAGGAGAGGCAGGCACACTTTGTATTAACTTTTATTGAAAAAAGTCCCGGTATAAGTGGACCTGTGCAATTCAAACCTGTGTTGTTCAAGGGTAAACTGTATTCTGCATCTTGCTTTTTCAACATTGTATATCTTCAAAATCTCTCCCTATCAGTCCACAGAGAGCTTCAGCAGTCTTAGGTAGGCCCTCATGAATTTCTACAGTCCCCCATCTATTTATGTGTCCTGCACACTTCTCTTCTTTACCAATCTTTGGGGATGTCCAGCCCTTTCTTAACATTTTCCTAGGAGTTTAATTGCTAGACTATCTTGGCCTTCTACAGAAAATACAGTCCCTCAAAGTGAATTCCTTAGTCTCCCTCCGACACATAATCTAGCCTCTTACAAAATCCCCAGCTATACTCACCCCCTCTCATGTTTTGCAATTTCAACATATTACCATATCCTGACTACCTACCTGCCCACCTACCTGCTTATCTATGTGATTCTTGTTGAGTAGCTCTTATAAGCAAAGCTCCATGCTTAATTTGATGATGGGTGATTAGGGGCATTGGTCCCTAATGGTTTGCAGTTCAAATAAAAATTGTAAACAAATACACCTGGACACGGAGGTCAGAGGGGTTTAGCTGACTGAATGAGTTATGAGGCTCAGGAGTTGAATTATCCAGGAGATTAGGCTCTACAACTAAACACTGGGTTCTGATACTGAGAGAAATGTTCACTCCCCACCACAGTCTTGAACTGATGCATGATTGACTTTAGCTGCCCCAGAAAGATCCTGAGCTTGACAGGAAACCATTGTACTTCCTCTAAAGGGGCTTTTAGACCTTTGCTGCTCTTTTCCAACCAGTTCTCTCTCTACCCTAAGTAGAGCCAGATGGTCTGGCCTACTAGTTTGCTTGAAATAGAACTGAAAGAGGCCTAAAATAAATATGAAATAGGCCCAAAATAGATTCATGCGAAGGAACAGAAGGAAACTGCTGTTTCCTGGGTATTTACTCAGGTATTTATTCAGTCATTAGCCACAGGAGGGTGGTATAGGCAGTTTTTCTTGAGGGAAAGGCTTCTGGGTGGTGGTGTAGGGTGGCAACTATGTCATCAGAGAACAGAAAACCAAAGAGATCTTGAAATTCTCAACCTGTAATCTTTATAGTACCTTTTAGAGGAGTACTTACTAATGAAGGCCCTTGGAGGTGGGAGAAGGGTGAAGACTGGCATTCGCAGGCTGCAGCAGAGAATACTTTCCATAACAAGACTTCCTTTACATTTTACACTGTGAGTCCTCAGGGCTATGCCTTGCTCTTCACTCACTTATTCATTCATTAATTTAGTTATTCAGTCATTAAAAATATATTTATTGAGTGCTAAGCACTATTTTAGGTGCTGAGGATACAGATATGAACAAAGCAATCTGCTTTCATGGAGCTTACATTTTATAAAGGGAGACAATAAATCAATAGACAATAACAATATATAATATTTTAGGTAGTGATAAGGGCCATGAGAGAAAAGCAGCATAAGGGGGTAGAGAGTGATGTGGTGTAATCTTAGAGAGGGTTGTGAGGGAAATATTCTTTGAGGAGGTGAAAGAGCTAAACAAATTTTAAAAATTAAAAAGCCTTTGGGCAGAGTCAAATTGTTAATCCTATGTTTGATTTTCCCCCTAAAATTCTACCCTCCACCACACAATTTTATGCAACCCAATTATTCAACTTAAGCTAATCACCCATGGTCATTTGTACAGGTTACCATCTGAAACCAAGTGTATTCCTGCTACACCTTTGGCAAGGCTGTTGAAGACTTAAAACTACCAATGCTTTTTAAAATCTACCACTAAAAATAAGTCAGCCGTTTGAGCTTTTGGAAAGATAAGAGACTTGTTTGAGGTCACACAGCTACCAAGAAGCAGAGACTGGACTTACATATGAGTTTTAACTTCTTATCCACTGCTCTTCTCAATTCGCACGAACTTTCCAAGGCATTGTGGGGACACATCAGCACGCCTGAGCATAAGTCATTTTATGTAAATGTGAGGACAGGTAATTTTTCCTAAGGGTGCATTAACAGGATGACCAGTGTTCAAAATAAGGGAGGTGATAGTCCCTATCTACTGCTCATTGTCATTCCCACCTGGATATGTGTTCTGAGTGATTAGATACACTGAAGAGCAATGAGCCTGGGGAGGGGATTGCAAACCATGTCACAAATGGAAGAGCTTAAAGAAATGGTAATATATCTCTTTATGGAAAACATGTGTGTGTGTATGTATGTGTGCATGCACGTGCATGCAGAGAGGTTGCTTAGGAGAAATTAGGGTTTGAACCCACAATATATGTCTTCTGCTTTCTATTGCTTAGAAGGACTCAGTATTTTTTTTTTTTCCCGTGGCCCAGAGGGTAGCACTCTAACAAATGGGCAGAAGTCATAAAAGAGTGAATTTCAGGTAAAAATGAATAATGGCCTTGGATACTTCAGAATGAGTTTCCTATTACTGAAAAGACTCCAGCAGCTGCTTGACAAAACTTACAAGAGATAATTGAAGAAAAGGGTGGCTTTGGAAAGGGATCTCAATTCAAATCCTGCTACTGCTTCATCAAACTTGTATGGTTATGGGCAAATGATGTAAGCACTCTCAGGTATAGTTTTAAAATTTTAAAATAATAACAATTTCTTCTTCTTAAACTTCTAGGGATAATTAAGTAAAATAATATGTTAAAAGACCTAGCACCATGTGGGCCCAAAGTAGGTGTTTCCTTCTCCTCCTCTCCCTCACATTTCATATACTGTAGAGAGGATACCTACACAGGGAGGTTGGGAGGAGATGATCTTTTTCCCTTTTGAACATAAAATTATTTATTTTTTCTGTAATCATCAACAACTTTATTCATTACGTGATTGTGCTTGGGATACTTACTGTATGACATTGAAATTATGTGCATCATTGATTAGCTCTCCCACTAAACTGTAAAATCCCTGAGATCCACTCTGTATCCCTTAGCTGTCAGAATAAGGGCTTATTGAATTGAACTGATTTTGGAGGAGTAGTGATTTCTGTGCTGAATAATTGAACTAAACAGGAGTTTTTGTCCTTAGGGGGCAGCCTGTCTTAAATAGAGATGATATCCATGAACATGCAAGAGCATCTAGTCGTATCAGTAGCTAAGACAATAAACAGACAGGATTCAATATCTGTAGACTGTAGCAAGCATGAGGGACTATAAGAAGATAGGGTAGGGGTTGTATGGGAAATAAGTGAGCACCAGTGGGGATCGGGACAAAAAAATGGAACTTTGCCTGGGAGTGCTTCCTGGCAGAAGTGGGTCTTTGGGAACTATTCAAAACATGAGAAGCAAAGGACAACTAGGAATTGTGTTTTTTTTCCCCGATAGAAGGAAAAGATTTGAGAACTAGGGATCTTGGGTTTGGGAGGTAGGCCACTGGGGCCCAGATCAGGACACTGAAACACTTTATTCCTGTGACCTAGAAGACATCATGTCAGATGTTATTGAAAGATGGGACATGTGTCACCTATTGACCTTTATATAGAATAGTGTTTAATAGCAGACTCTAGAGCTAGACAATTTGAGTTTACATCTGTGCTCCATATCTTACTAGCCATATGACCTTAGGCAAATTATTTAACTTCATTCTGCCTCAGTTTCCTCATCTACAAAATAAGGACAATAATAGTACCTACCTCATAGAGTTGTTGTGAGGATTAAAAGAGTTTATGTATGTACAGGACTTCAAACAGTGCCTGGCACAGAGTAAGCAGTTTGTAAGTGTTAACTATCATTATCATAATCTGTTGAACTGCCTTTCAGACCCGAGAACTAGTGTGAATTTGAGGGCATTATTATTCCAGACCCTCTCATGCAGTGATTAGCTCCTCAGCCCTGGCTGTGGTAAAAGTAGTGACAACATCTGGCTCAAAGAGATAGAATAACTTTCTGCCATCTGAGATTGTCCCAAAGATGAACGGGCTGTCTTGGGAGGGAGCAACTGCCCCATTATTGTAGGTGTTGGAGCGAGACTGGATAACTACTTAGCGAGGATGTTGCAGAAGGGATGGCAGGATGGAACCGGAGTTGTGCTAGACCAAGATATTATCTAATTCCTTGAGACTTGTCAGCAAGAAGGGATATATCTGGGAGGGGGTATTGCTACTCCAAATGTAGAGGACTCGTCTATTAAAAAAAAATTGTGAACAAAGTTGAATGTTCATATAACTCAGAAAGCTACCCACACATGGACAGGGCTGGTATCAAATGCCATGTTCCAGGGTCTGAAATCTCCCAAAAGTACTTTTGAGACTTAAGATACAAGGGCTTTGGTTCCCACTCTGCCAGCAATTAGCTGTGTAATCTTGGACAAGTTGCATCCCTTCTCTGTGAACCTGGAATATAAGGGCTTAGATTTTTCTCTGTGGTTCCATCAGGTCTTGCCTTCTGTGGTTGGAAGATATGAGTCTTTGAGTGGAGACCAGTGGATGAAGGAGACATTCATGCATCCAACAGATGTTTGTTATGAAGCACCTAAGTGTACAGTACTGTGCTGGGCACAAAGGGAGAAAGCAGTGAACAAGACAGTCATGGTCTCTGCCCTCCTAGCTTCACAGTCCAGTAAAGGATACAGACAAGAAAAAAATACAATACAGTTTAATAAATGTTTCAAGAGGGTTAAACATAGGATCCTATGGGAGAGGACTATCACTCAGAATATTTTTGAGGAAGACAACATTAGAGAAAGCCTTCTGGAGGTGGTGGCACCTCAGCTGAGCTTTGATATGGGGAGCTGGAGAAATAAAGCAGCAGTTTATATAGGTCCTGAGGCAAGAGAATCTCATGAGTTATGAGAACTACCATAGGTTCTATGTAGCTAGAGAATAGAGAATGAGAGGGCACTGGTAAGAGCTGAGGATACAGAGGCCAAAGGACATCAGATTGGCAGGACATTTTATGCCACACTACAGAATTTGCCTTAAATGCGCAGAGGAGCTATTGAAGGCCTTTGAACAGAGGCGTTATATAAGTCAGATTTCAGCTGCAAAAATAAACCACTGTAGTTCTTTTCAGCAGAAGGGGTTTTAATATAGAAAATAAAGTGCTTACAAAATTGGTGGGAGGGCTGGAGGGGCAAGCTTTAGGCTATGCCTCCAAGAACAATGTCAGGGTAGCTGCTCTCTCTCTCTGACAAGCAGGAAGATGAGGCGTCAGGGGCTCTAGGAGCATGCTGCCTTGTCTGCAATTTAGGAATGAGGAAGCTGCCACAGCCCTAACCATCTGTTGGCTAGAGTATCACTATGCCTACCAGATCCTCAGTAACAAAAAAAAAAAAGTCCCATTCTCTGGCTCTCGGAATGCACAAAGCCAGTGGCTAGACACTGGAACCTATGGTAACACACACAAAAATCCCCAACACTTTCACCATTGTGCTTTCCAACAGAAGCAACAGAGACATGACTTATGCCTTACCAACCACCTCCTTCTAAATATTGTGCATGTGCATATGATTGGCATTACTATGTCATATCCAGAACGCTGGCTGCAAAGGAATCTTGGAAATGCCAGTTTATTGTTGTTGCAGTTTTTTGGTTTTTAGCTTTTCAGCAATATAGGAAGGCAGGCTAGAAGGAGTGGATCCTTAAAAACCAATCCAGAGTATCTACCACAAGATTGAGAAGAGCAAAACTGCTTTTGAGGAAAGAATTGGGGCGGAAGAGTAGAGGCTTAATTGGGGAGGGAGAGCAGCACAAGAGAACAGGTAATGAATTATGATGGATCAGAGATGATGAGGAACTGATTAAAAGTAGTGACAGCAGAGAGAGAGAGAAAGGGACAAATGAGAGAGATTAAGGAGGAAGAGAATCAACAGGACTAAAAGACTAGTTGGCCATCAGTGAGGTGAGGGAGGGGAAAAACTTGTAGATATTTTCTTGGTTTCTGGCTAGTTCAGTGTGTGACTGCCATTCCCAAGAGACAAAAGACTCAGGGGAAGAAGGAAATCGGCAAGAGTGGGAGGAGATGACTTCAATTTGGGACTTTTTAAGTTTGATATGCTTGTGAGATATTAAGGAGGAGATATCCAGAAAGCAGTAGGACCTTCATTTTTGGGGTCCAGGAGAGCTACCTTGGAGTCATCAGCAGCTCTCTGCTTATGTGCAAGCAAGGTCCTATGTCTGTTTTGTTTCCCAGTGGTGTTGTAATTTTGTTGAAAGGAGGTGCATCAATGTGCAATGTAGATGGTAGTTCAAGCCTTAGAAGTAGATGAGCCCATTTAGTGCAAATGCAGAATGAAAAGAAAAGGGGACTGTGATCAGAAGAGCTCTGAGAAATCATGGCATTAATGACTGGATGAAGAAGAACCCATGCAGGAAGTGAAGACAGCATAAACATACAGGTCACGTGGATGGTGTTCCCAAGGAAAAGGAGCATTTCAGGATTGAGGAAGGCATCAGTGGAGTCAAATGCGAGAAAAGTTAGGAAAGGTAAAGATTGAAACTTGGCCATGAGATTTAGTAACACTTTTTTTTTTTTTCTATTCACAAGAGGATTCAGTTTTCTATAGGATAATGAGGGTAAAGCCAGGATGCAGTGGGTTGAGGGATCAAAAGATAGTGAGGAAATAGAGACAGGATAAGACTGAGCTTTCAAAGACGAGTAGACAGATTGTAGTGGCTTATATTATGGTACTGTCCTGATCACCAGTATCTGTCTCAACATAATCTAGAAGAGTAGTTTTCAAACTGTTTTGAGTATTACTTGCTATAAGAAATACATTTCACATCACAGGCCAGTACATTTATATTTGTATATAACTGAAACGAAAGCATCATGAAACAGTATTTACCCTAACTATATGAATATTTTCTATAAATGGAATAATACAAAAGCCTTTTGCTCACCTCTTTCACTTAGCATGTTTTCAAAGCTCATCTATGTTGTAGCATGTATCAGTATTTCATTTCCTTTTTATGGTTAAATAATACTTCATTGTATGGCTATACCACATTTTGTTTACCCATTCATCAGTTGTTGGACATTTGAATTGTTTCCATCTTCTGGCTGTCGTGAATAATGCTGTTATTAGCATTCATGTATAAGTTTTTGTGTGGACGTGTTTTCATTTTTCTTAGGTATATATCTACTGTTCAGTCATATAATCCTCTAATATAAGAGCAAAAAGGCTCTGAGAGATCTCCTGTGTAAGGGAGTCCTTGGTTTGAAGGCCCAGGGAACCACTGAAATTGTTTTTTTCTGAGGTGAGGGTTCTGAGGTTTAACTGAATTCTCAGATAAGTCTAAGTCCTCATTGACAACAGGGAGACAGAAGACAGACCCCTGAGAGGAAAAGGGAATTGCCCAAAAGTCATACAGCAAGCTTGAGGTAAGGCTGAGAGTAAATTTGAAACCTTCTGGTCTCCACTCCATGGCTTATCCCCGCTTAGCTCCAGATACCAGGTCACAGAGCAGGGTAATGATTACAAGCAGATTGCAAGTTCTATAGAGGATTTTCCATGGCAAATGTTTAACCCTATGCTGGCTTCCCTTCATAGTACCCAGAATGCTGGAAAAGTGCAAGCTAACTGTCCTAGTCTGAAGAAACAATAATTAAGACAGGAAATCTGACCAGGTAAGGGCAGTGGTATCAGGGAAAGCCAAATAGAATTGGATTTTGGAAATTCTGTCGTGTGTCCCTGTGATTATGTCCACAACACTGGTTTGTTGGCTTTTTATAGCTAATTGTGAGTTGCCTGTAAATTCTTAGGCAGTGGCCAAAGGCACCTTTGCTTCCTCCTTGGCACAGGCTCAAAGTGGCTGCTAGGTACATGCCTTCTCCACAGCTACCTATCCTTTTCCCCCCCATTCCTTCTTTTTTTTTTTTTTTTCCCATCCTTTTTTCTGCCTTTCCCCACAATTCTCTTTCTTCATTATCTTCCCTCTCTTCTCCTTCCTCCTCGTGTTTTCTTCTTTTTCTCCCTCTTCACGTGATCTCCTTCCTTTGCATCCTATTGGGTCCCTTCCCTCCCTCTTTCCCAGTTCTTTTCCTCCCCCATCTCCTTATATACCCCCTCTATCCGCCCCCAAGAAACTCCCCACCCCCAAACCAAAATTGGTGCCTGGTGACTCTCGCCGATCTGGAGAGAGCGAGCTTGCTTGGGAGCCTTGAGCCCTCTGATTGGCGGTCGCGGCTAGCACGCCAGCGCAAGTCCCGCCCCTGGGCAGCGAACGTGCCACTGCGGCACCTGTTATTGGTCGGCGGGTATGTCAGTGGCTCTGGCCGCGCCTCACGCAAGCGCCCGCAGTCGCTCGGTGAATAAAAAGGCAGCCTACGGGCTGAGCGGGGGATGGGGAGAGAAGAGGGATAGGGCCAGCAAGGCAGGGATCGAAGGAGTGTCTGGCAGCCGGGAGCCCAGCGAAGAGAGCGAGCAAGCTTAGGAAAGCGAGCGAACTAAAGGGAGTAGGGGAGACTGAGACTGACCGGTAGCCAGGCAGGCGGACGGACGCACGCCCGGACAGACTGAGCAGGCGCCGGAGAACCACTCACAGGTTCCCCCCGCCTTTCCCTTTGAAAGCTAGGATTTTGCCTTTCCCGTGGCGCCCGAGAGAGAATGCTGGACTCTGCCGACTTCAGCGCAAGCTAAGATTTCTCAGCTAGGGACGAAAGATCAGCCCAATCCTGAGAAGGGGGAAACCAAGCACCCCATCCCCATCCCCCTCCCCTCCCCCCGACTAAACTCGGGCGCCAAACCCAGCCCTTCCCTAACCATCCTACTTCCTCCTCTCCTTTCTAGCATGGTGGCTGTATGGACAGTCTGACAGAACAGAGACTGACATCTCCCAATCTGCCGGCCCCCCACCTGGAACACTACAGTGTTCTGCATTGCACCATGACCCTGGATGTGCAAACTGTAGTCGTTTTTGCCGTGATTGTAGTCCTCCTGCTTGTCAATGTCATACTCATGTTTTTCCTGGGAACGCGCTGAATGGAGTCCAGCCACCTGAGCTGTCGCGAACTCTCGCTTTGATTTCATCCCGAGAGCCACCGAGAAAAAAAAAATCACAGACAGACAGGGAAAGAGAGAGAAAGAACAAGCTTTCTTACTCAGGGGGGAAAACGTTTTGAGCTTCAACATGGCCTCGCTGTGATATGTATGACGTTGGTATATTATCTCTCCCTAAATCTTTTGTCGTGTCTTGTCTTTTAAGAATGCCCGTGCCTTCTTAAAGTTGCCTATTGCTTGAGTGAAATTGTTGATGAAGAAATGCTTTTTATTTAAGTGTGCATGCGTGTGTGCATTTTTAATCTATGTGGCGTTCATGGAGCAAGCTCTGCGTCCTTAAACAGTGGCTTTGCAGTCTGTGGTGTCTTCTCAACTCATTTCCTTGAAGACTACCTTTAAACTCCATCAGGGAATTTTAGTCAAAATTTTTCTCTTGCCATCAGGAGTGCATTTGGGTTTGTTTGAGGGGAAAAGCGTTTGTGGAAGAGCATGATGAATATTTGCAATCGTGGGAAAGACAGTCTTTGCACTGGATATTTAGAGAGAAAATAATCGATGCAAGGAATGGATTTAGGGAAAATGATTCTTTAGTCTCTAATGAGCAGCAAGAATTTGGGAAGTGACACGGGTCTGTTGTGCTGGCAGTTGGTGACTGTGTCCTTTGAATCTCAATTTGCTCTCCAGGGTTCAATTTTGAAAGAAGCCACATTTAAAACACTTCTTGAACCTTAAAGCTTTAAGATATTTAAAATGTTAGTGTCTTTGGAATCATGAAATAGTATGTAAAAGCATTCTCTGATTTTTTGAACTGGCAAGAGAGGACTTTGACAGGAGCTATTTGGGCTCCCTTTCCCAAAGATTGTAGCCCTGGATTTGAGTTTGGGGATTTTGTCTGCCTCATCAAACACACACACACACACACGAACCCAGCTCTTTATTCACCTTGGAAATAATAGTATTTGGATATGGCTCCTTTGGGGTAATCTCGTTTGCAATGATGTTCTTGAACTACATTTTAAATATAACTTGATAAGGTTGATGAGAAAGTGGTGATGTTATTGTTTGCTCCCTTGTTTGTTACTTTAAGATCAGAGGTCTCTGTAATTGAAACAGTCCCATAACAAACTGAAAGTCTGTAATGTGCTAAATTAAGAGTTACCAAATTTTGGTGCTAAATTTGATCACCAAAAACCAAAAATGTCTAGATGGAAAGGGATGAGAGCATGGAAAACATGAGCTGGAAGCGACATTTCAGTTTGAGATATGACTGCTTGTCTGTATCAGATGGTAGTGGTGGTTTCTGTTATTATTGCGATTGCTATTATTTTTATATTTCTGTTTCCTCTGAGAAAGCTCTTGGCAGAGCCAGGAAAAAAAATGTCTGCGATGCTAGTCTGTATAACACTTGTTTTTTTGCGTTTTTTTTTTTTTTTTTTTTTTTCTCCCCTGTTAATGTAGGCAGGCCTTCCCCATTCCATTGCTTACCTGGCTTGAAATAATGCCATTTATGGCTCATGTATTATAGCAGTGAATCAGGGCACATACACATCTACACACATGCTCCCCCTCCACCATGTGGGTGGCTGTTCATGTCTGATGTGCAAATCTGCTGTCATTATGCTGTCAAGTTCCATGTCCGGTTTTTCAGTCTCTTTGGAAATGATTCTGAAAGGAGAGGGGCTGTGAAGGGGGCCTTTGAAATTGTCTTGGCCACAGGACCCAGAAAGTATTATTTAATGGCGTCAGAGGGGGTTTGGGGCCTCAAAGCATGCTATCCTTGACTTGGTGTGGGTGAGAAGCTGAGGTTTTTATGAGATTAGTACCATGGTGTAAACATGATCTGGGAAGTTTGCTGGCATTGATTCTTATTAATTACTCTTTGGTCCGTTTGTGGAGACCCCCTGGATGGAACTGAGAACCTATTTCTTTGCAAAGATAATTTAGTGAGTTTTCTTTTTTTTTTTCCCTTAGCTTCAGTGTATTATTTGAAGTAAGCTTATATCTTGTCTGGGCACTTTGTTTTGATACAGTGTTGGAGAGTGGGGAATGGCTCTTTGCTGGGCAGCTGCAGACCTTTTTTTGTTTTGTTTTGTTTTTTGTTTTTTCCATTCAGCAGCTGTTTGACCTTGGGCACTTTTTTTCCTCCTCGGTGGGTTTGAGATTCCCAGTAACATTGGCATTTTTGGATGCTTCCACTAGGTGACCTCCAAGTTCTTGCATTTTATGATTTTATGACCCCTAGACACTTGAAGTCAGTGGGGGTGGGGGGAGATGAACTGGAAAGACAAGTGAAAAGGAAAACAAAATGTTAATCAAAGGGTGATGGGAGGAGGGGAAGGATATCTGGTAGTAGAGCCTGGATAACAAGTTTAAGCTAAGGGATTTTTTTTGCCTAGTTATTTGGGAAGGAAACTGGGACAACAATAAGGGAACGCTTTTTGACTTTTTTCCCCCCAAGGGGAGCAGGGGTCTCTGAGACTAGTCTTTGATCTCGGTTTATGACTTAAGTAGTGTCATGAAATACCTTATCCTCTGTGAGCCTGACAGACCTTTGGCAGAAAGCCTCTGGGAATGTATGTGTGTAGGGTGTGTGGCAGTATGTTCATGGTGGGGTGTGTGGGGGAGCACACTCCTGAGTGTGGATGCGGGGTGTGGTGGTAGGAATGAGGAAAGACGGTATTGAGTTCCACAGTTCTGAATGGCCTCCTTGTGCTAGGACCTGTAAGGATTTCACAAATGCTAGGATGGATGGGTATCACCCATGCCAGTCCTCTTTTCACCACCTAAAACCCCTCAGGCTAAGGAGGTGTCTTGAATGAGCCCTTCCATTAGTAATTTAGCTGTTGAAATGGGTTAGCGCTTTTAAAATTGTCTCCAGGCAAATAAAGGGATGTTGCTAGCCAGATGGCAGGCCACCATCTAGCAACCAGAAGGGAATTTGAGAGTGGAGAACAAAAGGTAGCAGTGTGACTTTTTACTTGTGTGAATCCTAAAGGTTTGGCATTTCTCCTTCAGACTTGTGAGGACATTTTTCTCTAGCAAAAAAAGAGTGGGAGAAAATGAGAAATGCAGCCCAGAGAAGTGGAACCCTATGCATTTTGACTTGTCTTCTTTTTTCCTTCCTCCTCTGCCTTCTCTCTTAATCTTTCTCCTTCTCCCTTTCTTCCCACCCCTGACACCACCTCCTCCTCCCACCTCCCCACTGTAAATGGGTGAGAAGTAAAAAAGACAAGAGGACTTTTCCTCTCTGATTTGTCCCAACTTTTCCCAATAATGCTCCTCCATTCCATTCCCTCCTCTCTGGCCCCTTTGAGTAGAGGATAAGCTTTTGCTATGTAGGAGGGACAAAATCCCAGCTTAGGGATTTTGGCTCCCGGATCCTCATCAAAGAATTAAAGAAAATGCCCTCTACTAGTATCCTAGCAACCCCTGTATCACTGAGTACCCACTGGGCTCCAGAGCCCACCCTTTAAAGGCCCAGGCACCAGTGACTCTAGAGAAAGAGGGCTAGAGCCTAGCGGGACTTGGAGAGATGCTTTTGGGGAGGGAACAAAGAAAGAACAGAATCCCCATTTCCCGCAAATGCCTCGGAAACATGTCCACAGCAGACATATACAGCCTAGCCTCATCCAGCTATGAGATTGTTTATTAGAAAACTCCTGGGTTCAAATTCCTTTCTAGTCAGTCCCATCTCCTTAAGATTAACTGTGCCATTTCACTGCCTAGCTTTAGTGCCAGAAGCTCTGCAGGCCCTGAAAAAACAAATTTTTTCACCCTGACTTTTGGCTGCATCAGGGAGGGGGTGAAGTGATATCTTGGTGGGAACAAACTGAACAGCATTCTTCCATTGAGACAGCCTCCATCTGTCAGAACCTGCAGTGTGCTTGTGCAGTGTGCCCCAATTTTGTCTGTGGCTTGGGGAATCCTGATCAGCCTAGCTTTATAGAATTGGGGAATTTTTCTTTCTGTGGTTTTGGTGTAGTAGTTTCTGACGGGGGAGGCTGGACAAGTTGAAAGAGCAAGTTTGATAATGGAGCTGGTGAACAGGGCTTGGACCCTGGCTCAGAGACTCTCACCCACCGGTGTGTGTGTATGTGTGTGTGTGTGTGATTCAGCTACTAGGGAGCTGAAAGATTCCAACAAGGCTGTAGGTGAGGTGCTCTTCTGCCCTTGAGGTGAGGCCCAGATTGAGAGCAGCCAGAGGTCACAGTCTGGTGGTTTGAGGGATGGTAACAAAGCATGTCTTCCTCTTTAACCTTTGTCTGCCATCTCAGCCTCTGGTCCCTTGGCCTGCAGAGTGCTTGCTCTGGGCAGGGATGTAAGAATTGAGCCTTTTCTCCCAAAATAACTGCCTCCTCAGAAGACCTCCTACAAGGCATCTGGATCTAGCTCCAGTGGCTTTGCCCCAAGAAATGGAATGGAGGAGGGGAATCTTGGACTCTCTAGCTCTTATTTCCAGCTCTGCAACTTGTTCTAGGCCAACCAAGTCTCTGGCTTTCCAAGAATCCTTGATGAAAGTTTAGCTTCTCCAGTATCTGCCCAGAGTGTCTCCTTCTGTCTTAGGTGGATCTAGCTCTGTAGAGTATTTAGTTTATTGTACTTTGCTCTAGCACCAAAGTACAAAGAGGAAAAACTAGAAGGGGAAGAACCTAGAGGGGAGAGAAGCCTCAGGAAGCAGTCCAGTAATGACAATACTAATAACTCCTTATCAGCGCATGGGCCTATAGAGTTTACGCAGGAATTTCACACCCTTTCTAACTGGAGCATCACATCAGTCTTGTGAAGTGGGTAGAGATGATTGTTATTCCCAGTTTTACAGATGAGGAAAGTAAGGGTCAGCAAGATTGTTGGGATGGGAGTGGGTCTGCCTTTCAAACAGAGAGGAGAGTCAGAGTTGGTCATTCCTAGGTAGTGTGATGTTGAATGTGGGGAGGGAGGGCCTGACGCAATGGTTCACGCCTGTAATCCCAGCACTTTGGGAGGCTGACGCGGGTGGATCACCTGAGGTGAGGATTTTGAGACCAGCCTGACCAACATGGTGAAACCCTGTCTCTACTAAAAATACAAAAATTAGCCGGGCGTGGTGGCACGCGCCTGTAGTCCCAGCCACTCGGGAAGCTGAGGCAGGAGAATGGCTTGAACCCAGGAGGTGGAGGATGCAGTGAGCCAAGATTGTGCCACTGCACTCCAGCCTGAGTGACAGAGTGAGACTCCATCACAAAAAAAGAAAGGAAAGAAGGAAGAAAGGAGGGAGGGAGGGAGGGAAAGGAAGGGAAAGGGAAAGGGAAAGGGAAAGGGAAGGAAGCAGGGAGGGAGATTTGGGAGTCATCCCTGAAGTCATACTAGCTTCCTCAGCTACTCACGTTTTTAATGCTTTTTAATAACTTTCATTTGTATAGCACTTTTGCTCAGAATTTTCATTCAATAAAATGCCTTTTTTGTCTTGAATATACATTAATGAGTTCTATTTAGTTTTATGAAAACTCACTATTTGGGATCTTCAAGGTGAAAGGCCAGTGTGAATTGCTGAAGTCTAAAATACAGAATGTTTTGAAGGAACTGTAGTTTTCATACAATTGTTCTTCTCTTTGAAGCACACTTATTTTTCTGTATTTCTTTAAAAATGTGCTGCCCAGAACTGTTCATGCTACTCTAGGTGCCACCTGACTGAGATCAAGTGCAAAAGAACTTTGTTTTGTCTGTGAAATGTCTAATAATGCAGCCTTCTACTGATTCTCAACCCTCACTGAACATTCAGATCACTTGGGAAGCTTTTTTTTAAATACCCATGCCAGGCCCCCTATCTGAGAGATTCTGATTTAATTTTCATGGACTAGATCCCAGGGAGCTTTATTTATTTATTTTTTAATTTAAAATTCCCCAAGGTGATTCAAATGTGCAGCCAGGGTTAAGACTCAGCCTTTGAGCATGTAGGTCCAAACCGTTTCCTGTCTAGTCCAGTCCTCTACTCTCTTGTGAAGTTGGCCACTTTAGGGTTTTTTGAACCAAATATGCTACATTTTGTCTTAATATGTTGGTCCATTATTCTAGCTTTCTGTGGATTTTAAACTTTTTTCTTCATGCTGTGCTACAAATTAGCAGTCCCTTCTAGCACTGCATCAGTTAAACTCTATTTTGTTTGGTTGGACTATTGTTCTAGCCTTTGGGAGGTTTTTATTTTTTTTCTTCATGTCACACAACAGGTTAGCAGCCTCTTCTAGCATTGCATTATTTGAACACTGAATAAATGTCATTTGAATTGTTGATTCAAAGAAATGTTTACTATGATATGATTAATGCTAGCTCTTCTGTCACCTCACCAGAGCCCCTCTTGGAGTTGGGACATGTTAATTTTTGTATGTATCTGGTCAACCAGTGCAGACTGCACCTGGCTGTGCTAGCATTTATCCTACCAAGGTGTTAATGTGAATAATATAGCATGATAGATTTGTTGTATGCTTTGTGGGCATCAAGATATGCTAGGTTCTTAGCAAGCGTCTGCCAAACTGATAGCCCCATCAGAAAAGGGAGTATAAGTTACTTGGCCTCTTACTCATGGTAAATCTGGTTGTGGGCTCCAGAGCTTCTTGTTTTCTTTCTGTGCCTACAAAGTGAATGTTTCTAAACTGGGTTCAGAATTTGGCGGAGGGTCAGTACTACAACTGTAGTTTCTGTGTATTACTTTCTCCTCTTTGAAAAAGCAGGACATAATGGGTTTAGCTTTAAAACAGAATATATTTTGTGCTCAAAGAGTTCCGGAAACTCTTTGTGTATGTTTCTCTTGTTGTTTTACTTAATTGTTTCCATTAACCCAGTGGTTCTCAGCACTGGCTGCACGTTGGAATCACCTGGAATATTAAGAGTAACAACAATTCCTAGAATCTTTGGGAGAGATCTGATTGAGTTGGTCGTAGTGGCTTCCTGGCATCAATATTTTTCTAAAAGTTCTCTGAGGTGATGGGAATGTTCAGCCAGGGGTGAGAATGACTGCTATGGAATGCTTCATAGGAAATGTTAGCTCAGTCTGTCTGACTTATCACACATGTGACTAGGCAAGCTTCACAGATGGTGAGATTTTATTCTAGGACTGTGGGGGCCTTGATAAGTTCCAGGGGCTTGTGCTCACTCTAAAAAGGAGGAATCAACCCTAGGGAATGAGTAGTCTGGAGACCTAATTGTATTTAAAATAATGAGCTGTGAGATGGTTTGAACCCTTCAGGAATAAAAAAAATTCAGTTCCTACACATTTGCTATCATGATGGGGAAGATTCTGCTCATTTACTAGTGACCTCAGGCAAATTACTTCTCTCCTCTGAAATTTGGTTTTCTTCATCAGCAAAATAAGGATGGGTGAATTTGATGACTTCAAAGATTTCTTCTAGCTCCAATAATATGTGCTTATTTTGTGATCAACACGAGTACGGATATTATTTAAATCTAGCAGGTAATCCAGAGATCCATTTTAGCAGGTTTAGAATACACAGGATGGTTTTAAGGATAGCAGTTTTGCCTTTTTAATTATACTTGGCTTAGGTTTCTTTTAGAACAAGTGAACCTAGGTTGTATTCTTTGAGCACACACTGGCTGCCAAGCAGGAAAGGAGACTGTATGAACACGCACTGGCTGCCAAACAGGGAAGGAAGTGGTACAGTGAATTGAGTAGCAAGGGTGTGCCAGTTTGGGATTCTGTTTATTAAAGAAATATCTCATATGGATAATTGAGAATTGCCTCTCATAGATATAGAACCAGTCTCATAGGTCTGAAAAAGATGGATTGCTTTGACAGCTCAGAGCCCCTTCCTGCAGTACTTTAAGTAGCCATTCACTTGGTTAATAATACTACTTCTATTAATAAGAATTTCAACAAATGAGGTTTCCTATTTATTTCATGGGCTTCTTCCTCAAACCTAAAATTAGTTAAGAAAGTGAGGCTCATAGAGATTAAGCAGCTTACTCAATGTCACACAGGTAGTGGTAGTGACTAGTGGTAGTGGTAGTTCTAAGGCGTCTTGATACCACATCCTGCAGTGCTTCTGGTATAGCCCGCATAGTGGACTCTGTGGTCAGGATGCAGTCATAACTCTGAGAATTAAAGGGGTTTTACTGACATAGAGCAGTATTCAGGAGGAAGCTTTGAAGAAAGGAGCAAAAAGGGGCAATGTGGAGGAAGGAAAAAGGTTTAGAGAGGGATGTGTTCAGGCCAGTTTTTCTCTTGCCCTTATCACTCTTGTGTGCTAGTTTCAGGCCCCTGATGGGAATTGGGCATTGATCTTTGAGCGCCAAGTTTGAGTGTTGGTAGCAGAGAAGAAGGAAAGTTGTACATGCATGGCAGAAGGATAGCATATGGAAGGCAGACATGCAGTAGGAGAAAAAAGAAAAGGCCTCAGGAGCCCTAGGATTAAGCCCTGGCTTTGTACCTACCTTGCTGCCAGATCTTGATCAAGGCCCTTCCCACCTAGGTCTCAGTTTCCATGTCACTAAAGTGAGAGTGGTTTCAGTAAAAGAGCCATGTTCTCAAATGGAATGTTAGCCAGAAGCTTCTATATAAAACAGGAAAAAGCACAGCTCGTCTGGTTGAAATGGGCATGGGGCAGGTATGGAGGACAGAGTCTAAAGTTCCAGGCAATCATCTTGCCTATGCAGATTTTGGTCACTAGAGGAACTGGAATTAGAAGAGCAGAGATGGCTCTGCCAAGTCCAGCCATAGTGCTTGGGGAGATAGGGAACCCTTGGATGGTGTTGTGTGATGGGGGTGGGTATTTCATTTAAGTGGCCAGGATTTACAGAGAATCACATAGGGGAAGATATTAAAGTGCCTAGTACAACACACTGCCCCCACTCCTTTTTTTACAAGTGAGAAAACTAAGGCACAGTAGAGGAAAGGGACGTGTCCAAGGTTGCAGTGATGGTTCTGGGATTCTAATTCTTTAAATAGGGCTCTTGCCTGCTGTAACTTGCTACCTGCCCTATAGGTTTCTGGCTGTATGCTCCCTTGGCTGGATCAGAGACCTGAATGCTCTTTCAGGTTTGGTTGGAGAAAGCAAGCTGACAAGAGGCTGGGAGAACAAGAGCATTATATAACCTCCTGGAGGGGGAGCAGGCCTGTTAGTAGTCCTTGAAGTTCCAGGGAGTGGGATGGGGGTGAGGGGAACACAGAGTCTCCTGAAGGCCACATTAGCTCTCCTGAGGCAGAGAGCAGTAGATGCAGCCCTGTGAGTGGCCATGTACCCTCAGGGCCCAGAGGAGGCCGGCACTGCACATCCATAGCCAGCTCTGGGAATGGCTTTGGCAGCTGATTTCTCCGCCTGCCTGCCTTCATTAGAGAAAGGAAAGCCATGCACCTCCGTGCCCAGCTGGCTACAGGAAGGATGTACTAAGAGCCCACCCCCCACCCCCTCAGAGTGTGGTGCCTAAAGGCAGTAGCTACTTTTAGCTGAACCTCCCACAGCCTCTCCTCCACCTACTCTCTCCCTCCTCCCTCTGTGAATTGTGCAGGATGGCAAGAAGGCTGGGCAGTAGGTGCCTTGGCATTGGGATAGAGGCAGAGGAGGAGCTAGGCATCTCTAGGAGGGGCTCTGATAAGCCCTGCGTGGCAGGAGGGCTCAGAAAAAAGCAAAATGATGAGACTGCTTTGTGCTTAGGACCCAAAGGGAGTGGAGGGATTTATTAATTTCCTTTGGAGCATGCAACCAGCTGAGGTGCATGTCTTGTAAATTTAGACTGAACTGCATGGGAAGACTTACACTGTACTTGGATTAAGAGGAAAGCAACTGGGGCTAGTGGATATTCACTTGGTTCTTGACTACTCCCCTTGAACAGTCTTAGGTTTTTCAGTGGGTTTTGTACATCATCTCACTTGATTTTCTCTGTGGCCCTATGAAGTCGGTAGAGCTGAGATTATCTCCATTTCAGAGGTGAGAAAAAGAATGTTCAAAGACTTACTGTCACATAGCTGCTTCCAGCCTGGCCTTCTGGGCTTCAGCTCTGGAAATTATAGTGCCACTTAAAGTCACTGCAGACAGCTATATTTTCTAGAAAAAGAGGTGCTGGAGCTGTCCTGATTCTAATCTCCTCATTGTGGAAGCTGGGGAACTAGGCCCAGAGAAGAAAAGGACTTGCCCAAGGAAATGTGGTACATTTATAGTAGTGCTGGAATTAGAACATTGCCTGGCAAGGATGTGAATTCCTGGACCTACAAGATGTGCAAGCCACTGTGGTCTTTCAGGGGTTGTTTGGGGAAACCTGTGTGGTGTGATGGAAAGCAAAGTGTCACAGAACTAGGAGTTTGTTATTTTTCAGTTCAGGCAGAAATTATCTGTAGATGACTGTCCCAGTGGAGGCCTGACACTCAGTAAGCCCTCTGTAAAGGTTTGGTTGAATGAAAGATGTACACATGAGTAAAATGGAGGTACAAATGTGAAGTCAGTTGCTGTGTGACCTTGAACAAATCCCATTGTTTCTGTCCCTCATTTCTCTCTGTCATTTTTGGAGGACTCTTTTTACTTCTCTCCCTTGGAAGAAGAAAGGCCCTGTGACCTGACCCATGTCTTGGGTGCTTGGTGGAAAACTGTTTTGTTTTTTGATTTTTGTTGTTGTTGTTGTTTTTAAATAAGCTTTCTTTTATTTATTCCAAGCTCCATTTCCCATGCAGTCACATACGTGTTGCTATGAATAGCAGACTAACTTTCTCTCTCCTCATCTCCTGCAAAGTTAAAAGAGGGACTTGGAAGAAAACCAAAATGAATTGTGTTTTTATTTAGCACCTTCTTTTTTTTTTTTTTTGAGACGGAGTCTCGCTCTGTCGCCCAGGCTGGAGTGCAGTGGCCGGATCTCAGCTCACTGCAAGCTCCGCCTCCCGGGTTTACGCCATTCTCCTGCCTCAGCCTCCCGAGTAGCTGGGACTACAGGCGCCTGCCACCTCGCCCGGCTAGTTTTTTTGTATTTTTAGTAGAGACGGGGTTTCACCATGTTAGCCAGGATGGTCTCGATCTCCTGACCTCGTGATCCGCCCGTCTCGGCCTCCCAAAGTGCTGGGATTACAGGCTTGAGCCACCGCACCGGGCCACCTTCTTAAGTCCATCAAGCCATAAACCACTTAGGGACATGGCAATTAAAAAACAATTCTGGCCTCTAGATCCTTGGCTAGAATTTGTGTGGATTATTGAGTTTTCATGATATGATCAAAAATTGCTTTAGAAATTGCAGGTTCTTGCCCAATGAGCTGTGTAGAACAAATCAACTTATATTGGCATTATCTTCACTTATACTTGCATTATTTTGTTTGGAAACATCTCACTGATCTGAGGACAGGACAAGAAGATAAAGACTATTATATAGTCTTCTGCTCCTGACACATGTGTTTTCTCCATTACACTATGAGGTGGCCAAAGCCAAGATTATTTTCCCAATTTTATGGCTAAGGAAATTGAAGCTCAGAGAATTGCTTTGATTGACTCGGGTCAGTACTGTATCGTAAAGTCAGTGGTGTGCTAGGAAGAACATAGCATATGGAGTTAGATATTACCAACTCACCAGTACCAAGTGTCTCTAGGCAAGCCATTTATTAAGATTCCTTCTGTAGTTTGCTTCTAAGTATTTTGTTGTTGTTTTTTGTTTATTTGTTTATTTTTTGAGACGGAGTCTTGCTCTGTCACCCAGGCTGGAGTGCACTGGTGGAATCTCAGCTCACTGCAACTTCCGCCTCCCAGGTTCAAGCAATTCTCCTGCGTGCCACCAAGCCCAGCTAATTTTTGTGTTTCTAGTAGAGACGGGGTTTTGCCATGTTGGCCAGGCTAGTCTCAAATTCCTGACCTCAAGTGATCCACCCACCTCAGCCTCCCAAAATGCTGGGATTATAGGAGTGAGCCACCACACCTGGCTCTAAGCATTTTTACAAAAGTTAATCAAGATAGAAGAAAGAAGTAGGCAGATGCAACTGGATAACTGGATAGGTTGGCATTGAACCATTAATTGGTATTTTGGTGCATCCACTGGATCTACAATAAATTCATCTGGATATCATATTGTCCAGGGATACATGAAAGGCCTTTCAAAATGAAGAAAAGTGGCTCCAGATTCTGCAGTCTTTTGTGACCTACTTAGTTTGGATGTTTTTGTGGGTTTATCTGGCTGTGTTCTTAAAGACTGGGCCTTGATCCTAAAAACTGGCTCTTTACCATTACCAGTGTCTATGGTCATCACAAAGGATGGAGAAGAATGATTTGGATAAAATACATGTCATTTTGCCTGGGCTTTGGTGGAGATTGTATGCCATTGCTTTTACTCCAGTTGGTTCAGGCCACTGGGAAAATGAGTGTGGAATGACAGAAATAGGGAGACAACCAATAGCTTGCTGAGGGTTAGAGAGGGCCTAGCTGGGATGAGACATCTGCAGGTGCTAATCCACATGCACATATCTACACACTGGTTCTTTGTGGTGCTGGGAGGAGGGAGGAGAGTTTGTCCATAGTACTTTAGCTGATAAGTGACTGGGTAACAGTGAGAGGAACCCATGCATTGAGCTCGTTCCTTCAGTGTGCTGCTGGGGAAACTGAGGTCTAAGGAGAGACAGGAACTTGCCCAAAGTCTCAGAATTTGTCCTCGATCTTCACCCATTCTCTCTATTCAGCCATTGGCTAATTTACCTTACATTTACGAGGCTCTTTAGATGAATGAAGGGTGGCTAAGCCTCTTGGGAAAAGCACCTGTGATTACCACATTCAGGAAGTGACAGAGATGAAATTTGAACCCAGGTCTTTTGTGCTGCTTAAGAGCAGATTGACCCAGACTTGAAGGAAAGCTCTTAGAAACAAATTGATGGGGAAGAAAATTGATTCAGGTTTGCTGTCTATCCATGCTCTATGCCTGTACCTTCACATACACATACATGATAGATCATATGCGATGCACACTTACACATACTCAGACACATAGGCTGTATTTGGGACACACATGGGACACACAGCTGGAGCATATTTTCACATTAACACACTTGGAACACACATTCGTTTAAACATGGGAGGAATATTCACACTTGCACATTCTCAGCACAGGCAGGGTACACACACAGGAACACACACGAGGGATGCTTGTGCACATCTGCATGTGTGAATGCACATGGATGCATATAAGGCACAATTGTGCACCCACATATATATGGGGCATGCTGAGATGCACTCTCAGATATACTCTTACCCAGGACATGCACTTCTGTACCTGAGATACACACTCCTAAAGACATACTTGGGCAAACAACACTCCACACTTGAGTGTTGAGTCACACTTGAACACACCTATGGGACATATCCACATGCTCCACACAGCCCTGTGGGACACATTTTGATGCAGAACACGTCCTTCCCTTAGGGCCAGCCAGCTGTCACTTTCTTCTAAGTGGGCATGACAGGGTACTGGTCCCAGCTGGTGGGCCTCCATAAGTTTGCTCTGGCTCTCCTTTGACCTTGAAATTAGACTTGAGAGGGCAGTAAGCTCAGTAATAAAATGGATGTTCAAGATGGCATGTTTTGTAGCAGTCTCGTAAGGTAAACAGGGTTCAGAGCAGAGCCCTCAGATGTGAATTAATAGGCAGATGCAGAAGAATGGAAAACGCAAATTGGGACCGATCAATGCAGAAAGCTTGAGCCTACTCCTTCATCCCCCAGTTCACTTACAAACCATTGTGGAGTGATATAGTTATGAAGCAATGTCCCAGAAGGCCTAAAGTCACTGAATATTAAAGTTCATCTTTCTTGGGAATGAAATAACAACCTGGACTAGAGTAAATATATCTAAATTGTGGTTGTTAGCATGTGAGCGAAAGTGGTAGGATGCATAAGCAGGAGATGCCTTTGGGCAGTGGCCCACCCTCTCCTGGGTTAGTGGTGGCCTGAGACCAGCCACATCCTTAATGACCACAACCTAGCCCCTAGGCACAGCATCTTGGGCCATCTGGCCCCACTAATGAAGACCTGCTATTTTTAGAGTTCCTCAAGCTGGAAACCAGGTCATGGTGTCCTGGGGAAGCCTTTGTGGTCCTTGGTACCAAAGGCTGAAGCTGGAAAGACAGGGCCCTAGATTGGGTCTTAGGGAAGGGTGGGAAGCACGGAGACAGGTAGCTGGGGAATACCAGGCTTGCCTGGGAGCAGCATCCTCAGAGCCTCAGTTGGGTTACTATTAACTATAACAGCCTCATGCCCATTTCTCAGCTTTGGCTTTGAGGTCAAGAAACATGAGTTTCAGTTGCTGCTCTGCCTCTTACAGTGTGTCTCAGTCACGTTCCCCTCTGCTGTCTGAGTCTTACTTGTTTTATTTATAAAACATCCAGTATTGCCCTTAGATGATGGAAAGGCTCAGCTAGGCTAAGAGTTGAGAAGATGTTTTGAAGATACACTTTTCTCCATGCATAAAGCTGCATCATCATTGTCCCTAAACTGGATTCAATTACTGCCAACAGTTGGACCTGACTCCTATTGGAGTAGCTGTAGACAGAAAAGGCCACAAAAAGGAGCCAAGAGAAGACACCTTCATGGAGTCAGGCTGGTTAAAGCTATGCTGAGATTACCCCCACCTATACAGATGATTTTCAATGCCAGGTCAGTCATTCTGGGAAAAAAAAAACAGATTTGCAACATTTAGGTGGTCATGTAGCTTTGGTTCCTTAGGAATCTCTTAGGTAATGAGAAAAGGGGAGGCATCAGGAGCAGGGATTTCTTCCTAAATTAGGAAGCAAGGCCAGGTCACCTGTACCTGCCACCTTCCAGAGGAGGCAGCCTAGAGTGCCAGCTCTGGCTCTAAAGAATACTCTTTGTAAGTGTTTGTGCTCATGGCCATTTTATCTGGTTTACTGAGAGGGAGAAGGTCAGGCACTATGTAGTTCAAGTTTCCCCTTGTGCGGATATTGTGGGCAAAGTTCTCCTGACCCTCAGTTTTCTGGTCTGTGGAATGGGCTTAACTGTAGTCTCTCATAGGAGTTTTAAGCGCAAGACTTCATTGTGACATAGGATGTGAAAAGTGTCTTGTAAAATGTTGAACTTGTATTCCTGCTCTTTGGATTGTTAAGATTTCATCCAGGTTGTAATTACACATAGTTTGGAGGTAATTGAGAAACTTCACTTTATTTCTCTACCCCTTCCCCATACTGTTCTTTTAAGCCATTATTATATCAATTTTACAAATGGGAATACTGAGGCTCAGAGAAAGGAGAAACAAGTCTGAGGTGACAGGATTAGGCAGTGGTGGATTCAGTACTAGAAGCCATGCCTTCAGATTCCCAACCCAGTGTACTCTGGCCCTGGGCTGCCACCAATGAATTCCAGTGCTAAAGGAAGCTGCCAGAGGCTACTTAAGTAAATATATATAAAAACTTAGATTTTTCTCTGACAAGCAGCTCTCTGGGGCTCAGCTTTACCCAGCACTTTCCCTGCTTGCCCAAGAGAGACACACTGATTTACCTTTCATCCCTCCCACAGCAGCTCATGTCCCACTGTCTCCTGCATGTTGGAAGCAGTGAAGAATTGTAGATGTTAGGCTGTTGTGAGGAGCAATCCTTCTGCCGGTTTAAGCCACTTCAAGACAATAAGAGGATTCTTGGAGGCACTTAATCCACCTTGGTCACCCCCACCTCCTCACAGTTTTTTTGAGTACCTCTGACCTGCCTAAGGGGTCGGCTGAAAGGGATCTAAGGAAATATATTTGAGGGCCTTGATCTCTGGAGGATTGTGCTAACAGTTGAGGGATAAGATTATGGAAATAATCCAAGAACCAAAACTGGGAGTGTCTCTGGAGACCATTTGGGCTGAATTTCACCTGGCCTCAATGGGGACATTAAAACCCATCTGGGCTTGCTTTTTCTCCCTTAGTGTGATTTTCCTTTGTATGCCACAGATTCTTGTGTTCAGTCAGATTTCCTGGAGTCTTTCTAGCTTGCTTGTTTTTGCTATTCTGAGCCTAGATGGAGGAATCTGATGAGCTCAGGCCTTGAGGGGTAGGCATCGGAGGAAAAGGCCTTTTGTGTCTCTGTCTTCATTTGTATTGCTGCTGATGCATTATTTTCCTATCTTTCACTGACCAGCTGTGGGAGCCTAATCCAATCTGTACAAATCTTCACTTTTGCTGCTCAAACCTCCAAAATGACTACAGTAGTCATTTTGAGGGATGTCTTCTGTGGGATTGGATAAGCAGTGGGGCGGGGAAGTGGGGTGGGGGGAATGCAGTGCTTCAGGAAAAACAGGGAGAGGAACTACTTTTCTTCAAATTTGAGAGCCCAGAAGTGAATGGAAAAGATTAGCTGGCGCAGCCCTGCCAAGAAGTAGCCATGCAGTTTCCTAATCTCTTTTGACCATAGATATCTCATTTTTAAATTTTTATTTTTGGATAGGAAATATATTCACATGGTTCAAAATTCGAAAGGTCCAAGAGAGTGCACAGTGGAAAGTCTCTCTCCCACCCCCTGCCCTCTGCAGAGGCCACCAATGAGTCCTTCCAGAAAAATGTTATGTGGATGTATAAACAAATATGAATATATTCCTCTTTCTCTTTTTTATGGTAATATACAACACATATTGTTCTGTACCTTGCTATGCCTTGGAGATTCTTTGATACTTCATTGAATTTCACCTTTTGGGGATGTGAAGATGTGCCGTGGAAAATAGAGGTTAAGAGCACTGATTCTAGAATGAAACTGTCTAGGTTCAGGTTTGGATTCTGGCTCCATGAACTTCAATAGTTACTTCATTATTTTTCTGAACTTTGGTTTCCTTATCTTAAAGTAGGGATCAAACAAGTTATTATGTGTAAAAACTTAGATTTGTCTCTGACATATAGTAAGCATTCAATAAATGTTAGCCATTTTTTTTTATTAGGAAAAAAACCTCACTGGACCATGCACAGTAGACCTAGGTTTTCTCCTGGCCTCTGTGCTCCTGGGATAGCTGGGTAACTTCCTTTTTTCAGGAATTAGTTTCCTTACCTTTAAAATGGAACAACTCATCCCCACTCTGCTTATCCCCAGGATTTCTGGCAGGATCTACTGAGCTCATGAATATGAAGCCAACTTAGCAATTGTGATGTTCTGAACAGATGGAAGAAGTGCTACTTAATATTTTCATAGACACTTTGGGTGGCTTGAACCCAGTGGTCTGAATGGGTGGAAGAGGCAGTGTTTTTCCTTCTGCCAGTGGAACCCAAAAGCCATCCCTGTACTGGAGTTGTATTTTGAGTGGGGGATAGCCCATGGCAAAAATTTGAAATACTCAGGTTTTGTCTTCTGACCATTTTTATTCCACCCCATCCCTCTCCTGATGTCCTTGTTTCATTTTTTTTTTGGGGGGGCTACCCTACCCCTGTCAAAACCTGTTTTTAGAAGCAAAGCAGCAGCATATATCAAAGATGAACTCAACTTTCCATTTGAAATAATTTAATACAACTGGCTCGGAGAGGAGCTGAATCTGCCCAAGTTCATATAGCAAGTCCAGAATCAAGCTACACCTGGAGCTCATTCTTCCCATCCCAGTTTTTATTACTGACATTTGCATTTTAGTGTGAATTTGAATTTGAGATTCCTTAGCAAAAAACATCTGGTGGTGAGGGAGATTCTGGAAGTATCTTTACTTATCCTTCATACTAAAGTGTTCTTATATTTTAATCTTCAGGGTCAGACCTGTTTGGGACCCTAAGCAGGGAGGGAAAGGCAGGTTCTGGTTGTAGTATTGAAGGGATGATATCTATAGAGCAGTGGGAGAGAAAAGCACCAGAAAATGTTGAAAGCAGTAACCTCCAAAGTGAGGGAGAAAATATTAGTTCTTTATATATTAAATTGTTAATCTCATTGTTATTTAATTTCTATTTTGTGGAGTTTTTTTTTAATAAAACACATACTGCATTAGTATTTAAATATTGGAATAGGTGTTTCTTGTTTTTTTTAAAAAATAAATTTTATTGTGTATATTTGAGGTTTACAACATGATGTTGTAATATAGATAGATAGTAAAATGGTTACTATAGTGAAGCATATCTGTCATTTCACATAATTACTTTTTTGTGACAAGAATAGCTAAATGTTTGTATTTTTGTTTTTAACATTAGAGGTACATGATCCAAAAACTATTGGCTACCATTCTTCTAAGACTATAGGCTTGGTTTCTAATCTTGGCAGCTCTGCTGCTAACTAACTTGATGCCTTAGGAAACTTTTCTCATTGGAGCCTCATTTTTCTTACCTGTAAGAAAGGGAGGACTGAACTAGGTGTGCTAACTAGTTACTTGGAAATCTCCAATCCTGACCAACTCTGAATATAAGAATCCACTGCCTTTGAAGGGGCTCTTGAGCTGAGACAGTTAAAAGGAGTTCAAGCCCTGACATCTTACTAGATGCTTTGTCCCTCTATCAGCTGCCTTGGTTTCCTTCCCTTCTCTACCCCCACCACTTTCACCTAACCCAGACTGGCAGATGCTTCCTTACATAAGTTTAGCAAACCTACTTGACATTGTTTTGTTACAAGCACAACCACTTTTCCTGTAGACACAGACCTGGTGCCATCCCTCCTGAGCTTTGAGGGTATGTATGATTTTGCTTCTATTTTGTCCTCTCTGGCAGCCTAGGTTTAGTCATTGTATCCCTCTGGCTAAGTCTTTGGTTACAATGTCTGAGGGGAAGCCAGCTCAGCCAGTTTGAGTCCCTTGGGGCCTGACCCAATGGCTGCTGACTGAATCCCTCTGCCACTTCCTCATCCAGGACTGGGCTAGACTTTTTTAGGAGAACATACTCCATTCCTGAGCATAAAAGGCTTCTGATATGGACTAGAGGCATTGCTAGGTGCCTTGGCCTTGGCTGGATGTCTTTTCTCTCACAGTGAACCAATAGGCAGAGGGAAATCATTGCACCACTGGAAACTATCTCCCACTTTTTGATGGGCTGTTTAAATGTAGATGTGGTCTCTGGGCTGTAAAAGCTCCCTAGGAGATACTTACATTCTCTTTGGAAACATGCCAAGGTCTAGAGGTTTTGCAAGCCTATTTCCTTGCTGGGCATGCTCAGCAGACTTGAAGGTGGTTTCAGTTAATTGAAATGTATTTATTTTTCCTGTTTCATCTCTAGATATAGGAGCAGGTCACAGTTCTCCTAACTAAATGTTGTTCCTGTTCTTGCCACTGTAAACCAGATGGCTACATTTAATGACGTTAGGACCATTAGTTCCAACCTATCTCCTCTCCTGCTCCTCCCCCTACCTTCCGCTCTCCTTTCTCTACAAGACTTTAACACGACATCTGACAAATGGATAAAAAATGATGTTCCCTTTTTCTCTCTGCGTTGCCCACCCACCCTCTGCCTGTGGTGTTGAGTATAGAACCATGCATGTGGGAGGCATGGAGGACAGATTCTTCATGTAGTTCTAGCCCCCTCCTCCTACCTTCTGGAAACAAAGGAAGCCCACCCCTCCCCAGAAAACTCCAAGGCCTGGCTTCAAGTCATAGTCCAGGAAAAGTTAAAGCTCCCAGGACTGGTCCTAAGGGGACTACATGAAGAAATTGAGGAACCCAGATGCAGACTCTAAGATGAGTTTAGGTTGCTTAAGGGATTTGTGGCTCTTAGAGCATCCCTGCATATTCCCTAGGCTTGTCCTGGTCAGCTCCCATATCTCAGGGTAGTAAGGCAACAAAAGATTCCAGTGGGTAGCTGGAGCTCAGCATTCACACCAAGTCCAACAAGACGAGCATGACTCCCAAGGCAGGAACATTTTGGGTATATGACCCAAGCTGGCTCAACAGATGGGTGAAGGTCAGGGTAACCTCAAGCTTGAGATGGCATGTTCTGACTCAGGAACTCTTGGAGAGGGCATTGCTAAGTCCATTATTATTATTTTTACTAACCATTTGTCTCTTAGAATATTGGAGGTTGCCTTGGGGAGATTTAATACAGCTCTAGGAAATTGCTTCCAGATTATAGCACAGAGAGATGCTGCTAGGACTTTCTATTAGAACTAGTGGTAGCTTCAGTGCCTGAAGGTTTGGACAGGAATGAGGGTGGAACAGAGCAGAAGCATATAGTCTCTCAAGGCAGGCTGGGAGAAATCCTCTCGGACAGGCCACCATAATTCCTCAGACTTTCTGGAATCTGACACAAGAAGGATAAGCCTAGAGTTGGAGTTCCAGAGATTCTGGTTTCTTCTGAGTGGCGCAGTGCAGTAAGGGGAAATTCCTGTAATATAAACTCTCTGGTCCCAGAAAGATTAAGACAGTTGGTTTCCATGTGGCATGTGATTCAGAATCACCCTGGTTGTTTGTTATTAATAAAAATATTAGGGTGGTTCTGAGCAGGGGTCTGTGAACCTCACATTAAGAAACAGTGGCATAATGCATCAGAAGTGCTTGAGTCAGGCCAAAATATCCCAGAATAACTTGACAATTACTCCTGTTTCCAAGACATTTTGGAGATACAAGCTAATGTTTATCAGATTGGCAGCTGTTGTAGTATAGAACCTTCTCTAGCCAACATCATCTAGGTTGGTCATTTAGAAACATGTCTTTCTCTGATCTGTGCAATCCTTGGCCCATTTGGCTGCATTTTCTTTAAAGGGGATCATTCTCTCAACAAGACCAAGTTCTTAACATTGTGAACTTTGAGGCAGCAGCTGGGTCTCACTTCAGAAATTCCTAAGCCCATTTGGTTGAGCTACTGTCTTGGGTTTCTTACCATCTATTGCTAAGGTCCAGAAAAGCAAGCAACAACCCTTCTCTCATCTGTTGGGTCACCACTAGAGCAGAGATCACCTTTTAACTTCCTTTGCAAGAAGTGCAGGAAGAAGCTGTTCTTTGTTATTAGCCTCAATGAGAAAATATTCCAGATGGCATCATGCTCTAAGGGGCTTCTCTGGGTTTCCCAAGCTAAAATGTCCTAAAAGGTCCTGGAAAGTGTGAATTGGCTTATGACCACTGTTCATATTGAACTCTAGATCAGGTGGTCTGTCTTGCTCAAGGCTGACCCCTATATAGGCTTACCTTTTGTGTCTGCCAGGTGTGGCTGAACAGTAGATCTTTCATTTTATTAAAGTGAAAACTGTATGGTATAATGGGATATTGAAGGAAGCTGATATGTGATGACTCACAAATCACACACCCAAATTAGGAAAAAGATGATTTTGTGTCATGAAAAAATATATTTACATACTTCCATTCAGCACATTTAGAGTCATTATCACTTGAGTGCATTAATTATTCTGCCAAGAAATGAAATTATTTACTTATGGGCAATAGCAACAACCACATTGAAACTGGAAACAAGTGCGAAATGTTAAAACCTGAGGAAAAGAAAAGGCAACTCTTGGGATGTTTTTGATATTCATGGTGGGAATTCTCTTACCTAGCATCTATCTCTGTTTCTTTCCCTGGTGATCATTGGGCACCTGTACAGATGTTTAGCAAAAACTGGCCTTCCATAGAAGCCACCTGGCAATAAATCCTGGCAACAATGGACTGGCATATAGGGCAGCTGGGTACATATTATGTAAACAATTTCCTTGGCCCCATAGATTGTTCTGCCACCTGACAGAGAGGCTTACTCTATTGCTGTGTTCTGCCTCAGAGTTTGCTTGCTTTTAGAACTCAAGTCAGAACTTTAGATGGAGTATACAAATTGTTCATTATGGATTAAGCTTATGTTTTAGACCTATCATTTAGAAGTGTACACTCTGGTTATTTGAAGAATAATACTCTAGTCAACAACTTGAATAACTCTTCCAAATTTTCATTTTCTCCTTATCCTAGGTAGATAAGGTTACTGAAAGAGGCAGAGAGAGAGAGGATACAGCCTGGAGTCATCAGAGAAGGGATTAAGGAGTAGGTTGGCCACAATCATACAGCTAGGAAGAAGCAGCCCGGCTCCAGTGTCGCTACGTGTAACCATTGGCTAAGGATATGGCCAAATCAGAGGCACAGAAGTAGGATTGATCATTATTTTGTTGGAGGCAGTAGCAGGCCATCCAGTGAAATGTTGAGCAGGCAGTAAGAAATGTGGGACTGGAGGTGAGTGACAGCTGATGTCATGAGAAGGATGCAAGAGACTTGTTCTGGCAAGAGTGATAGAAAACCCCTGCCTCGTTAGAGGCAAAGGTTGGATCCAGAGATGAGGCTAGATTAAGGAGAGCTTTGAGAGAGTGGGGAGTTACTGAAGCTTCTTGAGCTTGAGGAGTGATACTAGCAAAAATGCTTTAAGATTTGCATCATTAAGGCATAGCTTGAGGAAGGGACAGACCTCTAGGGGCCAAGGAAGCCGGTTAGAAGAAAGAAATAGCAAGCCCAGAAGATTTTCCTTAAATGGGAAAAATTGAGAAGGAGGGAGAATGGGGGAATATGATGAATTTTGCATTTTATTGGAGGTGGTAGCAGACTATCCAGTGAAATGTGGAGCAGGCAGTAGGAAATGTAGGACTGGAGGTGAGTGAGAACTGATGTCATGAGAAGGATGATTTATCTGAAGAACTAAGTGGAGAGAACAGAAAGCAAAGGTCCCTATTGACTTTTGAATGCGGCAGTCAAGGGTTTAAGTGGGAAGCCCATTTCTCAATTTTCCCAGATAGTCTGACTGTTGCCGGCAATGCTTGAGTGAGTTATCTTCAGGGAAAAAAAAAAATCTCTTTTTTTTTTTTTTTTTTTTTTTTTGAGCAGAAAGCGGTAAAAGCATCCTGTCAAGCACAAAGAAGGGTGAGGAGAAATACGCTGCAATAATGAAATCTCTGTCCTTTGCAGAGTAATTGTTAGCCTCAGTAGAATACCAGAGCTGGAAGGGACTTGAGAGATCATCTATATGGTTCCAGTCTGTCACTTGACATGTAAAAAAACTGAGACAGGCTGGGTATGGTGGCTCACACCTATAATCCCAGCACTTTGGGAGGCCAAGGCAGGTGGATCACCTGAGGTCAGGAGTTCGAGACTAGCCTGGCCAACATGGTGAAACCCTGTCTCTATGAAAAATACAAAACATTAGCCAGGTGTGGTGGCAGGTGCCTGTAATCCCAGCTGCTCTGGAGGCTGAGGCAGGAGAATCGCTTGAACCCAGGAGGTGGAGGTTGCAGTGAGCCAAGATTGCACCACTGCACTCCAGCCTGGGCAACAGAGCAAGACTCTGTCTAAAAAAAAAAAAAATGCTGAGACAGAGAAAGGGACCTGTCTAAGATCATTTGGTGAGTTACTGGCAGATTTTCTTCCTATAGCCAATCTGAGTCTTTGCTGTATACTGTGGTACCTCGTAGCTATTGTTGGGGCAGCCTGGTTCACACCTTTCCAAAAATAGGGAGGATGGTTATCCTTCAACACTTTGGGCAAGATAGCCAGAGTGTTTACAAGGCTGTATTAAAAGGAGATCTAGCTTTTTCAGGAGAGGGCATAAAATCTCAGCTTGTTTTAGATACGCTTAAGGGACCAAGGGAAAATAATTTGCTCTTGTCCAAGTTTAGCTGTTAAGGAGAAGGGGGCCTTCTGGGAGGATATGGGCAGACACCAAACTGAGAAAACCTCATAGGCAAACCCCCATCATGTCCCTACTTTTCCTCCTATGAAGCTTCTTGGAAGGCAGGTCCAGCTCATCTACCTTCATGGCAATTGGCATACTTGCTTTCCATACAACATGTGAAGTTCACATTTTTTAACCCATTCTCCCTTCTGCTTCTTATTATTAAAACACTAATATTTCTGACAGCCACCAAAACTAATTAAATATCTATTTTGGGAGTGGTGCTGTTGAGTTAGAGGGGAATAACAAGAAGTTGTAGGTAAGTGACTGGGTGACAGCCATAATCCCAAGTTTTTTCCTGTGTTAACACAGCCTGACTTTGGGCATGCTCCTTACATGACCCCAAATACTCTTTTTCAGACATTTACCAACCACTGAGGAAGGCTTTGGAGATAGGCAGGCAGTGCTGGAGGCAGGGAGCACAACATTTGGTGTGGCATGGGGAAATCTGTGAAGAATGAGGCATCAGAAGAGGCAAGGGTAGGGCCTACACTAGGAAAGTCCATTAGGGCAGTGGTTCTCCAGTTGTGATTTCCCAGACCAGCAACATCAGTATCACCTGGGGATCTGTTTGAAATGCAGGTTCTCAAGCTGCACTTCAGACCTACCTAATCAATTCTCAAGACCTATGCGGCCCAACAACCTGTGTTTTAACAAGCCCTCTGAGGAATTGACCTTTAGGTCATTCACAGGGTGAGTTGGTCCCCGTCCCTGCCATTTGACAGGTACCTTGGGGGACTGGCAAATAGCAAAGCTGTAGAGTAAGGCCAGCTGGAGATTCAAATCTGTTCCACCATCTACTAACTGGGTAACCGTGGACTACTTGATTTATATCACAAGTTATCTTCAGTAAAAATGGAGATGTTAATGCTTACGTTGGAGAATTATAGAGGTTGAAATCACAAAAGAAAGCCCTTTATCCAGTTTCCAGCATATGTTTTCTTCAAGGGTAAGCTTCTCTTGCTTCCTCCTTCCCTTTCTAACTCTTTTACTTTCCTTCTGTCTTTTCCATTTCTTCTTTTGTTCCCACTGAAAGGGTCCACTGGCCACCCCAAGCTCACTGCAAACACACATGCCTTTTTTGGTCACAGAGACCTGCCTTAGATCTCAGATTCCCAGTTCTTCCAGAGTATAGCAATCATATTTCTAGGTTAAAAATCAAGGCACATGACAGCTGATAACAGATGTATCTACTGTGGGGAGCAATTAGATAGAATATTTGATATTAGGATTGTCTTCAGAAATCTGGATACAAAGAAATAATACCCTATTCCGTCTTTAAGCATAATGCAGGACTCTTAACCCTCCCCATCCTCTTATTCATGTCCAAAAGTTTCGTTGATGTGGGAGTGGGAAACACTATGTGTCCCCCTCACTTGTAAGATTGAGCAAGAGCCACCCTATATTTAGTGCTTCCTCTGAAATGTCCTGGGGATTGGGAATTATTGTGTTAGAAGCCACAGTACCGCTGTCCTAAGGCTCAGAGCTCTTTGAGTACCTTTCTAGAATGATGCTGCTCCATCTTCTGGCTTTATGATAGGCTTGCAAGATGAAGGATGGTAACAGTTGGATTTTGGCAGGGAGAGGAATATAAACCAGTTTGGGAATAGAGAATATAATCCCTGCTATCGCTACTCCCAAATGGCCTTTTCTTGGTTTTCTTTTTAGAGCTCTGTACCATTTGATAATGTTGATGAGCTGTTGCTGCTTGAAACTCTTGTCTTGGAGTTTGAGAGATCATACTCCTTTGTATCCTAATGATGTGCTAACAGCTTCATTTAGTTTTGTTTGTGTAGCTCTTTTTCTGTTCCTTACCTCACATTCCATCTTTAAACATAAATCTTGATTTCCCAAGGCTTCTGGACTTCTTAGCACATTTTTCCAGGGCAAACTCTGATTTTCACAATTTCTTCTGGGCCATTGATTCCCAAACCTGTATATATACCCTAATTGCTCTTGAGCTTCCCACCCACCTGGGTGTCCTGCTGGCCCCCCATATTTAATACTTTAAAGAGAAAATTTGTCATCTCTTCTCCTGCAAAGCCAAGCCAAGCCAATATTTCCTTCTAATTTACCCTATGCTTTAGTTGACGTTTGCACCCAAAAATCAACTTTGACCTTTTTCTTTTCCTCAAACTAGATTCAATGTCCTCCAAACATGACTTCACTTACCTTTTTAGCCATCACTCCCTCCACTCCCGTTTCCCAACCCTACTCTCTCCAAACTCCACTACTTGTTGACCATCACATTTCCTAGTCTTCATCTCTGAGACTTTGCTTAATCTCATTTCTCTGCCTCAAATGCCCCTCCCTTTCCTTCTCTATTTGGCACCATCCTACCCATTCTTTAAGGGCTATCTTCATTGCCACACAAAACCTTTCTAGAGCCCAATACCCATGTATAATCAACCTCCTTTCTCTGAAGTCTCGTGCTAGGCCAGCACATGCCAGGCACTGTATATCCACCCTCTCAGTTCACCCTCTCTATAACCCTGCCTGTGAGGCAAACATCATTACCCCCATTTTGCAGATGAAAAAACTGAGACCCAAGGTTGTATAATTAGAAACTCTTGTCTTTGGCTTTTGTGAAATTGTACTCTTAGATGTCGTAATTACATACTGATAATTACATTTAAGTTTTTCTCTCTGACTCCCCTTCTATTCCTCACCTCCTGTTGTCATTGCTACTTTCTAAAGTAGTAAAGCCCAGAATTGAAGGTAGGTTTGCCTGCCCATAAAACCACCTTTGCATCCTGCTGGAAAGCATTGTTGGTACCTGGAAACCCTTTGTTCTTCAGGTAAGGACTGCAACTGAGTCATAGCGAGCAGATCCCCACACACAGTAGGAGCCCAGTGAATGAATGTTGGATGGAAGATGGATGAGCAGAGCAAAGTGCATTTAAAAAAAAAAAATTGTAGCAAGTTAAAAGTTAATTCTGTACACAAATGGAAGATTTGGAACCAATTTCCTGGTTAAGTTTAGTTTACATTTTAAAAACAACTCAGAAGATGAGGGGGGAACATCCCCTTGCTCCTGCTTGTGTTTGTGAGGAGAGAACACAGAAGCCCCACACAGCTATTAACCCCTTCTGGATTAGCATTCCTCTCACCTCCATGCATATACCTGTCAGCTCTCAGTTCAGTGTTTTATAGCCTACAAAGCAGATGGTAGAGTAGAATTATCCCCATTTTATATGTGAAGAAACTGGGACCCAGAGGTAGAATAGTTTGTAAGTTAAGAGCAGAGTCTCTAGAGCCAGACTGTGCCTGTATTGGAATAATGGCTTCAATAGTTATTGGCTGTGTGAACTGCAAATTATTTAACTTCTTTGAGCTTCAGCTACCTCATCTGTAAGATATGAATAGTAATAGTTTTTCCTTACAGGGCTTCTGTGAGGCTTAAATGAATTAATGTCTATAACATGTTTAGAATGGTGCCTGACATATAGTAAACGCTCCATATTAGCTAACATCATCATAATTATCATTACACCTTTAGTAGTATAACAAGGTCTTAAAATCAGATTATTTTTTCTACCTGTCTTCCCTCTCTGTGGTGTTATGTTAGAAAAAACCCTGGTCCAGGAGGCTGACCATTTGATGACTGTACTTTTGTTAAACCTCATCGATAAAATGAGGGCATGAAGGTGATGATCTTTAAAATTCTGTCCAATTCTGACAGTCATTGATTCTAAGTAGGCCCTGACAACAGGCTTGCAAGTTGGTTAGTTGTTTTTGTGACCACTAGGTCCTAGATTGGCTTTGTCCAGGGTATAGCTGAGCCTTGTGACCTGAGGGCCCAGGTATATCAACTGGACTAAATGGGGGACAAAAGTCAGCTATCTGCTTCTGGGAAAAGTCAAGCATGGAGTTCCTAAAAAGAAGACTGCAAAGTAAAAAATATATCAGCCAGATCTGGGCCTGGGGGACCTCCAAGAGCACCACAGATAGTGTCCTGAGCAGAAGGTTGGTAATTGATGCTGAGATACTCTTTGACCCTTGATAAAAAGCTATGAATATAGCTTTAAACTACAGGTCTTAGTGGTGTTCTGGATTGGGGCTGTATGTGCTTACTGAGTTCTAACAATGCCCACTTGGGACCCATCTTTTCCAGGAGAGGGGAGACTTCTCTATAAAAATTTACTTTAGTAGGCCAGTGACCAGCTTTTCTTTTTCTTCACTGAAGCCAAAACAAGGAGAAATTGACTTTTAGTACAATTGGAAGAAAGCAAGTTCAACATAAAAATGAATGTCCTCAGCCTCATGGGCACCTATGATTAAAGGTGGCTGTGTAAATCTCCTGTAGGGTTCTTTAAGAAGAGGAGCCAACTGGCTTATGATATCATAGATGGAGTTCAGTGTAGGTAATGAATAGACATTGGTAGTACAGTTTGATAATTATAGGAAGACACAAAGTTAGAAGACCCAGCTTCATAATGTGTTACTTGTCTTGTTGGCTGAAGGACCAGGTCACATTTCTGAGCCTCAGTTTCCTCATATTTAGAATATAGGTAAATGGCCAGGTGCAGTTGCTCACACCTGTAATCCTAGCACTTTGGGAGGCTGAGGTCGGCAGATCACTTGAGGTCAGGAGTTTGAGACCAGCCTGGCCAACATGGAGAAACCCCCATCTCTACTAAAAATACAAAAATTAGCTGGGCATGGTGGCGTGTGCCTGTAGTCCCAGCTATTTGGGAGGCTGAGACACCGGAATCACTTGAACCCAGGAGGTGGAGGTTGCAGTGAGTCAAGATTACGCCACTGCACTCCAACCTGGGTAACAGAGTGAGATTCCATCTCAAAAAATTAAAATGAATGAATGAATGAAGGAATGGTAATAGTGAGGCCCAGTTTATTCCGTAAGGATCAAGTGATGGAGTATATATGAAAACACTTTGCAAAACGTAAAGCATGAGGTATTTGAAAGGTGGTGTTGTGAAAGGTCCTGCTGGAAATTCATTTTTTATCTATCCTGAAGAGCTCTCCCTATGCCTTACCTTCTATGGAAGGCACAAAGACGAATTCTGAGCCATGACAGATGCATCAGGCAGGACCTGAACAAAACATGTTAACTTAAGTCAAAGATCAGCGTGTGAGTATGTGTGTGCGTGTTCATATATATGTGTTCATATTTGTTGGGCATTTATTTTGAGAACCTAGGGTTATTCTGTGGCTAGCGTGTTGGAGGGCAGATATATGAGAGAGGATATATATTCCATAGACTATTTCGATTGTCTTTAAGTTGTTTTAGTTTTGGTCTTATGGAGCCATTATTGCCTTGAGCAAAGTAGGCTGATGGAAAAGCTGACTTCTAGAGGACTTGTTCAGAAATTCAGTGCTGGGGAGAGAGTGCTTGAGTCTCTTTGCCTGATAGGCCATGTGTTCTCTATTCTGGAATGTGTTACCTCAAATGCTGAGAAGACTGATGGCCCATACAAGCTGGAACAGTTGAGGGAAAAAGAAAAAATAACACAGTGGGCAGGATGGTAGAGAGAGGCAGACTACCTCCCCACCCTCACCCCATCCCTATCACTGTGCTTAGATGAATTTCATGAATGTGTGTTTGCTCGTACGGCAGTGGAATAGATGTCTGCCTGCTCTTGTGTGGAGCCCAGTCCTGCTAGCCATAAAGTCTGGTGAGCAGGGTTAGGGTCCATTCCATGCACAGGTCCTGCCTTGCTGGGTGATCTCCAGCTCATCTGTTCACTTTCTTGTTAAGTTTTGCCATCCATCAAATGCAGAAGTCAACCCCGACCTCTCCCCCTACCGTGTCTCACAGAATGGTTGTACAAACCACTGAGAGAATCTGTGCTAAAGTTGAGTTTCTTGGGTGTAAGGCATCGCAGAAAGCCATATTCTTTCCTACCCATAACCTCTCTGGATGGCATCATGTGTGAGTGAGAGGAGGAGGCTGCAGGACTGAGGTCCATTATGCGTGAGGAATGTTATGGTCTGTTACCCCAGGAGGAGGGGCACAGTGGGGTTAAATAATGTACCACCAACTCTCAATTTGTCAGTTCCAAGGAAGAGGAGGAAAGGGGGAGGAGCACAGGGAATTGAAAGCAAATAAGCTTGATTCTCATTTTAGCCATTGCTTTCAGCCTCTCCACCCATTCCTGACCCAGAGCCACCTTCAACCACCAAGGAGAGATGGACTGGAGCTTTCTTTGTTCTGCGTAGGAGGAGTTCATGATTAGGGATAAAAAGCATAAGACATATGTAGTACATATTCATATTCTGGGTCATTCCATGCACTGACTAACAGAGAGTTGACAGTATTGTTTGTCTTGTAGTTCAATGGAACTTGTGTTCCAGTGCCATCCCCCTCACCCCTATCTCTCACCACTCGAGTATATGAGTTTTTCTATAAGTAGTAGAGCTCTGTGGGTGGGGGAAGGGGCAAGCAAGGTAGCTGTGTGGACTGAACACATTCTCATTTTGTCTCCTAAGCTGATCACTGGAGATTCCATCGTTAGTGCTGAGGCAGTATGGGATCACGTCACCATGGCCAACCGGGAGTTGGCATTTAAAGCTGGCGACGTCATCAAAGTCTTGGATGCTTCCAACAAGGATTGGTGGTGGGGCCAGATCGACGATGAGGAGGGATGGTTTCCTGCCAGCTTTGTGAGGGTGAGTGTCAGTCTTCACTCTCCTCTCCTATTTCCTTGGCTGCCTGTACCTGGCTTCCCCTTCACCAGCCTCTGTTCTCCTGTTTATTTCTCTCCTGGTGGCTTTTCTCATATTTTTTTTCATTTTTTAAAATTGTCTCATACAGAGAACCTGGGCTTCCTTTAATCTGTGCCCTTTTAATTTTTAGTCTTTTCCCTTGTCTCTTGTTTAACACCCCCACCCCACCACCTCCCACCTTTGTACAAATCACTTACCTTGTCTGGGTCTTGGTTTCCTCTTTTGGGGTTGGCCTTGGTGGTTTTTGAATACTTTTTAACCCTATATTGCTGTGAACTTTTGTCTTTCTTATCTCTTTTTTTCTACTTTCTATTTCTCATCTTTTTTATCCTTTCTTCTCGTAGTTTCTTCCCATCTCCTTCTCTTGCTCCTCTGCTCTTCTCCTCCTCTCCTTCCTGTCTACTTCATTGCCTCTCACACCCCTGTGTATTGTCACTGTGTGTTCAGATGTTAATATAAGAGTGTGAGCTCCCTGCCCCCCAGGGGCTGGAGCTTACTGATATCAGATTTTACTTTTTTCAAGAGAATCAAGTGGCTGGGATCTAAATGTGCCGGGGGTGGGAAGCAAGTGGCATGTAAGGTCTTGCAAGCCTTCTGCCTCTTTGACATTGTACCATGAAGAATCTGGCCCTTAACAGAGAGGCTCTTGGGAGGAATTTCTCAGCAGCTTTTGCTTTTTCTGGGTTACTATAAAGGAAGTGATCCCAATGTGCTTATGACCTCAGGGTGCTATGGGGAAAGAACATTGGTTAGGTGTCTCAGCTCTTATTCTTTCTTGGAATTGTGAGCTGGAATCAGTTATTTGACTATTTTGAGCTCTGATTTTCCTCATCTGCACAATGGTCTTGACAGTTCTTTAATGCCAGGGCATGTCACAGTGAATGAGATAAAACATGCGAAAACTGCTTTGTGGCAAGACAAGTACTGAAGCCACATGAGGGTGTGTTATAACCATCCTTACTACAGCCTATCACATTTTGTTAGTTTCTCCTGTAAAATTAGGCTGAAGTCTTCTAGACCCCAAACAAAAGATCAGAAGGGCTAGGTCTAGGGCTCGTAGAGGTTGAAGGGCCTTAAGATTAGAATTATGGCAATGTGATATAAAGAAAGGAAGAGGGCATTTGGAGTTAGAAAACTTAAGATACAGTTTTACTACCTTCTGGCTCTATAGCTTTTGGTAAGATTTTTAACTTCCCTGAGCCCTGATTTCCTCATCTGAAAAATAGGGATAACAGACTTTTTGTAAGGAATTAGATCATACATGCCAATAAGGTGTCTAGCACAGTGCTAGACAGATATTAGGAACTTAGCCAATGGTAACTTGTTTTGTCATAATTATAATAATCACCACCACCTTCTTAGCTCCAAGAAGGTCCATATATCAAGGCTTCCCTTGAGGTTGATAGAGGCCTCCTTCCTCAAGGCAAAAAAATCCAGAAAGCATCGTTACCTGGTTGGGACAGTTTAGGTGAGGGCACTGCCTAGAAGCAGAGGAAGGGACAAAATTACCTCTCATTCCCTTCTATCATGAGAATCTTCTAATGAAATATCCAATCTTTTCTTCTCTTCTGTCAGAGTCTGCAAATGCCATCTGTGTCCCAGCTCATCTTTGCTGGTTAATGAATCAGTCCCAGGGATAGTCAGAAAAAGCATATCAATAACCACAGACCTTCAGGACTAATGTGAGGCCCTGTATGCATACAGCTGGTATGTCTTGTGCTTACAGACCTCCCTCTTTAAAAGAAGGATTAAACTGTACCCAATGATGATGTCACCCAAATCCAAATGCATTTCATTTTCAGGGAAATGTCACTTTTATAATAAATAGTAAATCCAAGGATGGGGGGAAATGATTGAGCAAGCCAGGATTGCTCAGGGAAGCAAATGACAGAGCCAGACTTCAGAATATCAGTGAGCGCCATTAAGGTCCCTAAGTCCGAGGCCAGGAGGAGTGTTCCTACAGGAACACAGCCCCAGCAGCCACTTGGTATAGAGTCTAGCCCAGGTGGTTCTCAATCCTGGCTATATAATAGAATCACTTCAGTAGCACAAAAAACAACAAGAAGAACCCAGACAAACAAAAACACTAACACCCAGGCTCCAGGCTAGTAAAATAAGATCATTTGACTAAATTGGTGACTGACATGGTACGATATCTTCATTCCCTACCTGGAAGTCTCATTGCTGACATTTGAGCCCTAGGATGGATAATCAAGGTGTTTAGTGTGGTTCTGTTCAAGTTAGCCCTACCTGTTGTTACACATTAAAACCCAACTTGCAGTCTGGGAAACCCAGATTCTTGCCTCAGTTCTATTATTAGAAATGCAACTTGAGCAGCTTCCTATGCATCTTCAAATATCAGTTTTCTTCCTTGTAAAATGGGGATAATTCGGTCTTGTAAAAATGCTTTGTTACCTGTGATATGCTGGATACTTGTAAATACGAATTATGATACCATTTGGCCACTGTACAGGAACTTACCAGGTATATGTGTCTTCAACCTATTCACATCTGTCTCCTCTGTTGTTCAGAATTTCATACTTGTATGTGCTTGTGTGTGTGTGTACGCACGTGCTCAGGTTCTTTCCTTTCTGTACTGGGGACATGGCTTCACAAGAGCAATGTAGGAGCTGATATACCTTCCCAGTAGTAGGTAAGGTTAAATGAATTAAACTTGCTGAACATCAGTCCTCATATCTAGTTGTTGACATCTTCAGCTGTTTTCCTGGGCTGGTTTCCCTGCTAGGAGCTAAGGGTAAACTGCTAGGATATGATTGTGTCTCAACTCTCATGTCTGTGGTGGGCCTCCTTTTGTCTAATAGGCCCTAACTTCAAGTCATTCAGGCTCTTTTCCTTTGTCACTGTGCATAAAAGGAGGCTTTTTTTTTCTGACTTTGGGCCATGGCCTGAGGAGAGCTTGCTGCCTAATTAAGGGTAGGTTGTGAACAGGACACATTACAGCCTGTTACTGATGGGCTCATGTGACAAGGCACGGGTTTGGTCAGAAAGTAAAGAGCTTGCTGAGGTGTTATCAGGAGCTGGATATATACTTTTCTTGTTTTTCAAATTCTTTATTTCTCTCATTTCTGGCCTGCTTGGAAGTACGGAAATGAAAGGATGATCTAAGCCAGTCATTACCATCATTTGTTGGTTTTCTACAGACCAAATATCATGGAAACCCAACTTTTCAAAGGAAAGCCCATTGTTCTAGAGTGTGACCTGGCTTTTATTTGTATTTTGTCTCATTTTGGCTGCAAAAAGAGATACTTGGGAAAAGCTTTTCACCTTTATGAAACCCTAGATTCACTGTAGATTTAGAACTGGAAAGACCCATCTTAGCCAAGAGTGGCCAACTTAGATGCTTACAGGGGCCAATTAAGTGAGTGAAGCAAATTGAGACAAGGGGTAAGTGGGCGCCTGCGTCCAATTGGGAAATCCATGCCCCATCTAAGGACAGCAAAAGTGACTTGGATGTTTCCCATCATTAGAGTGGGGTATAGTGGAGAGGAAAGCCCAGGGGGGGCAGATCGTCTAGTATTTCAAGAAAAGCCAGGAATTGGATTTTTATGTAAAACTCTTTATATTTAAAAAATGTTAATGAGTAATTCATATTTTTAAAGAAGCACAGTGAGCATCAAACAGAACACATCTGTAGGATAAATTATCTCCCAAGGACCCAGCTTGTTGCCATTAGTCACCCTACCTCCACATTGTATAAATACTGAGGAGACATGGGCCCAGAAAATGGAAATAACTTGCTTTCTCACGTAGGGAATTAGTGGCAAAGCCAGGACTTGAACCCAGGCCTCCTGAATCTTAAGACAACTTTACTAGACAGTCTTTGTCTAATAAGTTTAATGTCTTGGCTTCCTTTGGTATGTTTTCTGCCAAATTGTTTTTTTCCTGTGAATAGGTCATATGTTCCTGTTTTCTTGTAGACCTCGTAATTTTTTGTTGAAAACTTGGCATTTTGAATATTATAATGTGGTAACTCTAGAAATCAGATTTTCTTCTCTCCCCAGGGTTTGCTACTGTTGATTGCTGAGGGTTGCAGTTGTCCATTTGTTTAGTGACTTTTTCCAACTATTTTTGCAAGACTGTATTCTTGTTATATATGGTTGCTGAAGTCTCTGTTATTTTATCTTGTTGGTCAGCCAATAACCTGACATTTCCTTAAACATCTGGAGCCAAGAAGAAAAAACAATACTACTTTCCTGGTTTTTGCCGCTTGATTCTGAGCTGGGGTACTCACTTGAGACTGTGCCAGGTCATCAATTCTTTTGTCTCAGCCTTCTCCTCCTGTTTGTATGTAGATCACACATCCTCCAGAAATACAAGCCTATGGTCCTCTGAGGTTTTTTCTGAGCATGCGTCTGGTCCTGGGCATGCGTGTTACAGTGTGACTTCCCTGGTATGCATGATGGCCTTTATTCCCCAAAGAAACTTCCTTTTTCCCAAAGAAACTTCGTTTTTAGCTTCCTCCTTCTTGTGCTATTGCATCTGTTTGCTGTTTGTCCTGTCCACAATCCCTTGTCCCAAGTGGGCATGAGCAGCGTATGTCTTTAAATCTTTCAACAAAGGCAGCCACAGCCTGGAAAGCCTCTCCAGCCAGAGGTCAACCTCTGTGCTAGTCCCTCAGTGCCAAACAGGTCAAAAGGCGCAGCTAAAATATTGTAAAGAACAAGGTCATTATCTCCTGGCACCAGAAAGCCACACCAGGAATGTGGGCCACTGTCACTTCAGCCACTGGGGAATGAGGGATGGTAAGGGGATAAGCAAAAGTGCTTCAGTGCTCTATTACCGAATTTTTGCTGCCCTTTTCTGCATTACGCAGTCCCCTGTAAGTTGCTGCAAGTTTTGGATTAGATTCTAGAGTTCTAAAACAATGGGTTCTATCATTCATTGCCAGTTTAAGGTTGTTTCAGTGGAAGAACTGATTCTTTGTGTGCCCTGCTCCACCACTTTTAGTGATGTTATCCCCTTCTGAATCTTAATCCTGTGCTTTCTGGCCTATAGCACAATCAGGAAAGGGCAGGCTTGGGCTGCTAACAAGACTGTTAACACTTGAGGACTTACCTTCCATTCCAGACTAAAGGCAATAGTGTTTTTGCTTTCTTTAGAGGAGTTTCAATATACCAACCCTTGTTTATCCATTCAAGCTTCAAAGTGTTCATAAGTCTCTAGTCTTAAACATTTATATCATTTATGTAGAAGGTCTTGCTTGTGGCTCTAGAGGTAGCACATTATAGGTTGTGAGTTTAGGCTGACATTAGCAGGGAGAATCTTTCTCCCTGGACCATGGCAATTTCTCTCCCCTGTACTAGAATTTCAAATGGCATTATTAGAACTAATTTGCATTCACAGAATCCATCTTAATGGCTTCTCACTATGCACATTTTTTGGATTACATCATCTAGTACATCATTTGGCTAATTGGGGGTTTTTTATTTTTTTTCTTTTAATATGGAGACCTCTTCAGCTCAGAGAGATCCTTAAATGTAGCTGTTACATCACCCAGATGATTCCTCCAAATTAGGTAGGGCAGGTCACCCTCATAGAAATCCCATGTTGAAAGCAACTTTGAGAGTCATATAGCCTATCCCTCAGCCTCCAGGCAGGACCAGAGCTAAAATTACCCTGGGTTTTTGAGAACCTGGCCAACATCTGTAAACCAAGCTTGACCTACTCTGTTATTTCCAGCTACTAGCCCTTATGCTGTAGTGTGAGCCAATTTCTTGAAATATGTTGCTTTTTGCAATAGGAAGATGATATTTAAGAGTTGGCACCAGTAGGAGACATTCTGAATTGTTTTCTTGGCTTTGGGGCTTTCCAAGGCCCTATTGTTGACCCATAGCACGGATTTGTAACCTGGGTGGCTGCCTGAGTTGAGGCTATGATCTTGGGCCTGGCACCTGTTTTACTCTGTGTAATCAACCCCCCGGGTTCATTTGGGGATCAGCTTAGGCCTTCCTAGCATCATGTGTATACTGCCTTGGTGGTGTGATGACTTGAGAGGAGGACCATGACTGAGTACCTGGAGATGAGGTCTGTTTCTGTGGCTCTTTGTAAAGTACAAAATTTTTGGAAAATCATCATACTTGTATATATCTTTTTTCTTTTTTCATCAGTATATTTATCATTATGAGTAAGAGTGAAACCGCTTATCTTTATACGGCTCTAGTGCTATTAATATCTTCTCACCAGTATTTGCTGAGTCCTGAACAAAAGTGACTGTCTAGCGCTTAGCAACAGCCACCTCCTGGAGTGGTCTAGACAAGTGCTAAGGGTATCTGGCATCTTGAGAGGTCTGTTGTCCTCTATATTAGAGGGTCACTAAGGAAACGGTACTCAGAAGAGGGTGGGTCTCCTTTTTTTTAGTTTTCGGAGGTGAAAACTGACAGATAGCTCCCTACCTCTTCAGGCCACCAGTTATACCTCAGGACAGATCTGAAATAGTTTGTCCTTGTGTTGAACTAGAATCTGTCTTTCTGAAGCTTCTACTCATGGGAAGGGTGTAAATGTCCAAGAGAACTGGCTCTGGAGATAATCTTTCTGGATTAGAATCAGAGTCTTTCCATTTATTAGCAAAGTGGCCATTGTGTGCTTCAGTGATCTCATCATTAAATTGAGGATATAACAGCACCTACCTCATTAAGTTGTCGGGAGAACTAAACAAAATACAGGAAGAGCACTGACAATGGGGTCTGACACAGGAAACACTCAATAATAATACTGGTAATACTTGCAGCAAACTCTTAATGTAAATGGTAGAAATAATATCCTCATTTCTCCCTGCTCCTCTCTCAAACCCTCTGGGAATATACTGACTCTCCACTCTGTCTGCAGCCCGTCAGAGATCTGAAACCTAAGACCAGGTCAGCCAAGCCTCTCCTGTCCTCCAGGCTTCTGAGCTTTCATCTTTTAACCATTATTTGGATGAATCAGCTTCTTGTTGCTGCTATGTGTGAGTGGCTAGACTGGGGCCATTTGGGCATGCAAGGCCCACTCCATTCAGCCACTTATATGAGTACATGGGCTACATGGAAGCCTGGACATGCTGACACTGCCAGGCTTTCAAGACTAATAGGAATGATATTACAACTAATGACCCTGCTGAACATGTAATTGGACAATGTTCTATCTTGGCTGTTCTGACCTCTAGCAACAGGCATAATAATGTTACTAGGGCCATACATCAGCAGTTAGCCTCCATTTATGAACAAATAAATGGTGGAACACTGTGTTATATGTAGGAACCCAAGAAAGGATTGAAAACCTTCTTTTTAAGATGTCCTGGGGAAAAGAGCCATAATAATAGACCTGCAAATTCTGCCCATTGGTCCAACTCTTTGTTTTGATAAGCTTATTAAGGTAGTACAGTTATTGACATTGCTGCTCAGTAGAACTTGGCCCTGAATGCCATGTGTGGGATGGACTCATTCCCACATTTAGTTACATATAAAGTAAGCATAGCTTACTGTTAAGGGTACACTTAATAAAGATGCTATATATGGGACGGGGCCAGCAGTAGCCCTGAAAAACAGTACAACAGATGAACTTGAATTTGGGGAAGGTCCTAGAAGTTCACTTTCCCTTGTGGGTTGGGTTAGGCTGAGAGTGTGCAGTGGGTGAGGACCCTCCCAACTGAAAATATTGGGAGAAAGTCCAGCACAGTAGGTAGAGTGTAGCATCAGTAGGCAGCAGAAAGAGGGTGGCTTTGTTGTCATGACAAGTGACTGGTATTACTTGGTCCAACATCAGGTTGTTTGGTGTGCTTCAATAAGCAGGTAAAGCATGGTGACCAGGTATCCAGAGGCAGGGAGTATATAGTGAAAATGGTTTCTTAATTTGTAGAATTAAGGACTTAATAAAAATTCATTCACCCAACAGATGATCATCAAATGGCTACTGAGAAAATACAGAGGTACTCTAGACCTTCAGCCCATCCTGCAAGAGTCTGAGAGTAGATATGAAAACTTATGCATAAGGGAGGTTATTTGCCTAAGCTCTGTTACTTTAGTAAAGTTCTTTCCCTTTGCCAAATCTCACTTTGCTCCTCTGAAAGGTGGAGGGGTTGGAACAGATATACTCCAAGAACTTTTCTAGCCCTTTCTCCATAATTTCTTTTTTTTTTTCTTCTTTGAGACAGGATCTTACGCTTTTGCCCAAGCTAGAAGTGTAGTGGCGTGATCATGGCTCGCTGTAGCCCCAAACTCCTGGGCCCAGGCAATCCTCCCACCTCAGCCTCCTGAGTAGCTGGGACTACAGGTACCCGCCACCACACCCAGCTCATTTTTGTATTTCTTTGTAGATGCAGAATTTCACCATTTTGCTCAGGCTGATCTCAAACTCCTAGACTCAAACAGTCCACCTGCCTCAGCCTCCCAAAGTGCTGGGATTATAGGCGTGAGCCACCATCCCAGCAAATCTTTTTTTAGTTGAGGTAAAATAAACATAACATCAGCTTCCCCATTTCAATCATTTTAAGGTATACAATTCAATGCATTTGCAGTGTTGTACAACCATCACCACTATCTAGTTCCAGAACTTCTTTATCACCACAAAAAGAACTCCATACTCATTAGCACTCACACCTCATTCCTCTCTCCTCTCAGTCTGTAGACGGTATAATGTTTTGTACAAATGTTAGCAAGTAGAAAGTAGAGGATAGTTAGGGAAGGGATTAGATTCATAAGAAGTGAGGTCGGGAAGAGGCATATGACTTCAGTAGCTACAGGAGACTACATCAGCCTGGATACAGGCTGAAAGGAGTAAAAAACATAAGATAGATGTTGCGGGAAAAGCCTCAATAGGGAACAGGTGCCATCTAGGGCATTGGTACTATCCTGGAGGATCAGAAAGTAATTGAGACCTTGCCAGACTTGCCTTTAACTTGCTAGTAAATGGCATAGCCCAAACAAGATCGCATTCCAACTCCAAAGCCAGTGTTTTGCCACATCCACCATCCTGAAGTGTTTTTTTTTGTTTTTGTTTTTTCTAAATGTCTGTCAAATAATTGCAAGCTTTCCGGGGGATGAGTAACTCAGGTCGGCTTGATTTCAGCATTCTCCCTAGTGTGGCTTTCATAATGAAATCAGTACTTCCATATCTGAATAGCTTAAATAGAAGCCTCCTCTTTATTTTAGCTCAAACAGAAAGCAAATCAAAGGAAATACAGAAGAAATGAACTTCTAAAGGTCCTGGCAGAACACTCCTTTTGTGGCCACTTAACTAATTAACCTAAATTCTATCAAAGTCTAAGCAGGATAATTCCATGAAAACCAATGAAAGAAGAAGACTTAGGGGTAGCGTGGAGTGTAGTTCATAGTTAGGGAAGGGATTAGATTCATTTTCTTGACTGGGAAGGAAGTTTTCTTGACTGGGAAGGAAGCTACGTTATCTGTGAAGGGTTTCCCTACACTCCAATCCACCCCCATTCTAGCTTGAGTTCTCACCTTAAGAAGCCTTGTCATGGGCAGAAATCATCAATACCTCCAGCCTCGACTAAATAAGTCTCCATTCGTTGGGAAGGGTTTTTGAGTCTAGTTGTCAAGGAGGTGGCATTTGGAGTATAAGAAATTTGGGACAATTGTGAAAGCAATTACAAAAGTACTTCCTAAAACTCTTCCCTGACTAGAAAGGACAGTGTTTCTCATATGTTGCTTCATTGTTCTAGGGGCAGATGATACCAACCTAGGGGATAATAACAAGAACAGCTAATATTTGACTCAGTGCTAGAAACTGTTTTACATGCATTACCTTGTTTAATCCTCACAACAGCCCCATGAGATAGATAGATATTATTCTATTTCAGAGATAAGGAAACTGAGGATCAGAAAAGTTAAAGTGGCTTACTCTGTGTTACTCTGAGGCAGTTGTAGAGCCAGGATTTGAAATCAGTCTCCTGAGTCTTCACCCTTTACAAACACTGTAATAGACTGTCTCTCCTAATTTTGGCCTAAGAGTCCGGAGACTTTGCTTCAATCCTGACTGCCACTTTGATGCATCCCCCTATCTGGCCTTGGATTTCTCATCTGGGAAATGTAAAGAAAAAGGTTTGCTTGCCTGCCTTACAGGGCTGTTTTGAAGTCCAAGTAAGAGAGTCTGTGGGAAGGCACTGTTCTTGAACTAGGTTTTCAGAGAAGCCAGAGACAAAAGAAGAATGATAGAAAAGAGTAGGGAAGGCCTTCGTGAAGAGGGAGTAGGGGGCAGGCATTAGAAGGATACAAGGTACAGAGGTGTGAATAAACAGAATGTGTTGGAATGAATGGAAAGGGTAGCTTGCCTGAGGCAACACGTCTGTTGAAGAGCAGTGAAGCTCGGTGGGTCAGGCCCATTTTAATGTGCTGATGGAAAGCCATGAATACAAAAACAGGATATTCACACAGGTCTTTTCTTTTTCTCTTTTTGTCTGTTATATAACAAAAATTTTCATTGCTCTGGTTGAGCTCCTTATTTCTCATTGTGTCGGTGCTGGAGAGGGAGAACAATTTGTTAGCAGCCTTCTTATGATGATCCTTCATATAATTAGTGACAGTTATTAAATCTTCCCTTGAGGGGTAGAGGAGTAGTTTCTGTGCCTGACTGTACATACCATGCTGATTGTCTTTGTGCCAGGCAGGAATGCTAAGTGCTTCCTGGCATGCACCTTCAGGGATCCCTAAGCACTTCTGATCCTCCTGAAGGCTGAGACTGGGGCTCTAAAACAGGGTGTGTGTGTGTGTGTGTGTGTGTGTGTGTGTGTGTGTGTGTGAAGTGGGAGCTCTGCTTGCAACTAACCAGGTTCCTCTCAGTCCCTCACATTCACCTTTGTATCCACACCTCGCCATTGCTTCACTGTGGTGGCAGAGAAAAGGCCTTTTGGTGACCTTTGTTATGGAAGAGTTCACGTTCCCTCCATACTCTCTCCTTTATCTGTGTTTTTCCCTTTTGTAGTATTTGCTGAGATTTTTGGCTGGCAACTTTATTCAGACAGAGACAGAGCTCATGATTAGAATTATCTTAAAAAGGAAAGGGCTGCCTTGGGAGACACTGGTCTCCTCATCACTCGTTGTGTTCAAGCTTATAGGCTGTGCAATTGCTGGCAGGGTATGTTGTCAAGGGAGTTTATGTATTGATTGGGGAGCAAGGAGTGGCATGGACTAGTCCACTTTCCATTTCCTTTATAAACTGATTCTATAGCTCTGAGAGTCTATTGTTCAATGAGACTGGCAATAATAACCCATCACCTTCTCAAAGGATGTCTTGCTTTTTACTCCTCTCTTGTTGACTAGATTTGGCCTTTGAAAATATCAAGGTGAGATTTAGACAATACCACTTACCCATTCTCTTCTTAGAAATGTTACACTGCTGGAGACAGGGGCCGGCTGGCTTTCTAAGACACTCCTTGGGCCTTTATTGACTTTATGAAGGAATTACTGACTGGATATTATGGTAGTTTTCTTTTAGAACTACTGATCCATTTGCAGGGAGGGGCTACTAAAGATGTTGAAGAGGGTGTACCAAGGGCTGGGTAATAATCACTTTATCATATGGAACAATGGTGAGTCTGTTGGAATATACATATAGGTATATAAATGCAAGGAGAGAGGTTGACAAGGATTTCACAGAAAATCCATAACCATGGTTTCCTCAGGAGAGGTAGAATATGGTTAGGATGGGGAACAGTCAGGGGAAATTTCACCTTATCTAGACAGTTTCAGCTTTTTATGTATCTATTTTTATAGAGATATAATTTCTATACCATAAAATTTACCATTTTAAAGTATACAGTTTAGTGGGTTTTAGTATATTCACAAAGCTCTATAACCGTCACCGTTGTCTAATTCTGGAACATATTTTAAAAATCATCTTTAATAGATAAAACTGTATATTTGGGGGATGTGATGTTTTGAGATATATATATATATATATATGTATACACATATTGTGGAACGATTAAACTAATATATCGTCACCTTGTATACTTATCATTTTTTGTAGTGAGAAAATTTAAAATTGTACTTTCTTAGCAATTTTCCAATAATAATAGTATTCTATTATGTAAGTATGCCATATTTTGGTTTATCCATTCATCAATTAATGAACTTTTGGGTTGTTTCTACTTTTGGTTGTTATGTATAATGCTACTATGAACATTTGTGTACAAGAATTTGTGTGAGCGTGTGTTTTTATTTCTCTTGAGTACGTACCTAGGAGTGGAATTGTTGTATCATATGGTAACTATATGCTTAACTTTTTGAGGAACTGCCAAAATGTTTTCCACAGCAGTTATACCATTTTACATTCCTGCCGGCAGTGCATGAGAGTTCCAATTTGTCCACATGCTCGTCAATACTTGTTATTGACCTTTTAAATTATTATAGCCATTCTAGGAAGTGTGAAGTGGTATCTTTTTATGGTTTTGGTTTGCATTTCTCAGATGGCTAACGATATTGAGCATCTTTTCATATATTTATTGGCCATTTATATGTCTTCTTTGGAGAAATGTCTATTCACATATTTTGCCCATTTTTAAGCGGGCTGTTACTTTATTGTTAAGTTATATATATTCTGAATACTACATCTTTATCAAATATATGGTATGCATATATTTTTTCCCATTACTGGGTTGTCTTTTCACTTTATTGATGGTATCATTTGTAGCACAAAGTTTTTAATTTTGATGAAGTCCGCTTTATTTTTGCTTGGTTGTTTGTGTTCTAGGTATCATATCTAAGAAACTATTGTCTAAGGTTACAGATTTTCCTCTATGTTTTCTTTGATGACTTTTATAATCTGATTCCATTCAGATATTTCATCCATTTTGGTTTAATTTTTGTGTATAGTGTGAAGTAGGAGCCAAAGTTCATTCTCTTTCGTGTGGATATCCAGTTGTACCAGCACCATTTGTTGAAAAAACTATATTTTCCCCCTTGAATAATCTTGGCACCTTTGAAAAATATCAGTTCAGCATGAATGTAGGATATATTTCTGGACTCCTGGTTTTATTTCATTGATCTTTATATCTATTCTTGTGCCAGTCCCCCATTCTCTTGATTATTGTAGGTTTGTAGTAAGTTTTGAAATCAGAAAGTATGAGTCCTCCAACTTTATTCTCCTTTTTCAAAATTGTTTTGGTTATCCTGGGTCCCTTGAAATTCCATATGAGTTTTAATACCAGTTTTTCAATTTTCTGCAGACACCGGGTGAGACTTTGATATGTATTGTGTTGAATCTGAATTAATCGGAGGAGTATTGCTATATTAGCACCATTAAATCTTCCAATCCATGAATAGGAGAGGTTTTTCTATTTAGTTCTTCTTTACTTTCTTTCAGTAATGCTTTGCAGTTTTCATTGTATAAGATTGCACTTCTTTTGTTAAATTTATTCCTGTGTATTCTTTCTGTTCCTATTTAAATGTTATTGTTTTCTTAATTTAACTCTCAGATCGTTCATTACTAGTATATAGAAACATGATTGATTTTTATATCCTGCAACATTGCTGAACTTATTTATTCATTATGACAGGTTTATTTTTTGGGGGATTCCGTATGATTTCCTGTATATCACATTATATAATCTGTGACTAGAGATAGTTTTACTTCTTTCTGATGCAATGTCTTTTATTTCTTTTTCTTGTGCAATTGCTCTGGCTAGAACCTTCAGTATAAGGTTGAATAGAAGTGATGAAAGGGGATATGCTTGTCTTGTTCTTGATTGTAGGATGAAAGCCTTCAGTCTTTCGCTATTAAATATGCTATTAACTATGGATTTTTTATAAATGTTCATTATTATTTGGATAAAAATTCCCTTCTATTTCTAGTTTGTTTAGTATTTTTGTTTTTAATCATGAAAGGGTGTTGGATTTTGCAAATGCTTTTTCTGTGCCTGTTGAGATGATCATCTGGGATTTTGTAACCTTACTTCACTAATATGGTGTAACTTACGTGGACTGATTTTCATATGTGAAGCAACCTTCCATTCCTGGAATCACATCTGGTAAGGTGGACAATTGGTTTTTAATATGTTGCTGGATTTGGTTTGCTAGTATTTTATTGAGGATTTCTATATTTCTGTTATTTAGAAGGGTTTGTAAAAGATTGATGTTAGTTATTTTTTAAATGTTTGGTACAATTCACCAGTGAAGCCATCTAGTCCTGAGGTTTTTTGTTTGTTTGTTTGTTTTGTTTTGTTTTGTTTTGTTTTTTCCCCATGTGGGAAGTTTTCAGGATTGCATGAAATTATTCATTAAATCTTTTTCTTGTTATAGGTCTTCTCAGATTTTCTGTTTCTTCTTGAGTCAGTTTCTGTAGCTCGTGCCTTTCTAGGACTTTGTCCATGTCATCAGGTTATGTAATTTATTGGCATACAATTGTTCATAATATTCCCTTTAATTCTTATTTCTGTAGGACTGGTAGTAATATTTCTTTCATCCATGATTTTAATAATTTTAATCTATTTTTTTCTATTTTAACTTTTTGCAACGCAAATGTGTTCTTGTATAACGTATAATTTTAAAAATGAAAAAAATGGAAGGCACAAAATTAAAATGCATATTAAAGATGTGGGTGTATTGCTGACTCCTTGGCTGTCTCTGTGGGTATCAGTTTCTTTATTACGAAATTGAGAGGATGGATTACTGTTGCTAAAGTGTTTGAAAGCCTTTGGACTATAGTATTTCTGTGTTTGAGCACGGGATTAAAGGACATAGATGGGAGTATTTGTGGACGGAAAATAGACCAGTCTGGGAGGAGCCCAATACTCCTGAAGGAAGTAGTAGGAAGTAAGAGTGGAAATACAGATTGGAGTCAAATTATGGTAATATTTGAATGTCAGGGTGAGGGATTTGGACTTGCTTTATAATCAGTGGAGAGCTATTAAGGATTTTGGGTTGATGGGATTAGCCAATCAATGTAATAGTCAAGGAAATTGGTCTAATAGTGGTATGTGGGAAGGGTAAAAGCTAGAGGATCACCCAGGGACTTGTTCAGGTATAAAACTATGAGAGCAATGACAGTGAAAATAGAAAAGGGAGCAATAAAGACCAGAGATTGTCTTCAGTTTGGAAAGCACTCCATGGTTTAGAAGGAGGAGGGAGGAGTGAGTTGTCTTGCTCATCTGCATGTCCTTCACAGTTAGTGGTTAGGCACAGAATAGGTCCAAAGTAAGTATTTGTTAAATTGAACTGCATTAATCAGCCTTGCTTCAGAGTTCAATGAAGGCTGGGGAAACCAGCCTTTAAGGACTCTAAGAGGACTTCCAGGACAGCCTTTCAACCTGGCAGGTTCTAGGCATTGTCCATCTTCTTACTTGTCACCCAGGCATCTATATGTGCTAATTGCAGCATTAATGAAGAAAAGGTACACATTAGCCTTCACAGATTGTTGGGCAGGGTTGATAAAGGCTCTCTTGTCTGATATTTCAACCAGGGCAGATAAGCTTATGGGCTGACCTGTGTCAATGCACTCTGACATACATGCAGACAAAGACCTTCCTGTGCACAGAACAGGGAAGCTCTCAAGAGCAGAGAACTTAGAGGTTAGACCAGAAAGTGTTATCATTAGGCCCAGGGGATGTTTTGTGGGAACCTGGGATCAGGAGAAAAACAGTTAGGCCTTATGTGCCACCTTGTTCTAGGCTAAGAAACATCTTCCCTCAAATGTCAGCTCTATAAAGGGCAGTGATTTCTTTTTTATTTGCTGTTGTATCCCTAATATCTGGCACATTATTGACACTTAGCATAGATTTAATGAATGAATGAATCTGTTAGTAGTTCTTTGCAGTGAAAGCAGCATCTTAACCTAAGGAATGGGCTTCTGGGGTTGTTGCAGTAGAGTAGATGAAGATGTCTTCTCCGAAGCTCCTTATGAAGGACCCTGCTACACAGGCCTTTAGTTATAACCAGAAGGGACTTCTCTACCAAATTCTTTATAAGGAATCTGTTTTCACTTGGCTGCAGTTGCCTTCGTCTTTTCTTATTGTTATTTGGAACGACAGTGTCATGGTGTATAGCTTGAACCTAAATGTGGTTCTGTTTCTGCCTTTGCATCTGCTCCCCCTTCCTTCATATCCTGTCTTCCTTCCCACTAGAATTGTTCAAAATTTTCATCTTATTCCAGCTATCCAAAAGCCAACATTTGGACCTGACTTTTCTTAAACTCCTAAGAAGAAAATAAATGATTCTTATTCTTTAAAGGCCTGCCTATGTTACCCTTTCCATAGCAGGGCTTAGCTTGCTTTGTGAGAAGCAGGGAAAAGCTAATGGATTATTAAGAGGGTGAGGTTTTCATTGTTACAAGTAGACAGCATCATGTATATGAGATGTTTGTTTCAGTGCCTTAAATCACTTTTTTTTTGCCCAGGTTCATTCTTTTGAATAATTATCTCTCATATTGCCTGTTGATTGCATTAAAGGACAGCTATTAGCATATTGAAGACACAAAGCTGACCTTTTAGAAGCTGGAAAGAGATTTATAATGGAGCACTTGCAGAGGGTGATAGGTTTTGGATAGAGATACATTTTGCAAATTTGGCTGTGTATACAAAATACATAAAAACAGAGTGAGCTCTATTTACTTTGGCCTGTGACAATTTAGTGAGATATATGCTGGTGACATCTCTAAGTTCACTGAGTGGTAATCATGCCCCCTCACTTCCTATGAGAGAAAGAAAGAGGAAAGAATATACAGAGTTGGGAAGTAACTACCGTCCTTCTAGTTCTATCCCAAAGCCTCTTCTTCCCGAAGGATTACCCACTAAAAGGCTTTTCTGATGGCAGAAATAGGGATGCATCTAAATTGTGTGATCTCAGCTTCTTGAGGCAGGAATGTGGAAAAAGCTGGGGTTTAAGGAAGGAAAATATGGAGAATTGATTAAACCTGTTGAGACAACTGGCAAGCTCTTTGCTTATTACCCCTGACAAATTTTGTCACTCTGCCAAGTGGGCCCACCCTTCTTTTGCTTCCTGCCCCCATGGTTTCCGCAATTCCTAGGACTGTGGGGGGTGGTGGGAAGGTCCATCTTCTTGGGCCATCTTCTTGATTTTCCGTCAAAGTCATCTAGAAGATCCAGAGACATCTCACTCGGCCATCCCAAAGGTTTTTTTTTTTTTTTTTTTTTTTAGCTTCCCACTGCCTTCATGATTTAGAATGAACAGTCTCAACTGTTACCGAATTCATCAGTTTCTGATGATTCTAATAATTGTCTGTCCACCTTGGCCCAAGCCCTTTCCTTTTCTTTTCCTGTCTTCCTTAGAACCAGGGGCACAAAGGTTCTAGCACAGTGTTTAAGAGCACATGTACCCTAGAAATTAAAGTATAATAAAAAAGAAAAAAAAAGAGCATAGGCTCTAGAGACAGACAGACTGGCTCCTATCCCAGCTCCTCTGATTCCTGTGTGACTTGGGATAGATTACTTAACTTCTCTGAGCCTCAGTCTCCTCTTCTGTGAAATGGTAGTAATAGTGGTACCTATCTAGCAGGGCTGAATACAGTATATTGCAGGCTCTTAACACAGTGAATGGTGTATAGTTGGTGCCAATTAATAGCTATTGCTAGTATGTGGTGGGTAAATATTCTCCCATCCCCATCCCAATCTTGAAGAGGTAGAGATCTTTGCATGTTCAAGGCATTTTACAGTCAAATTTTGATGATTATTTTTATGTCCTATCGCAGAAATCAGCACTGAACTTTGTTTTCAAGACACCCATTCTAGTATTTAACTTTGGTCTCTATACTTGCAGGTGCATAAATGCTGTGTTTTGTCAGCAATCCAGCTGTGGCACTCAAGATGTATAGCTTAACCTTTTAAAAAATCCAGTTGTGCTACCTAGATGTGCTCCAGCATGAATGAATGTAGTCCCTCCACTCTATTTAAGATAGGTCACCAGAGACCTAGAGAAGATTAAATCCATGCCCAGGGCAAAAAGTCACCCTAGAGCCAGGTTTGGAATTCTACTTGCAGAGGTCTCTGGTTGAAGGTTCTCTGAATACCTGAGAAGTTCAGTTTATCCTTTTTTTACTTGTCTGGAAACCTCTCAAAGAAGGAAGCTAACTCATTATTTTTCTTTTGCCTGCATCCACAGCTCTGGGTGAACCAGGAGGATGAGGTGGAGGAGGGGCCCAGTGATGTGCAGAATGGACACCTGGACCCCAATTCAGACTGCCTCTGTCTGGGGCGGCCACTACAGAACCGGGACCAGATGCGGGCCAACGTCATCAATGAGATAATGAGCACTGAACGTCACTACATCAAGCACCTCAAGGATATTTGTGAGGTAACCATGGTGGTTCATGTGGAGGCACTTCATGAAGAACCAACAACCCTCCTGGGCCCCGCCTGTGACAGTCCCAAAATGTTGGAAAGGGCACGTAGCCTCCCAGATTCTGTTCAGTGAGGTGAAACTGCTTCCTTAGCGTTTCTCAATCTCTGTTTTTCACATTTTCTCTCTAATATTAATTCATTTATATTCATTGTCTCTCTCCCTTTACCCTTTCTTTGTGTCTTCCTCCTTCTCTCCCCTGCGTCTCTACCTTTATCTTCTTGGTATCTGATCCAGTTACAGCCATCTCATGTAAGGGCTTAACCTCACTCATTAAAGCAAAATGCATCTCCCGCCAAGCCAGTGATTCACAGACTTTAACATGTACCAGAGTTTCTGGGGGAGCTTGTTAAGCAGCCCTCTCACTCTTGTCCCCCACATCATGAATTATCAGTCTCAGGTAAGGCATGAGCATGTTTAGGTTTAATGAGCATCCCTGGTGATGCTGATGCTGTTGGTCTTAACTGTCTCACCTGGAGAACACTGGTTGTGAGTTTAAGCAGAAAAGAGCTTGGAGACAGGAATCTACAGAAGATGAAGGCTGGATGGACAAACCTGGGCTCCTTCAGTATCTCACTTTTTTCCCCAGGAGCTGTCTCTCTACATTCCCTAACCACATTCCTTCCATCTCTCTGTCCTAAATGAAGATGAGAGCCTTTACTCTCGTACTCTCTTAAGCTTAGTAGATGCAAATTGGCATTTTCAAAGGGCAGTTTACTGAACAGGAAGGGAAAACCAATGGGAAATGAAGGCAGCGTTTTAAAAGGATTAAACACACACACACACACACACACTCTCTTGTATCTTTTTTCTTGACTCAGGGAAAACTCTGCATTGAATCTTTTTGTCTCCTTCCTTCCAGAGGAGGGGTTAGGTTCTATTTTCTGTCCCCTAGCCTAGGGTCCACTGTGGAGTCAGTAGTACAGCTCCAACATTTTTCAAAGTTCTTATTTCTCTACATCTGTACTGCCCAATGGAACTTCCTGCAATGATGAAAATGTTCCATGTCTGCATTCTCCAATATAGTAGCTATGAGCCAACAATTTGTGGCTTTTGAAGAGTTAAAATGTGGCTGGTATGACTGAGAAATGGAATTTTAAATTGTATTTACATTTAATTAGCTTTAATTTAGGTAACCATGTGTCTGTAATGACAGCCACATTGGACAGTATAGCTCTGGAAGCACCAAGGCCAAGGATTTTGTACCTGAACTTTCTTTATCTCAACTCATTTTCTCACCCCTTTCAGGAAAATTAAAAGTTATCTTTTCCCACCGCCCCACTCCCTGCCCTGCCATGAGGCAGCAAGATAGAGTAGAAAGAACAAGAGGTCTGGGGACATGAAATGCTGGTTTTTCACATTCTAACTTGGTCATTAATTAACCCTGTGGGCTTGAAGATAGCCCTTAACTCCTCTGACATTCAATTTTCTTATTTTTCCAATGGGCTTCATTATAACAATTTCTTACATTTGTTGAGGAAATTAAGTAAATAGAATATTGCAATAACATATGTTGTATTTGGAAAAAGGTAATTTTCTTTTTTGCCCCCTTTTTAAATTTATTCACCCATCCATCCAGATGTCCTTCTTTCCTTCCTTCTCCCTTCACATCAATGGCTGGTGCTAAAAAAAATTCCCCCTTGGAATGTGCTACATGGCATTCAGCATCAAACCACTGACATTTCATTCATTCAGCAAACTTTTAGTGGAATTCTATTCTGTGCCAGGCCTGGACATAACTTCTTGTCTCAAAGTGTTATACTTTAGAGCAGCATCTGCATCACCTGGGAACTTGTTATAAATGCAAAATCTTTGGCTCCAACCCAGACTTACTGAATCAGAGTATGCATTTTAACAAAGTTACTATTTGATGTATAATACATATTAAAGTTTGAGGAGCATTGCTCCAAAATGATACCTATATTACAATGTCATAGTGTTTTTCATAAAATTAAGTACAGTCTATTCACTTGGTAGCTGAGGGATGCTGTCAAGATCTAAGTCAGGTCATATCACTCCTCTGCTCAGAACCTTCCAGTGACTCACCATTTCTACCTGAGTAAAAGCCAAAGTTATTATTGTTTACAAGGGCCTGTGTGGTCAACCCATCCTTGCCTCTATGACTTTCACCTCCTGCTCCTTTCTGCTATGCTTTCTTTACTACTACAGCTATACTGGCCTCTTGCTTTTCCTTCAGCATTACTAAAATGCTTCTCCCTTAGAGCCTTTGCACTGGTTTTTCCCTCTGCTTAAAGCATTTCCCTCCCCACCCCACATTTACATGGCTCCCATCCTCAACTCCTTCAAGTCTTTGCTCAAATATCTTCTTGAGACTTCTGTAAGCATTCTATTTAAACCTGTAACCTCGCACTACCTCTGCCCCTTTCCTGCTTTATTTCTATCTGTTACATTTATCTGTCTGACATTATATATTTAACTTATATATTTTGTTTATTGTCTGTCTCCTCTACTGGAATGTACTTTCCATGAAAGGCAGGGGTTTTCATCTATTGATTTACTGATATATTCCCCCAGTACAGTGCCTGGTACATACTAGATGCTTGATAAATATTGCTTAAAGTCAAAATTAAATATAATTGCTCATATGTATGTACTGCTTTGATTGGCAAAGTACATTCACATCATATGTCATTTGATCTGCAAAGAGGACAAAAGTTGTTATTGTTATTCCTATTTTCTAGATCAATAAATTGAGTCTCTAAGAAGCAAATTTATTTTCCCAGAGCTCTTAGGTACTAGCCCAGTGGAAGTCCTTAGAAGGCTCTCCCAACTCCCACACATCTTGGCCTCCTCCTATGGGACACAGGCTCAGGACAGCAATGGAAGCTATTTGTCTTTCCAGAAAGTGGGGGGTGATATGATCCTGCTTTAAGGAGTTTTCCAATCCAGCCAACCCAATCAAACCTTTTGTTGACAATTTGTTGGTTCCTTTTTTTTCAACGATTATTGGTGCTGAAGTTAAGTATTTAAATGGGAGCCATTTCTTTGTCTCACCCTATAATCACAGGCATCAAAAGGGAGGTGGAGAAAGCTGTGTCTAGCTGGATCAGAAGACAGTAGTTTAGCCCCGGATCGTGTAATCTTTAAACCAAAAGCTGTGAGGAGCAAATGATTTATCAGAAAGAATACCAGACTCAGAATTGGGAGTGCTGGGTTCAGGACCTACCTTGGTCACTAACTGACTGGGGAATCTCAGATGAGTCTTTTCCACCCTAGGCCTTGTCCCCCATCTCTAAATTGCATAGGTTGGAGGAGCTCTTTAAGTTCTGTCTGGCTGTTACTTTTTCTCTAGTTCTGTCAGATGTAGATATGCCCTCACTAGAGAAAAACTGTGATAGTGAGTCAGGCTACTTCTGCATTTTCTGCCTCTTCCTTCTTGGTACCCTTGGAAGCATGTCTTACTCAAGCACGAATGTGTTCATAAACCACTCTTGCTGTAGGTTATGGGAGAGCTCTAAACACTTCCTACTCTTGTACTTGTTGAAGGGGAAAGGGGGAAAATTATATTCAATATAAAAAAAAGTCACACTATTTATTAGAGGACATTCTTTTTCCCTCCTGGGAGCAGAAAGTGCTTTACAAACATTTAAGTTACAATACCTTTATATTACAAATGAAGAAGTGGGAAATAAAGTGATTTTTAATTGAAGTCATTCAATGAGGTCAGTAAGAGACATAATCTTTTCAAATGAGTTCTCTGCAGATTACATTCTTCTTTCTAAACCCAGACAGTGGTATAAAATACTTTCAGTTTAGTTCTCGATCACCTTGACCAACAATTGGTGATATTGCCTTTTGTAACCTTAGAACTCAAAGTACAATCAAGGAAACCGAGGCAAGAGTAAGCAGAGCTAAAGATGCTTTATAAAGCTGTCTCGTCTGTTTTCTCTTGAGGAAGATAATCTCAGCCATCTGATACCTATGAAATACATTCTGTCTTCAAATGCCTCCAGAGAAGCTGGCCTACCTTTCTCCACTCATCTGTATTAGTGATCATACCATTTCACTATCAAGAAATTCTTCTTTAGGCATGCTGTAGCTTCAAGTCATTTCCATTTGGTATCTTAAGCCTAGGGTTTTCAAATGTATTAGCCATTTGGGTTTTCCCTTCTGCAGATTGCCTATCTGAATACATCCCAATAGTCTTTACATCTTGGCACATAGAAAATGATAACACATGTATAAAATAGTAATATTTGTACAGCATACTAGGATAAAAATATGAGTCAGCTAGTCAGCCTAAAACACCAAGCCCAGGGAGGGGCTTCTGCCTGCCATAGGCCCTACCTGTCCATTCCATCTGGACATTCTTTGCCCTGTTCCTATTCTTTGCCCATTTTCATGGAGTTTCTTATGTTTTTTCTTGCTGATTTATAAGAGTTCCTTGTATATTCTAGATATGAACTCCTTGTCAGCTTTCCATGTTGCAAGTATCTTCTTCATTCTCTTGTTTTTTAATATCTTTTTTATTTCATTTGAAGAAAGAGTTTCCTATCTCAAAGAGGGGAAGAAGGAAATAAAAGAAAACCACCAATTTGAACATTCTGCTTCTAACTTACCTTTGATCATCACCAGTATGGGAAGAACTAATTAGCATTTAGTTGACAAATAACTGAGCAGCAACTATATGCCAGGTATTCTGTTAAACTTTGACGATATAGCTGTGAATAACAACTATGGTCATTGTCTCCTAATTTTCTTAAAAAAATCTTCAAGATGGTTGTCAGGTCTCCCATCAGGCCTCAGTTTCCAGGCAAAAAAAAAGACATATGAAACTCCTAGAATGTCAGAACTGAAAGGATCCATGGAAATCTTTTTCGATGTCTTCATTTTAGAGACAGAGACACTGAGGTCTAAACTTTTTGTGAGGACCTTCCCTAAAGAATTTCCTAAACCCCAGGTGATCCAGGGGCTCATTGGTTCATCCTATTTCCTGGTAGTTTCTAGGATCTTTTCTGGAGATCTTGGGTATTGTTTATATCCCATATCAAGGCATTACTTCTAGATCAATGCACTAGGTCTCAACTTGTACATCAGCCCTGGTGGGTTTAAGAACAAAGTGAAATAGATGGGCAGCTTTCCTTGCTGTTACCATAACAATGCCAGGGCTAATTTATGCCAATTGTGACTGATTTGATAATACCCACATTTATCTTAGCTACTCTGTGGTCTGCCTGCCCACCCATGCCCACTTTACTCCTAGGAGACAGAGTTTAGGCTCTAGGAAACTGCCTCCCTTGAGCCATAGTACCCTGTTCCCTGTTACCATTCAGATGGGGTCAAAGGGTGTTCAAAGCATACCTGGCAGTAAGAGCCACAGACCCCTTTTGTTCCCCCTGCCCTGTGACAGGCCTTCAGTGGGCCCTGAGACTTATCTAGGATAAACAAATTTTATTTCTTCCATTATTCTTCATTATGTTGCTTTTCAGGCACCTCCCTACCCTGCTCACTCCCCTCTGGCTGTGTGCTATTTTCTTGGTGTTCCTCTGAAAAGAGGGTGGACTCAGAATTTAATTCTGCTCTCCTGCAGTGGTATGACTACCTTCCAATTACCTCTCTCATTTTTGGCTCGCAATATATTTCTTCTTTTTTCTAACTGATAATGGTATTAGGCTTTTTGGCAATCACATTTCACTGCCAACTCATCTTAAACTTACATACCTTTAAAAATGAGTGAATGAGAGGAGACAAGTATTAATTGACCCCCTAAGTCTACCCTCTGTTCACCACTGATGTGGAAAATTTGATAGCCTTCAGGCCAGCCAAAAGAAGGGGATAAAAAAGGCAAGACTCCAGGGAGCTAATCATTTCTCCTGGCCTTTCTTTTTTCCAAAAGCTTGTGTAATATAGAGGTTGAGGGTGACATTTTGGGGTTATCCAGCTACTCCCATATTCTTATGTCTCATCGCTTATTTTTTTATAAGAGCAGTTTACATCTATTATTTGTAATCTTTAGCAAAAGTGAGTAATCTTAGACACTAGGGCTGCAGGAGATCTTAAGAAGACATTGGGTCTTCCCTCTTCTTTCCTTGATAATATTTCATTCCAGGCAACCTTCTTATAGCTGCATTTTCTTTTCTTTACACTCTCTGGCAAAGACTTTTATCCCATTTTTGATCATGAAGACAATTAAAAAACAGCATTAGAGAAAGTTTAAAAATAGGAACAAAAATCAGCCAGAATCCATCAACTATAGCAGAATTATTTGCACTTTTGCATAATCTCTTCAAATCTGTCCATATGTATATATATTTACAGAGTTGTAATCACGCTGATCTACCATTTTATGTTCTACTTGTTAACATTGTATCATAAACAATTTTCCATGTTTCTACATGGTCTTCCTAATTATCATTTTAACTGCTATGTAATATTTCATCAAGCTAAATGTACCAGAATATATTTATAGTCTATCATTGGCTTTAAAAATAAGAGTTGATAAAACATTCTAGGTTCCTACCATCCTGTGGACATTCTTCCTGATATATCCCCTACCATAACATACAAAATATAATAGAAAGAAAATTATTTCCTTGAGAGTGGCAATAAATAATATATTTAGGGACTTAGGAAGTTGGACTGAAATCTTCATTAATTCTCTTTTCCTAAGACCACTCTCTTATTTTTATTTCTGTTATATTTTATGCTGATGTTGACTTCTAGTATCCTTGTTGAATTTTGGCGATTTTATGGTGTTTTGTTTTTCCCCTGAGACTTTTCAAATAGGAGCAGCGGATAGAACTATTAAATATTTTCTGAACTGGCTTCTCAGGAGATAAATGAGCTATCTAGGCTGGGCTCTTCTGTCTCCCATTGTGGTCACTCATCAGTACCTATTACTTACCCAGAAGTAATATATTGAATGTGCCACTGTTACTGTTTTCCCCCAGCTGTGCTCCTCGGCCTGCCTTAGGGGAAAAAAGTGGGAGAAGGGGTAAGGAAGCCTCCACTCCCATTTAATGTTGAGATGATATGCTCACTGCTCTCCCTGTTCCATTGTAGCTAAGAAATGTCCAGAGATGGTAGGGTGAAAGAGAAAGATAGACAGGCACACAGGCACAGACCAACTCAGACATACTAGGCTCTGGGAATTACATATTAGGCAGGGAAGGGCCTACAGGGGTTTATTGCCGTTCCTTCTGGTAGTCAATGTAAAGCTTTCTAGGGAGGTAGAATTTGGGGAGCAACCTCTGTAAAGGTAGTGGAGCCAAAAGGGTGTTCTGGGAATTTTCTTCCTAATCAAAAATTGCATATGAAAGAATGCAGGAAATTTTCAACTTGTCAGTCAATGAGGGTACAAATCATTAGTTAAACAGATGTCAACATAGGGATAGACTATTAATTTGCCTACTGTTTAAAGACACCTACTAATTAATGGCTAAATTGGAGACTGAGAACAGATATGGGAAGTGAGGTTTGTTGTAGGGGTCAGTAAAAGGCATTGAAGCCAGGGATGAGGATCTTCCTGGAGTGTGCCCAGATTACCTCATTGGTAGCTGTGTTAAGGGAGACAAAGTGAGGATAGGGACAGGGCTATATGTGGTAAATCAGTCCCTGTAAAACTCTTCCTTGGAGTCTCAACCCTTAAGAAAGGTATTAAGATAATTTCACTTAGCTGTTTGATGAAAGCAAATGACCATAATTTATCCTCACCAAGAACATTTTTATGTGCTACTGATTTCTAATGAGGACAGTAACTATCAAGTGAAAACCCATAATAGTAGGTTCCAAATGGAAGATGCAATTTAGATCAGGGCTGTTTTTGTCCTGACTTAATTATGCCCTGAGTCTTTATGTTACCCCAATGCTTTCTTACTAGACCAAGAATCTCTTTCATCCTTTTTTTCTCTTTCATCAGTGGTTATCTTTATTAATGTGTTTTATGTGTTTAGGGCACATTTATGTGTTTAGGACATATGTGTTAGGACACATTAATGTGTTTAGGACACATTTATTTACAAATGTGTCCTAAACACCTGCTGTGTTAGAAACACCATGTCCAGGCACGCATAGGCTTGTTGGCTGAGCTCATCTAAATGATCACTCCTGGCCAGCTACCTTAGATAGTTGAGACATTTGCTTTGAGAAATGGTTTGGCAGATATTTGCATGACGTGAATAGTATGAATGCATTTTCTTAAAGTATGTGAAGACATGAATGTCTAAGAAAAGATCGTATGTGTACTTTGATGTACACAACAGGGAAAGTCTAAAATGATAAACAACTATTATTCCTGGTTATTTCCTGACATTAAAGTTCATAAGGGAATTTTTTCTTTTTAAAGAAATGGTTTTGTCTTGTCAATTTATGTTCTCTTATGGGAAGTTTTCCTATTCTGGCCTCTGTTCCCAAATTTTTGTCAATGTTATTAAGACCTTTGGGTTGGTCTTATAAGGAATAGAACTTTAGAGATGTGAATGGATCCAGCTAAACCAGTAGCTAATAAGACCTGTGAAAATGTGGTCAGCCAGCTTCTTGGAAAGGGATATTTGACTTTTGGGGTCTTCTTCATAGAGAATGAAGGGAAAAGCCCTGTACTTTGGAGTCTTTGCATTCTTAAGACCTTTGCTGGCAATCCAGCTTTCCTAATTACTCACTGGGGGAGTGACTTCCTTCTGTAAACCTCAGTTTCCTCATATGAAAAATGAAAATAATTATTCCATGCCTACTTCTTGGGACCAAAATGAGCCTCTTAAGTGCTTAGGAAGTGTAAAGCCTTCTGTAAGTCAGGGACTTCCTCAACCTAGGGTTTTTCTGTATCTGCAGGGCTATCTGAAGCAGTGCCGGAAGAGAAGGGACATGTTCAGTGACGAGCAACTGAAGGTAATCTTTGGGAACATTGAAGATATCTACAGATTTCAGATGGGCTTTGTGAGAGACCTGGAGAAACAGTATAACAATGATGACCCCCACCTCAGCGAGATAGGACCCTGCTTCCTAGAGCACGTAAGTATCTTATCTATTTGGGAAGGGTTTTGAGAGGTGTTAGGAAACAATGGAAGGAGCGTTTGAACTGTCTGGTTCTGTTCAGCTGCTTTGTCCCTGCAGTGGGAAATGGGTTCCTCTCGGGCCCTTATTTTGACCCCTGGTCTCCAGCCAGGAAACAAGGACTTAGAAAAGTGCTGTGATTTGCCCTATAAATGTTAAGCATGTGTATGACCTGCTGGTTCCATTCCCGAATGTATATTCCAGAGAAACTCTCACAGAAGTCCACAAGGGAGCACATACAAGGCTGTTGTTGATTGCGTGGCAGTGTCGTATGTGGTGGAGTACCATTAGAAGCAACCTAGGATTCTCCTTCTTTACCATTCCCCTCCCCTCTCCCTTTCCTTCTTGGCAGTTACCAGTAGAATTTTTCTTCATCTTCCCTTTTCTGTTTCTGTTAAGTTTCCGTGAGACTCAGTATTTTTTGAGGAACTCAAAATATTCACAGTGTGTTATCTCTTTTAATGTATTATTTTTCCTTTTAAAGAATTAATTGTTTACCCTTTTATTAGTTCTAGAGTTTCATTTTTATCAGCTTTACTTAGATATAATTTACATACAATAAGATTCATTCATTTTAAGTGATTTTAAGTGTATACTTTAAGGAGTTTTAACAAATGTATATAGTTGTATAACCACCATAATAATCAAAATATAGGACATTTCTATAACTCCATAAAGTCCTCTTATCTTGACATTGCAAACAATCTGTGCCCCTACTCCTGGCTACTGGAAAATATTGATCTCCTTTTTATCTGAAATTTTGCTTTTTCTAGAATGTCATATATGTGAAATCATACAGTATATAATCTTTTGTGTTTAGCTTCTTTCATTTAACATAATGCCTTTGATATCCATCCATGTTGTTGCATATATCATTAGTTTATCCTTTTTTATTGCTTAGTAGCACTCCATTGCAAGGATCCACCACCTATTCACCAATTAATGGATATCTGGGTTGTTTCCAGTTTTGAACTCTAATGCATAAAGCTGCTATGAACATTCTAGGTACAATATTTTTTTGAGAATATATGTTTTCGTTTTTCTTGGATAAGGGCTTCCAGGGTTAGGGTTGCTAGGTGGCATGGTAGATTTTTTAACTTATTAGATAATGCCAAACTATTTTCCAAAGTCTCTATACCATTTTTCATTTTCACTACTAATACATAATACATAAGAGTTCTGGTTACTCCACATGGTCATCAACACTTGATATTATCAGTTTTTTTTTTTTTTTTTTTTTTTGGAGACAGAGTCTCGCTTTGTTACCCAGGCACCCAGGCTGGAGTGCGGTGGTGCAATCTTGGCTTGTGGCAACTTCTGCCTCCCAGGTTCAAGCAATTCTCCTGCCTCACTGTCCCAAGTAGCTGGGATTACAGGCATGTGCCGTTATACCCAGCTAATTTTTGTCTTTTTAGTGGAGACGGGGTGTCACCATGTTGGCCAGGCTGGTCTCAAATTCCTTACCTCAAGTGATCTTCCTGCCTTGGCCTCCCAAAATGCTGACTGTGATTACAAGCGTGAGCCATCATGCCCAGTCAGTCACTATTTTTTTTTTTTTTTTTATTTTAGCCATTCTAACATGTAGGTGTGTAGTGGTATCTCATTGTACTTTTAATTTGCATTTCCAATGGATAGTGATGTTGAGCATTTTTTTCATGTGTTTATTTGCCATCTGTATAAAAACTGGTGAAGTGTCTGTTCATGTATTTTTCCCATTTTAAGTGTATTGTTTGTTTTCTTATTGTTTTGAGAGTTCTTTTTTCTTAAAAATTAATACATAATACTTTCACATATTTATGGGGTACATGTAGTGTTTTGTTTTTTTTTTTTTTTCTTGAGATGGAGTCTCACTCTGTGACCCAGGCTGGAGTGCAGTGGCGCTATCTTGGCTCACTGCAACTTCCACCTCCCGGGTTCCAGCAATTCTCCTGCCTCAGCTTCCCAAGTAGCTGGGATTATAGGCGTGTGCCACCATGCCAGCTAATTTTTGCATTTTTTTTTTAGTAGAGATGGGGTTTCACCATGTTAGCTAGGCTGGTCTTAAACTCCTGACCTCGTGATCCATCCGCCTTGGCCTCCCAAAGTGCTGGGACTACATGTGGCATTTTGATACATAAATACAATGTATAATGATTATATCGGGGTAATTGGGATAGCCAGCATCTCAAACATTTAACATTTATTTGTGTTGGGGACATTCCAAATCTTCTAGCTATTTTGAAATAAGCAATTAATTATTGTTAACTATAATTGTTTTTATAATTATAACTATTTTGAAATATATAACTAATTATTGTTAACTGCTCTGATATCAACCACTAGAACTTATTTCTTCTATATAACTATAGTTTTATACCCATTAACCAACCTCTCTTCATCTTTCTCTCCCCACAACCTTCCTAACTTCTGGTAACTACTACTATACTCTCCACCTCCATGATATCAACTTTTATAGCCCCTACTTATGAGTGAAAACATGATATTTCAAGGTCAGGAGATCGAGACTATCCTGGCTAACATGGTGAAACCCCGTCTCTACTAAAAATACAAAAAAAAAACTAGCCGGGCGCGGTAGCGGGCGCCTGTAGTCCCAGCTACTTGGGAGGCTGAGGCGGGAGAATGGCGTGAACCCGGGGGGCGGAGCTTGCAGTGAGCCGAGATCGCGCCACTGCACTCCAGCCTGGGAGACACAGTGAGACTCCGTCTCAAAAAAAAAAAAAAAAAAGAAAACATGATATTTGTCTTTCTGTGCCTTGCTTATTTCGATTGACATAATGTCTTCCAGTTCCATCCATGTTGCTGCATATGACAGGATTTTCTTTTTATAGCTCAATGATATTCCATTGTGTATGTATAGCACATGTTCTTTATCCATTGATCCGTCAGTGGGCATTTAGGTTGATTCCATAACTTGGCTATTTTGAATAGTGCTGTGATAAACAAGGGAGTGCAAATATCTGTTCTGACATATTGATTTTTCTTCTTTTGGATATATATATTATATACCCAGCAGTGGGATTGCTGGATCATATGGTACTTCTATGTTTAGTTTTCCATACCGTTTTCCATAATGGCCGTCTAATTTACATTCTGATCAGCAGTGTATGAGAGTTCTCTGTTCTGTGCATCCTCTTCAGCATTTGTTATTTTTTGTCTTTTTGATAATAACCATTCTAACTGGGGCGAGATAATATGTCCTTGTGATTTTGATTTGCATTTCCCTGATGATTAATGATGTTGGGCATTTTTCATATACCTATTGGCCATTTGTATGTCTTCTTTTAAGAAATGTCTGTTCAGAGCATTTGCCCACTTTGAAATCAGATTATTTGTGGGGTTTTTTTTGCTATTGAGTTGTTTGAGTCACTTATATATTTTGGTTGTTAATGTTTTGTCAGAGGGATAGTTTGCAGATATTTTCTCTCATTCTGTATGTTGTTGCTTCACTCTGTTGATTGTTTCCTTTGCTGTGCAGAAGCTTTTAGCTTGATATAATCCCATTTGGCTATTTCTGCTTTTGTTATCTGTGCTTTAGAGGTATTACTCAATAGAGTCTTTGTGCATATCAATGACCTGAGGCATTTTTCCAATGTTTTATTCTAGTAGTTTTATAGTTTCAAGTCTTAACGTTTAAGTCATTCATCCGTTTTGATTTTATTTTTTCATATGGTGAGAGATAGGGGTCTAGTTTTATTCTTTTGCATATGGACATCCAATCTGTCCAAGACCATAAATCGAAGAGGCTGTCCTTTCTCCAATATGTGTTCTTGGTGTCTTTATTGAAAATGAATTGGCTGTAAATGCATGGGTATATTTTGGGATGCTGTATTCTGTTCATTTGGTCTATGTGTCTGTTTTTATTTCAGTACCATGCTTTTTTGGTTACTATAACTTTATAGTATATTTTGAAGTTAGGTAGTGTGATGCCTCCAGCTTTGTTGTTTTTGCTCAGGATTGCTTTGGTTATTCTGGGTCTTTGTGGGTCCATATGAACCTTAGGATTTTTTTTTCCCATTTCTGTGGTGAACGTCATTGGTATTTTGATAGAGATTGGATAGAGATTGCATTTAATCTGTAGATTGCTTTCAGTAGTATATCTTAACAATATTAATTCAATAATATTACTTTAATATTAATTAATTACATTTAATCTATAGATTGCTTTAGGCAGTACATTTTAACAATATTAATTCTTCCCATCCATCAATATGGGATATCTTTCCCTTTTTGTGTGTAGTTATCAATTTTTTTCAGCACTGCTTTTTAGTTTTTATTCTAGAGATCTTTCACTTCCGTGGTTAAATTTATTCCTATTTTTTGTAGCTATTTTAAATGGGATTGCTTTTTTGGTTTCTTTTTCAGATTGTTAATTATTGGCAAACAGAAATGCACCTGCTTTTTGTATGTTGATTTTGTATCCTGCAACTTTACTGAACTTGTTGATAATTTCCAGCATTTCGTGTGTGTATGTAGTCTTTAGGTTTTTCTAAATATAAGATTATATTATCTGCTAACAAGGATAATTTGATTTCTTCCTTTTCAATATGGATACCCTTTATTTCATTCTCTTGCCTGAATTGCTTTGACTAGGACATGAAGTACTATGCTGAACATAAGCGGAAAAAGTGGGCATTCTTGTCTTAGTCTAGATCTTGGGGGAAAGGCTTTTGATTTTTTTCCTGTTCAGTGTGATGACAGCTTTAGGTTTGTGATATATGGCTTTTATTATTTTGTTGCATGTTCCTTCTGTAGCCAGTTTGTTGTCTTTTTATCATGGAGGGATCTTGAATTTTATGAAATGCTTTTTCAGCATCTGTTGAAGTGATCATATGGGTTTTGTCCTTGATTCTGTTACTGTAATGTATCACATTTATTTATTTGCATATGTTGAACCAAACGTTTGTCCCTGGGATGTGACCCACTTGATCACTGTGAGTGATCTTTTTAATGTGTTGTTTAATTCAGTTTGCTAGTATTTTGTTGAGAATTTTTGCATCTGTGTTTGCCAGCACTATTGGCCTGTAGTTTTCTTTTATTGATGTGTTTTTGTCTGGTTTGGGTACCAGGGTAATGCTGGCCTCATAGAATGAGTTTGAAGTATTCCTCCTCTTCACTTTTTTGAAATAATTTGCATAGAATTGGTATCAGTTCTTTTTTAAATGTTTGGTGGAATTCAGCAGTGAAACCATAAGGTCCTTGGCTTTTCTTTGATGAGACACTTTTTATTACTGTTTTGATATTGTTACTTGTTATTGGTTTGTTCTGATTTTCTATTTATTCATGGTTCAACCTAGGTACGTCATATGTATCCAGGAATTTATCCATTTCTTCTAGGTTTTCCAATTTGTTTGCCTGTAGTTGTTCATATTCTCTGTAATGATCCTTTGTATTTTTGTGGTATCAGTTATATTCTCCCTTTTCCCCTCTAATTTGATTTATTTGGGTATTCTTTTTTCTTAGTCTAGCTAAAGGTTTGTTGATTTTGTTTATCTTTTCAAAGAAAACTTTTCATTTCATTGATCTTTTGTATTTTTCAGCCTTAGTTTCATTTATTTCTGCTCTGACCTTTTTTATTTATTTCCTTCTAGTAGCTTTGGGTTTGGTTTGTTCTTGCCTTCCTAATTCTTTGAAGTGACTTGCTAGATTATTTATTTGAAGACTTTCTTTTTTTTTTTTTGATGAAAGCTTTTATTGCCATAAATTTTCCTCTTTGTACTGCTTTTGCTGTATTTCATAGGCTTTGGTATCTTGTGTTTCCATTTTCATTTGTTTTGAGAAATTTCTATTTTTTAAAAGAATTTTGTTATTTACCCACTGGTCATTCAGGAGCAATATATTTAATTCCAGTGTATTTGTACAGTTTCTTAAGTTGCTCTTGTTACTGATTTCTAGTTTTATTTCATTGTGGTGAGAAAAGACACTTGATATGAATTTGACTTTTTAAAATTTGTTGAGATTTGCTTTATGGCCTAACATATGGCCTATTTTCAAGAATGTTCTATATGCTGATGAGAAAAATGTGTAGTCTGCAGCAGTTGGATGACATGTTCAGTTATTTTCAGTTATGTACATTTGGTCTATAGTGCAACTGAAATCCAGTATTTCTTTGTTGATATCTTGTCTGGATGATCTGTTCGTTGCTAAAAGTGGGTGTTGAAGTTCCCTATTATTATGGTGTTGTAGTCTATCTCTCCCTTTAAATCTACTAGTATTTGTTGTATATATTTGGGTGCTCCAGTGCTGGGTGCATATGAATTTATAATTGTTATATCCTCTAGCTGAATTGACTCATTTATTATTATATAATGACATTCTTTGTTTCTTCTTACGGTTTTTGACCTGAAGTCTATTTCATATGATATATGTGTAGCCACTGCTGCTCTTTTGTGGTTTCTATTTATATGCAATATCTTTTTTCATCCCTTCACTTTTAGTCTATATGTGTCTTATTCACTAGAAATTCACTTAAAGAAGTGAAATTCTTGTAGGCAGCATATAGTTGGATGCTGTTTTTTTTTAATCCATTCAGCCACTCTCTTTTAATTGGAGAATTTAGTCCCATTTACATTCAGTGTTATTTTTGAAAGGTAAGGACTCACTACTGCCATTTTGTTATTATTTTCTGATTGTTTTATAACTCCTCTCTTCCATTATTTTACTACCGTCTTCCTTTGTTGTTCAGTGATTTTTCTCTGGTGGTATGTATTAATTCTTTGCTTTTTTTAGTGTATCTTTTACAGGTTTTTGCTTTGTAGTTACTATGGGGCTTAGAACATCTTATTATAAACTGATGACAACTTAACTTAGATTAAAAGAAAAATTAAAAACTAAAATCTCTACAATTTAAGTCCATTACTTCCACATTTTAACTTTTTGTTGTCTCAATTTACATCTTTTTATATTGCCTATCCCTTAATAAATTGCCTTTTTTTTTTTCTGAGATGGAGTCTTGCTCTGTGTCCCAGGCTGGAGTGCAGTGGCACGATCTTGGCTCACTGCAACCTCTGCCTCCCGAGTTCAAGTGATTCTCCTACCTCAGCCTCCTGAGTAACCTGAGATTATAGGCACATGCCACCACACCCAGCTAGTTTTTGTATTTTTTAGTACAGATGGAGTTTCATCATGTTGGCCGGGCTGACCTTAATAAATTGTCATTATTTTTGATAGATTTTTTTCAGTCTTCATACTAAAGCTATGAACGGTTTACACACCACAACGCAGTGTTTGTCTGCATAATTTATTCTGAATTTGTCTACATACATTTACCAGTTTATTTTATAACTTCAGATGTTTTCTTTTTACATAGTAGTGTTCTTTTAAGATTGAACAACTGGCTTTAGCAGTTCATGTAAGACAAATCTTCTGCTGATGAATTCCCTCAACTTCTGTCTGGGAAAGTCTGTATCTCTCCTTCATGTTTGAAGGATGACTCTGCTGGGCACAGTATTTATGGGAGGTTGTTTTGTTTTGTTTTGTTTTGTTTTGTTTTGTTTTGTTTTCATTCAGTACTTTGAGTATGTTGCCCCGTCCCTCCCGCCCTATAGGACTTACACTGAAAAATCTGTTACCAGAGGAATTGAAACTCCTTTATATGTTATTTGCTTCTTTTCTCTTGCTGCTTTTAAGATTCCCCTCTTTGTCCGTTACCTTTGAGAGTTTGATTATTATATGCCTTAGGGTAATCTTATTTAGATTGAACGTGTTTGGTAGTCTTTAACCCTATATCTGGATATTTATATCTTTCTCTAGGTTTGGAAAAGTCTCTGTTATTATTACTTTGAATAAGCTTTCTACCTTTTGTTCTTTCTCAACATCCTCTTTAAAGCCAATGACCCTTTGGCTTGCTCTTTTGAGGCTATCCCCTAGATCTTGTTGGTGTTCTTCATTTTTCTCATTATTTTTTCTCTTCTTATTGTGAGTTTTCAAATAGTCTTAGAGCTCACCGATTCTTTCTTCTGCTTGATCAGTTCTATTGTTGAGACCATCCCATGCATTTTTCAGTTTGACTATTGTATTTCTTAGCTTTAGGATTTCTGTTTAATTTTTTTAAAATTTCAATTTCATTGTTAAACTTCTGTAATATGTTTCTGAATTGCTTTTCTGTGTTATATTGGCATTTTCTGAATTCCTGAAAATTGCTATTCTGCATTCTTGATCTGAGAGCTCACACAACATCATCGCATTAGGGTCAGTCACTAGCTCCTTATTTTGTCTATTTGGGAATGTCATGGTTTCCTATTTGCTCTTTCTATGAATATATGTCTGTGCATTTGCATTGAAGGATTAGTTCTTTATTCCAGTCTTCACTGTCTGGCTTGGTTTGGTCTTTCAGAAGTATGTTTGTCTAGAGGTTTTGTGCAGAGTGACTGTTTAGCTCCCTTAGCCTGAGATCACTGCCTCCTTTTCAACACTAGATGGCACCCGGAACCCAGATTTGACATAGTCTTTCTCAAGTTCAAAGTGCTACCCATCCTGGATGGGAAGGAATCCCAAAGATATCCCAGCTCTGTGGGAAGCTGGATGGAGGTTTGTTCCCAGAGGACTGATGAAGTGTGCCTCCTGCAACGTGATGCTGTTGAACAGCCTTTCTGATTTGGTGTCTTTTTTGAGTTCAGGTGAAGGGAAGCTGTGGAGTTTCATGCACTGGGTGTTGCTAACCCCATCCCCACCCTCTAACTCTAGCTGCCTTTGGGATTTTTTACTCTGCAGGTATTCAAGAGGCTTCTTACAGGTTGAGGCAGGAAGAATTTTTCTGAAAAGGGATCTAAGATGGTGGGGAAGCTAGCTGTCCACTTTTACTTTTTCCAGTATAGGAACCTTGATTTTGAGGGTACCTTTCTACACAGTGCCTGGCAGCTTGGAGAAGGAGCTATTTTACATTTTGCTTGCAGTTTTTCTGTTCTCTGTGGCCTCTGGGATTGTCACAGCTTCAGTCATTGAGTTCTGGAATATTTCTTTTGATAATCTTGGCAGTGGCTAGTTCTTTTTGGTTTTCTGTGGAGGAGAGTAAAGCTACATAACTTATACTGTGCTATTTTGGTGACATTCTGTTATGAGAATTATATATTTTGTTAACAAGTCCTTTGTCAGATAAGTTATTTGCAGACATTATATCCCAGTCTGTGGCTTAGCCTTTCATTTCCTTAACTGTGTCTTTTTAAAATTGTCCGTATTTATAGAGTCTGTGAGAAATTTTTAACATATGTATAATGCATAGTGATCAAGTCAGGTTTTTGAGTACAATGCAATTTTTTTTAAGTATAGTCATCCTACTCTGCTATTGAACATTGAATGCATTCCTTCTATTTTATGTTTGTACCCTTTAACCCACTTATATTCATGTTCTCCCTTCTCACCCACTCACACTTCCCTGCCTCTGTTGTTTTTCCACCCTCTACTTCCATGTGTTCAAATTTTTTAGCACCCCCAAATAAATGAGAACATGTGATATTTGTCTTTTTGTGCCTGGCTTATATCACTTAAGACAATGACCTCTAGTTTCATCTATGTTGATGCAAATGACATAATTTCATTCTTTTTATGGCTGAGTACCATTCCATTGTGTAGAAGTACTATATTTTCTTTATCCATTCATTTGTTGATGGACACTTAGATTGATTCCTTATCTTTGCTATTATGAATGGTGCTGTGGTAAACATGCAAGTGCAAGTATTCCTTTGATATAATGATTTATTTTATGTAAGTCGATACCTAGTAATGGGATGGCTGGATTGAATGGTAATTCTATTTTTAGTTTTAAGAGTATCTTTTGAAAAGCATAAACTTTTAATTTTATTGAAATTCAGTTTATCGCTTTATTTTATTTTATGGGTCATGCTTTTTGTTTCTTACTTTCTTTGCCTATCTCAAAAGCATAACGATTTTCTACTTTTTTAAAAATAGAAGTTATGTAGTTCTGTTTTTTACATTTAGGCCTATGATCCCTTTTGTGGTAATTTTTATATATGGCACAAAGTGCAGATCAAGGTTAATTGGTTTCTGTATGGATATTTGTTAAAAAATACTAATTCCCCTAATGAATTGCCTGGGCACCTTTGTCAAAAATCAATTAAGCGTATATGTGGAGATCTATTTTTAGGTACACTCTTCTGTTCTAGTGATCTATATGACTATTCTTGTAATAGTACCCCGCTTTCTTGATTAATATAGGTTCATAGCAAGTCTTTAAGTCAGGTAGCATAACTCCTCCAACATAGTTATTTTTCAAAACAATTTTAGCTATTTTAGGTTATTTGTATTTCTATATAAATTTATGGATAATCTTGCCAAATTTTACCAAAAACAAACAAAAACCATACCAGTGTTTTGATTGTTACTGCATTAAATCTGTGGATCAGTTTTGGGAACATTGATATGATGAGTCTTCAGATCCATGAACATTTAACTGTTTATTTCTATGTTTTTGTGATTTCGCTCAGGATTGTTTTCTAGTTTTCATTCTATGATTTTGACCTTTTAAAATTTGATTGTTTTAAAAAATATTTAAGGTATAAATTTAAGATGTACAATGTGATATTTCGATATAAATGATGAAGTGATGACTACAGTCAAACAGATTAACATATCATCTCACATAGTTACTTTTCTGTGGTAATAGTATCTAAAATCTACTCTCTTAGCAAATTTCCAGTGTATAATACAATATTGTTGACTCTAGTCCCCATGCTGTGCATTAGATCTCTAGACTTTTCCTACATAACTACAACTTTGTGCCCTTTGACTTATATCTTCCCATTTTCTCCCACCCCCTCACCTCTGGTCACCACCATCCTAATCTGTTTCTGTGTATTCATTTTTTTCTTTTTGATTCCACATATAAGTGAAATCATGTAGTAGTTTTCTTTCTGTGACTGGATTATTTCATGTAGCATAATGTCTTCTAGGTTCCTCCATGTTGTGATAAATGACATGATCTCCTTCCCTCCTTCCTGTTAAAGTCTGAATAATATTCTATTCTGCATCTCTGTATGTATATGATATATATATATATATATAAAAATTAAAAATAGAGGTAATTTATTAAAATAGAGGCAACATATTGCATATACATATACACCCCACAGTTTCTTTACCCATTTATCCATTAATGGACACTTTGTTTGCTTCCCCATCTTGGCTATTGTTATTAATACTGCAGTGAACAAGGGAGTGCAGATATCTTTACGGGTGGCGAGTGCATTTCCTTTTGGCATATACTCAAAAGAGGGATTACTGGATAATATGATAATTCTATTTTTAATTTCTTTGGGAACATCTTAAAGGTATTATTTTCCACAGTGGCTGCTGTACCAATATGTATTCCTACTAATAGTGTACAAGGGTCTCCTTTTCTCTAAACCCTTGTCAACACTTGTTATGTCTTATCTTTTTGATAATATCCATCCTAATAGATGCTAGGTTATTTCTCATTGTGGTTTAGATGTGCGTTTTCCTGATGATTAATGATGTTGAGCATCATCATATACCTGTTGACTATTTTTATGTCTTTTCTGGAGGAATGTCTGTTCAAATTCTTTGCTCATTTCTTAGTTTATTTGTTTATTTGTTTTTTTGCTATGAAATGATGCGAGTTCCTTATATATTTTGAATATTAACCATTTATCTGACATACCGTTTGCAAATATTTTCACTCAGTCCATAGGCTACCTTTGCATGCCATTGATTTTTTTTTTTTTTTTCTACATAGAAGCTTTTTAATTAGATGCAGTCCCACTTGTTTCTTTTTGCTTTTGTTGCCTGTGCTTTTGGTGTCATAAGAAAAAGCACAGCAGTAGTGCTTTTAGTAGTTTTATGATTTCAGCTCTTGTGTTTCAGTCTCTTACGCATTTTGAGTTAAATTTTGTGTATGGTGTAAAATATGGGCCCAATTTTATTCTTTTGCATATAGATATCCAGTTTTTCCAACCACATTTATTGAAGAGACTATACTTTCTCCATTGTGTCCTGTTGGTGCCCTTGTCAAAAATCAGTTCACTATATTTGCTTGGGTTTATTTCTGGACTCTCTATTCTGTTACATTGGTATATCTGTCTGTTTTTATGCTAGTAGCATACTGTTTTGATTTCCGTAGCTTTATAATATTGTTTGAAATCAAAGAGTGTGATGCCTCCAACTTTATTTTTATTTCTCAGAGTTGCTTTGGCTATTAAGGGTCTATTTTGGTTCCATAGACATTTTATATATGTTTTTGTCTATCTCCATGAAAAATGCCATTGGAATTTAGATAGGGATTGTGTTGAGATGTCGCTTTGAGTAGTAGGGACATTTTAACAATATTGGTTCTTCCAATTCTTGTACGTGGGAAATCTTTCCATTTCTTTGTGTCTTCTTCAGTTTCTTTCATCACGGTGTTTTGGTTTTCTGTGCACAGATCTTTCACCTGCTTGAATAAATTTATTCCTTAAGTATTTCATTCTTTTTGATGGTATCATAAATATGACTTTTTAAAATTTCTTTTTTTGATACATCAGTATAGGTGTAAAGAGTGCAACTGATTTTTGTACACTGATTTTTTTGGTATCCTGCATCTTTACTGAATTCATTTATTAGTTCTAAGAGTTTTTATTTTTTTTATTTTTGGGGGGAGTCTTTTGGGCTTTCTACATATGTAATCATCTTATCTCCAAATAGGGCTAGTTTACTTCTGATCCAATTTGGATGCCTTTTATTTATTTTTCTTATCTGATTGCCATGGTGAGTATTTCTAGTACTGTTTTGAATAAAATTGGCAAGGGTGGGCATCCTTGCCTTATACCAGATCTTAAAGGAAAAGCTTTCCATTTTTCACTATTGATTATGATGTTACCTGTGGGCCTCTCATAAATGGCCTTTCTTATGTTGAGGAAATTTTTTATATTAATACGTAATTTGTGAAGATATTTTATCCTGAAAGGATGTTGAACTTTGTGAAAGCTTTTTCCGCATCTATTGAAATAACCATGTGGTTTTTAAATTATTCCTTTTGCTGATGTGTAATGTATCACAATAATTGATTTGGATTTGTTAAGCCATACTTGCATCCCAGGGATAAATCCCATTTGGTCATGATGTATGATTTTTTTGATATGTTACTGAATTTAGCTAGCTACTATTTTATTGAGAATCTTTGTACCTATGATCATTAGTGATACTGGCTTGTAGTTTTTTTCTTTCTTTTTTTTTTTTTTTTTTTGACAGAGTTGTGCTCTGTTGCCCAGGCTGGAGTGCAGTGACGTGATCTCGGCTCACTGCAAGCTCTGCCTCCTGGGTTCACACCATTCTCCTGCCTCAGCCTCCCGAGTACCTGGGACTGCAGGCGCCCACCACCACGCCTGGCTAATTTTTTTGTATTTTTAGTAGAGACGGGGTTTCACCATGTTAGCCAGGATGGTCTTGATCTCCTGACCTCGTGATCCGCCTGCCTCGGCTTCCCAAAGTGCTGGGATTATAGGCATGAGCCACCGCACCCGGCCCTTTTTTTGTGTTTTTGTCTGACTTTAGAATCATTTGAGAACATTTAGTTCTTTTATGTATGTACATATGTATGTATGTATGTATGTATATATGTATGTATTTGAAGAGTTCAAGAGGGATTGCTACTATTCTTATCTGAGTATTTGGTAGAATTCAGTTGTGAAGCCATCTGGTCCTGGGATTTTTTGTTGTTGGGAGATTTTAAATTTCTACTTCAATCTCTTTATTTGTTAATGTTCAGGCTCTCTATTTCTTCTTGATTCAATCTTAGTAGGTTTTATATTTCTAGGAATATATTCATTTCCTCTGGTATTTCCAAGTTGTTGTCATATAATTGTTCATAATAGTCCCTTGTAATCCTTTTCATCTCTGAGACATCTTTTGTAATATCTTCATGTTCATTTCTAATTTTATTTACCTATATGCTCATTTTCTCTAAAAGCCAAGTTAGTTTTGTTGATATTTTTCCCTAAGTTCTTCTGTTCTCTGATTTATATCTGCTTTGATCTTTTATTTTTTTTCCTTCTGCTATCTTTGAGTCTACTTTGTTCTTCTTCTTGAGGTATAATATCAGATAGTTTATATCAGATTTTTTTAATGCTATCAAGGTCCCTCTTAGAACTTTTTTTGCTGCATCCCAAAGGTTTTAGTATGTTGTGCTTTCAATTTCATTTGTCTCAAGATATTTTTAAATTTCCCTTTTGATTTTTTCTTTGACCCATTTGTTATTCAGGGATATGTTGTTTATTTTCTACTGATTAAGAATGTTCTAGTTTTCTTCCTGTTACTGACTTGTAGTTTTATATCATCACGGCCAGAAAAGATACTTGATATGATGTCTATCTTCTTAAATTCGGTAAGACTTATTTTGTGGTATAACATGTGATCTATTCTGGACAGTATTCCATGTGTGCTTTAGAAGAATTTGTGTGATAGCCTATCTGTGTAGGTCAGCTTTGGTAACACGTGGTAGTGAGACTGGAACCCCTAGTTTGGGACCCTAGGACTGTTTGCAGGTGCGTGCATGGTAGCTGTGCTGGGTCACTGGGCCAGAGCATCCAAGGAGGCAGTACTTACTACTGTCTCCTTGGATGCTCTGGCCTAGTAATGGCTTAAGTACCTAGAGAATGCAAAGGCTCCTGTGCTCGGTCCTTTGGCCAAGGCAGCTGTGGTAGGAGTAGCTCAGGCAGCTCTGGACATGGGAGAGGGAAAGCTCTGGTGGATCAGGGATCTGGAGAATGTGAAAGCTGTTGGCCTGCATCACCCCTTCCCACTGGGCTATAGTAACCACAGCAGCAGTTGGGCAGCTCTGGGTGGCTCCAGGAAGTAAGAAGAAGGGACATGGCTCAGGCACGGGTTTTTTTTGTTGTTGTTGCTGTTTGTTTGTTTTCTCCTAAAACTGAGAAGGAAAAAAAAAAACAACCCATGGACCCTTAGCAGTATAAGCTGCAGAGGGTCTGCTGTTACTATACTAGCAGTTGGTTTTCTTAGCAGTAAAAGCTGAAAAAGCCTCTGGAGTCTGTGACTGAACACTGAAGGATCTTGAGAGGTAAAATCTACAGGAGGTTTGTTTTTTTCTTGTAAATTTGTTGGAGTTCTTTGTAGGTTCTGGATATTAGCCCTTTGTCAGATGAGTAGATTGCAAAAATTTTCTCCCATTCTGTAGGTTGCCTGTTCACTCTGATGGTAGTTTCTTTTGCTGTGCAGAAGCTCTTTAGTTTAATTAGATCCCATTTGTCAATTTTAGCTTTTGCTGCCGTTGCTTTTGGTGTTTTAGACATGAAGTCTTTGCCCATGCCTATGTCCTGAATGGTACTACCTAGGTTTTCCTCTAGGATTTTTATGGTATTAGGTCTAACATTTAAGTCTCTAATCCATCTTGAATTAATTTTCGTATAAGGAGTAAGGAAAGGATCCAGTTTCAGCTTTCTACTTATGGCTAGCCAATTTTCCCAGCACCATTTATTAAATAGGGAATCCTTTCCCCATTTCTTGTTTTTCTCAGGTTTGTCAAAGATCAGATGGCTGTAGATGTGTGGTATTATTTCTGAGGACTCTGTTCTGTTCCATTGGTCTATATCTCTGTTTTGGTACCAGTACCATGCTGTTTTGGTTACTGTAGCCTTGTAGTATAGTTTGAAGTCAGGTAGCGTGATGCCTCCAGCTTTGTTCTTTTGACTTAGGATTGTCTTGGAGATGCGGGCTCTTTTTTGGTTCCATATGAGGTACACAGTGGCTATGAGGGCTGTTGAGGTCCTTGACAGAGAGGCCTACTGGGGCTCTGTGTCGAGCAGGCCACGGCAGATCACTGCGACTCCTGCTACTTTGCTGATACTGATATAACTAATCCCTATTCTTTGCTCTCTGCTGTCTCCAGATATCTAGGCTATATCTGTCTTCTCAGAGATCTGGGTGGGATGAAACTGAAGCTGTTAATTTGGGCAGTGTCCCATAAAGCTGGGGAACCTTGTTGTATACTCCTGTCTCCTTCTCCCTGTATGTAGGACGCAAGATCCAAGGAGTTTCCATTCCATAATGAGCAGTGCCAGCTATGGGGATGGGGTGATGCAGGCAAAATGAAACTATTTTTCCTACTACTTTTGTGTATTTGTTTTCTGACTTTTTCTTTCACTATATTGCTGTGGCTTCTTAAGTGGACCGCTAAGCTCTTCCAGAATTATTTTTTGTTCATGGATAGCTACCAAATTGTTGTTTGCTGAAGAAAGGAAGGCTGATATTTCCTATTCTTTCATCTTACTGACATCCTCTTCTAAAAGTTGATTTCTAAGTATTTAACATTTTTTCAGCTGCTGGTGTAAAGGTATTTTAAAACGTCAGTTTCCTATAGTCTATTGCTATTACACAGGAATATGGTTGATTCTTGTACACTGACTTTGTGTCCTGACACATTACCAAATTCACTAATTGGTTCCAGTACTTTTTTGTAGCTTTCTTAGGACTTTATGCATATACAATTATGTCATCTCTGAAAAAAAGACCATTTTATTTCTTCTTTTTTCAGTCTATATTCTATTTCCTTTTTTTATTTCTTATTTCACTGGTCAGGACATACAGTACAGTGTTAACTAGAAATGGTAAGACCAGGCATTTTTGTCTTATTCTGATCTTAGGGGCAAGCATTCAATATTTTACCAAGTAATTAGCTTAACATTTTTCATAGGTGCCCTTTATTACATTGTGGTAGTTTCTTTCTATTTCTAGTTTGCTGATGTCTTTGTCATAAATTTATTTTCTCAAATGCTTATTCTGCTTTATTGAAACAATCATGTAATTTTTTCTCCTTTAATCTGTTAATGTGGTGAATTGGATTGGGATAAGTCTCTCCTGATCATGGTATATTATTCTTTTTATGTGCTATTTTGCTTGTTTTTCAACCCTAATATAATAACTCCATCTTGATTTTTTTGTTGATCAGTTTCTATTGCCTGTTGTTTCTCTTGGGTTTTATAAACATTTTCTATTCTAATACATCGGGTTATCTTTTATTAAGTACTTGTCAATGTATAATAAAAATTATAGAGTTTTTTTAAAACTTTACTTGGAATTAATTTCAAACTTATGGAAAGGTTGAAAAATAATAACCATACAAAACATACCCAGATTCCCCTGTTGTTAACGTTTCACCATTTTGTCTTACCATTTGAGTGTGTTTTCCCTCTCTCTCCTGACTCTCTCCTCTTCCCCTTTCTTTATATACATATTTATATGTCCATATATACATATACACACACTCATACATTTTTTTCTCAGCCATTAGTGTTTAACTTGCATACATCTTAGATTCCTTACCTCTAAACACTTCATCACATTGTGTTTCTTTAGGGACATTTTATGGAGATAATATCAGGGTCTGGATTATGTGATTCCTTCATACAGATATTTATTTATTTTTAGCTTTTCCAGCTATTCTCAGTGGCAGGGTTTGTCTGCAACAGCTTAGTCTGTCATTGCCAGAAGTAGAGTCACTGATCTCTTACTTTTTGTGATCCAGTCCCAGAGTTTTATTGCCATGCTGTGTTTTACTCTTGTTAGGACCGGTGTTCCCTCGTTACCCTTCTTTTACAGAATGTCCCTACTGTTGCTATTTACTCATTTTTTTATAAGAATTTTACAGTCAGTTTGTCTTGTTACTAAATAATTTGTTTTGCTATTGTATTATTAAATTATGAATCAATTTAAGAATAATTTACTTCATTATCATTTTAATATTTCTGCCTAAGAATATGATCTCTCTTTCCATTACTTTAAGACTTCTTTTGGGGTCCTCTGTAGCCTTTTCTTTTCTGTTTTTTCTTTTCCCACAGCAAGATGGATTCTGGATATACTCTGAGTATTGTAACAACCACCTGGATGCTTGCATGGAGCTCTCCAAACTGATGAAAGACAGCCGCTACCAGCACTTCTTTGAGGCCTGTCGCCTCTTGCAGCAGATGATTGACATTGCTATCGATGGTTTCCTTTTGACTCCAGTGCAGAAGATCTGCAAGTATCCCTTACAGTTGGCTGAGCTCCTAAAGTATACTGCCCAAGACCACAGGTAAGGGATTGAGGGAGTCAGGAGTGAATGAGGGAACTTCCTCTATCTGTTGGTTCTCATTGAGAATACATATCCTTTTGCCCTTTCTGAGTTTCTATTAACTTATCTACAAAATAGGATGATACATTCTTGATTGCCTCATAGCCAACAGGGTACAGAAGGCAGAGCTATCACTGGCTTTGTTACTCACACAAAAGGAGGGTCCAGGGCCACTATATTTGGGTTAAAATCTGAAATCTGCCTAGGGCTCCAGCACCACTAAAGCATATAAGATATGATTTGTTAGAGAAGCAACATCAACTCAAAAATGAACCCAAATATGTAAACCAAACCAACTGGCCCACACCCAAGGCCTAATGAATCTGGGTCTGAAAGCTAGCCCCAAAGAGACCAAGCAATGGAGCTAAATCATACTTGTGGACTGATAATATTCACTGGGTAAATTATATATGGCATAATTCATCTTAAAAGTTCCAGAAAAAAGTTTTTAAGCATAACTCAAAGCTATGTTAGTTTCTTAGGTCAAAACAACATCAGAGCTTTTGGGGGGTTTGGTGTGCACCAAAAAGATAGGACATTCAATTTGGATTTGCCATTTCTGTGCACTTTCACCTTGTGACTGGAACTCCTGCTTCAAAGTCCTCTTGACATCTAGGTTCCTGATTCCCTCTCCTCCCCCGTCTTGCACTCCAGAGTGACAGTAGAGTCGCTCAGGCAGTGTCAGGCTACATCAATTCCTGCCCTTTCTCAGAGTGACCTGTTGGGCCCAGCACAACTCCCACGACATGGACAACCCCTTTTGGCAGGTCTCAGGAATCTATATTAAGATGATGGCTCCTGCCATGCATGTCAAGAGTAGCTTGGATTTGAAGGCAATTAAAGGCTGATGCCAACTTGGAAGCTTAGTAAGATAGGTGTTCAGATAGGTTGGACTGAAGGCCTCTGAGGGAGAAGATTAGATGACAAATGATAAATAGAGAAGAATACTGACTTTGCTTACAGATGATTGACATATATTCCCTACCCTACCTTCCTTAAGTTGATGAGAATGAAGACTGCATGTAAGAGGGAGGCTAGCTGACATGTCTGGAAGTAGAAAATCTTTGTTCTGTTACTCTCCCCAATAAGAGGCTGGGCCCAGACCTCATCTGAGGGCTTTGACCAGGGTTTGGCTGAACCACAGCCATTCCTTTCTTCTCCCGCCGACTGCTAAAACTAGTAGGACAGGTTAGAGATGGGCACATTCCCCCTCTAGCCATTTTGAGAAAGGCAGCCAGCTAAAAATGGCAAAAATAGGCAGTATGGGACACTGACAGTGAGGAATCCATGGCCGGTTAGTCTTGGCGTAGAGGAAATGAACGTTCTCATGCCAGGACTGCCCAGTAGAACTTTCTGCAACAATGCAAATAGTCTATATTTGTGTTATTCAGTATAGTAGTTACCGATCACATGTGACTATTGAGTACTAAGAAACATAGCTACTGCAACTGAAAACTAAATTTTAAATTTTACTTAATTTTAATTAAATATGGCTAGTAGCTACCATATTGGACAGTACAGCTCTGTGCTTTACTTCCCAGAAAGTGGCTTAGAGCACTGATCTCCTCAAATCAGAGAAAGGAAAGGTACAGGGGCAGAAAATGGGTCCAAAGAATAGGAGCACTTAATTATGTTAGCAGCTTCTGTGCTGCAGTCTTCCCTTCTGTCACCACTCTACCTCCTTCTAAGTGTCAGGCTCAGACATCTTGCCAAGGAGAAACTTTGGTGATGTCACATAGCCCAAAAGATCCTCATATGTTGGAGCAACTAACTGTAAAAGAATGAAATGTAACAGAAAAAAATGTAGAGTGTTACCATTGCGTCTAAGATAAGAAATAAATAGCTCAAGGACAGGCTGAGAGAGTTTGTTTTGAAGAGACTTAGGAAGTGTTAGTTGGCCATAAGCTCAATATGGGTCAGCAGTGGGATCCAGAAGAAAAACTGATAATAGCTAACATTCATTGAGGCTCAGAATAAAGACTTCTCTAACATATTTGTCTTGAGACAGAATAGACTGGTTAGGAAGTATAGTGAAAAGCCTTTCACTGGAGGTGATACTGTAACATTGTTTGAGAGCTACGGCTCTGACAGGTGTGCAGAGCACAGATTGGAGTGAAGGATGCAAGTTAAGAGGAGGTACTACATAGGATCTTCCTGGCAATTAGAAGTCCTTTTCCTCTGCCTTTCTTTGGTCCATCAACCCACTATTCAATGTTGTGGGTGTGCAGTTGTGCAGTTGTGCAAAGATGTGCAGTTGTTGCACATCTTTTTTTTTTTCTATTTCCTTTAAAAAAAAAAAATGGTACTGAGAGATTGAGCAGACTAGTGACCACAAGGCATTTTCAGTTTCTCTAAGGAAAGGTGTTAACACTGAACTGTAATGCATCCTCTTGTCTTCTCAGTTTATTTTAGCCCCCACTGAATGGCTGAGATCTCCCTATCAACCTGCCTTTCTCAAGAGCCATTCAATTGGAAATCAGAAAAGAACAGCAGAAAAAAACCTGGACAGGATATGTAACTCTCAACATGTCTGCTATCCAGGGTCCCAGGATGTGAGGCCAAGGATTATACTTCTGAGACTGGGGCTTTTAAGAGGCATCCCATGTGATGTCTCTACTACAGAAATGTTTGATTTGTAATAGTAATACTATTAACATTTGTTATATGCCAAGAGTAAAATAGTTTACATGGATGATTGTATTTAATTTATGAAACCTTCAGTAAACTATACTTTTCCCCATTTTACAGATGAGGAAATTGAGTCAATGAGAGAGGGAGTGAGACTTGCCAAAGGCCACACTGCTAGTCAGTGAGAAAAACTGACATTTGATCCCACAAAGTCTGGCTTCAGACTTTGTGTTCTTACCCACTGTACTACATTCTGTTTCTATATTGTGCAAAAGCAAACGTGAGGATGATATTTCACAGTGATTTGGGGCAGAAGCTCCATAGAAATAGATGATGGAAGAGATGGTAAGGTGGTCTATACTGCGTCATGTGTGAGGCTCCCTTTTTGGTCCTTGGCTGGCTGTATCAGATAGGACACAAAAAAAGTGATGCAAAAAAATAGCGGCCCATTTGTCTCTCATGTAAAAGAAGTATGTATTCTGAAGTTTATGACTGGTATGGCGGCCCCATGGTCATGAGCACCCTACAGCTATCAGAAACATGAGCACCCTACAGCTGTCTGCTATCCTATGCCTAGGGTATTGACCTTGTCCTTATGGTCCAAGATGGCTACCGGAGGTTCGGCCATCACATCAACATTCCAAGCATCAGGATTGAGTAAAGGCTAAAGAAGGGTTTGCTCACTTCCTTAAAGGTGATTTCTCAGAAGGCCTACCTGGTAGAGCAGGAGCACCATCATCTTGGACAAGCACCACCACTTTAAGTTCCAGCTCCCTTTCTAGGCTCATGCATTTCAAGAAATCACTTCTTTTCTAACTACAAGCAGCCAGAAAGAGCAGACAGTAAGAGAGCTCAGGCACAGAAGGAGGTCAGGGGAAAGTCTCTTGGGTAACTGCCAAACTTCACCCTCATACAATGGGCCCCAGTAAAACAGTGGCCATTAATAAGCACATTCTTTTTCCTTCAGGTGCACTAAGATAGAGAAGATAAAAGCAGACTCAGGGGATATGCCTGCAGCTGCAAAAAGATGTATGGGAACAGACACACAACTCTCTCTCCCAGATAAGCGCAACAAAGAGGCACAGAAACAGTCTATGCCTCTGATAAACTCTCCCACCCTGAATCCTTAAAAACTCTTAGTCTGTAAGAAAGTGTGGCTCTGACCTAACTCGGCCAGCCGCTCCTCTCAGGTTTATTTAAATTAACCTCTCCCTGTTGACTGAAAAGCCATCCTTCATGTTTCTCTCCTCTTTCTTTAATTCTTATACTACCCAACACTTCTATTTACATATCAGTGTGCAAAACTTAGATGCATAGTCATTTTTGCTGAAGCAAAAGATAGGAAATGTAGTCTTTAGGTGGTGTGGGTTCCCATTGAAAATCAGGACTCTGTTACTAAGGAGGTAGAGGAGAGTGGATGTTAAGATTGGCAGCTAGCACATTGGTTCTCTGGCACATTGGTTCGTTCAACTTGCACTCTTTTGTTTTCACAGTGACTACAGGTATGTGGCAGCTGCTTTGGCTGTCATGAGAAATGTGACTCAGCAGATCAACGAACGCAAGCGACGTTTAGAGAATATTGACAAGATTGCTCAGTGGCAGGCTTCTGTCCTAGACTGGGAGGTAGGAAACTTACCAACCAGGGTATTGGGGAATCTGAATAGCTTGGCAAAAGCTTCCCATCTTACCTAAGGATAGGTGAAGAGAAATTAGATTTGAAGAGCACCAGGAAGGATTTAGATTAGACTCAAGGTAAAATTTCCTGCTAGCGAGAAGTGTTGGATACTTGAATAACTTTCTAAGAAGATTGGAGAAATTTTTGTGATGATACCTCATTGAGAAATGAAAGGTTCATTTCTTTAGGTATTGCCAGGGAACAATTGGGTTGACTCAGTAGCCTTTCAAAGCTCTTTCTGGATTTATGACCAACAGATTCACACTTAGATAAGAAGTAGTATATACTAATTTACTTTCAGACATAGAATACAAGGTTGGTTCTCCTGTTCCCAACCATGCAGGATAGCCAACATACTTTTTTTTTTTTTTTTATCAGTTATATCACCTCACCCTGACACATCTATTAGGTCTCTCTATTAGGCCTGTACACTCTAGGCCACAACCATCATCCCTGCCAAATCCACAGTTTTATCATCTGTTTTTAAAATAATACCTGAGAGCCTTCCAGTTCATTGCAGACAGCCATGACTTCTCTGAATTCTGAAAGACCTTTCCTTCCTAGATGCCCACCAAAAGAACCAGGAGTAATGACATTTCGCATATGTCTTGCAGACCCAGGTTGTGCAATCTGATAGTCTGCTGGCTAAAATAACCAAGATGGGAGAGGCTGGACGTGCTACTAGGGAGGGATTAGCAATCTTAAGCCTTGTGGTCACAATATAGAGGTAGGGTCTGCTCCCAATTCCCCTGATCTCAACTCAAGTGTCATTTTCAGTGATTAAGAGGTAGTATCTCTCTTAATACTTAAAGTATTTTAGCCCATTCCAAGGGAACCAAGCATCATCCTCACAAACAGCTACTTAACCAAGGCCCAGAAAAAAGTCATCTTCCTTTTATTCTGCTACCTCTGTCCTACCTTAATGTAGACTGCTGAAAAAGACCACAGTTCTGATCAGTTGACATCCTTTAGGGTTACATTTGAAGGATAATGTTCCCATATAAGTAGAACAGCACTTTGATTTTCAGAGAAAGGAATTTGTCTAGATGAAGAGATCCTCGTTCTCTTAAGCAGAAGCCAGCACTGGGCCAGACTTACTAGAAAATTGTGGGTCCTTTTTTCCTTGTGTTGGCCTTGCTTTGGCCATTTGCCTGATTAGAGGCAGAGAGCTGGACCAAATGACTTCTAGCAAGCCCATCAACTCTAAAACACTAAAATTAAGGTGGATTAGCTGGCCTTATTCTCTCTCGTTGGCAGGGTTTTTTATAAGAGAAGGTGCCCAGCAGCGGTTGTCTTCCTATTCCCTGGAGCATCTCCCCAACTTCCCAATGCCTAGAAGACCTTCTAATTCCCCTGTATGCTCTGGGGCATCAGTCCTTGGAGCAGGAGCCATGGGGAACCAAAAATAGCATGAAATTCCCTGGCCTACACAGGGAGCTTCAGTAGCACCAAGCTCAATAACACTGGGGTATGATTTAAAGACTCAGCACCTCCGAAGGAATTTCCTGCATGTTTGTCTGGATGGGGCTACAAAAACATGGTTCTAACAGTTTCTGCCTCCTTTGTTAGCCTGATTGATTGGTACTCTAATCTCATGTAAGCCCACACATCCCTTGTACGCTCCTGCTTGGTGAAGCCTTTCTTTATCTAAATTGACATCTTACTTCATTCAGGCTGCTATAACAAAATACCATAGACTGGGTGGCTTATGAACAACAGACATTTATTTCTCATAGTTGTGGAAGCTGGGAAGTCTAAGATCAAGAAACCAGTAGATTCAGTGCCTGGTGAGAGCCCTCTTCATAGACTGTTGTCTTCTCATTGTAACCTCACATGGCAGAAGGGATGAGAGAACTCTTTGGGGTCTCTTTTATGAATGCTGTTCCCATTTAATTCATGACAGCCTCATTCTCATGAGCATCATCCCCCAAGGCCTCACTTCCAAATGCCATCACGGTAGAGATTATGTTTCAACATGTGAATTTTATGGGAATACAAACATTCAGCCTATAGCAATTTGTAGGAAGAAAAATTCTTCATGGTCTTCTTGTCAGACTGAGGCCACTGTGGAACATTTCAGAGGCCAAGCCTAAAGTTTCTGTCATATTCACCATACCTGTGTTAAAGACGTCTAGAATGTCAGAATCACAAAGGCTCTTGAGGACTCCTCCTACAACCCTGATGATTCTTGTGTGTATACACACGCACATATGCACATACACACATACTCTCACACACTTACTCTCAAACACCTTGCAGTGATGGTGGAAGACAGACAGGCAGAGAGAGGCTTATTTCCTACCAAGGCCACACAGCAAGTCAGTGACAAAGCTGGAACTTGAATCTAGTCTCCTGATTCCTTGTGCGTTGTTTTCAGTAATGTACCACTTATTCCTTCAACCTTCTGCCTCTCACAGCCCAATTGCTGTTCTTTGTGATACTGCAATGACTTGTTTTTTGTATGTAGTAAAGAGTCTATATTTAAATAAGACAGTGAGACAACCTTGGGGAGGTCATCCAAATCCCAGTTAGGTGGTGGGTGAGGGCTGGGGAGTCTCCCCAAGAAAGCAGTGAGACATGGATACTCCATGGCTTGATGATTATTAGGATTGGTGGCTCAATTTCAGATTCCCTGGTATAGGTTATTTGTGCATTCCACCTGCCCAAGAAGTTGTCTAGGCAGGGAGAGATATTCTGCCAGATTGCTGAGGACTGCTGTGAACGGACCATGCAAATCAAGAACAAGACGCCATATTTTGCTGTCTCTGCCACCCCCTTGCCTCCCAGATGTTTGAACAAACAGAGTGGCTGTCTAAAGCATCCACATGATGATTTCAGCTTCATTTGTCAAATGAAAAAGAGGAGTCATAGGGGAAACCTTCAGAGCTTAATCTCCCTTGAAGAGGAATTTGGAGGGTAGCATGCAGGCAATTAGTGTCTGCTCAATAAATCAGAGTGTCTGGCTACAGAGCAGGAAGCCTTGCATTATATCAAGGCCTGACCCTTCTCTTAGCTTATTCCATGAACATTCTTGGTCTCTTTGCCCAACTCTGGTTATTATCCCTGCCCTCTACCATTCTGTAGGGACTAGAGTTCCTGAAGTCCCTCTCCTTTTACCCCACCCCCGAAGACTCCTGAAAATCAAATGGATGAATAAAAGTGTCAGTCATCTCTCTACTAATCAATACATTAGAGCAGTATGTGGGAACAGCAGGGAGAATAATCTGTTCCCAGGGACTACAGTTTCTGGGAAATTCCTATTTCTAATTTCTGTGACACTGAGGTTTGGTTAAGCTGTCACTTTGCCACCTTGCACACTCATTTAATCCACTTGAAAACAAGGGAAAGGTAACATATCCTGGATAGCTTCTTTTTAATCTTTTTTTTTTTTTTTTTCTGGAGATTTGTAGCAGGAACTTAAGATTGTAGCTCATGTTTGGGAGCTTGATTATGTGTGGTTGTGATTTCCTCTTTGTGGCATCCCTCTCCTCCCAGCCTGGTTGTATAATACCCAAAGACCTGTTCCAGTTTACTATTTGATGATTGAATCCAAAGAGTTGGAGGAAACAAGAAAACCCAACATGATGAAGGCAGCAAAAGCATCTACTTAAAAGCTAAAGTGGCTTGATGAGGCATACTCCTGGGACCAGAAGATCAAATGTAGGGCTGGATGGATTTGTTATTCCTCTTCCTTCCTGTCAGTAGGCAGCATTGAAAATAAACTAGTTAAAAAGTATGGTATTCCCCTTATCCTTTCCCTGGATCTGCTCAGATTACACCCCCACATAAACTGGCCTATAATTAGAATGGGGTGAAATCAGGCAGAATGGGGTGAATTAGAATTAGAGGCCTCTTCTCTCAGGCTCTGACCCCAAGGAAGAAAGGTAGATAAGCTGGCAAGAAAGCTTTGGGTAGTTTTTTGTGGCCACTGTTCATTACACACCTATTGGTTTAGTTGTCAAACAGTATTTATTGAGTACTTAAATATCAAGTACTCTGTGTCGGACCTTATTCTATGTTCTGCACATACATCAGTGAACACGACAAAGTTTCCACTCTCATTGATTTATATTCCAATAGGGAAAAGAGGCAACAAACATATCATCAGGTAGATGGGCCTCTGAAGAAAAATAAAGTAGGATAGCAGGTTAGGGAGTAATGGGGGTACTAGCTGAGGAAGCAACAGTTAAGAACAGACCTGAAGGAGAGGAAGGAGCAAACCATGTGGCTTTCTGGGGGCATAGAATTCCAGACAGAGGTGAAAACAAACACAAAGACCCTGAAATATGGCAGTGTGTGCTAAAGGAACAACGCGGAAGCCAGTGTGCCCAGAGTAGAGTAAGTGAGCGAGAGAGTGGGAGCAAATGAAGTTAGGGAGGTGACTGGAGGTCGGATCCTGTCTTCATAAGACTGACTTGTTAGTTTGAGTGAGATGGGGGCCACTGGAGGGTTTTTGAGAAAATATGTGAAATTATGAGATTTATGTTTTGAGCATTTCCCCTCATATGCCAGACCCTATGTTGGACAATGAGGATATTGAGATCAATGAGATGTGGCCTTGAACATCTAGTGGGGACAAACATATCCCAGCAGAGGAAACAGTGTGGGCAAAATCCTGGAGGAAGGGAACAGATCCGAAGGCCCACAGTTGGGGAGTTTTGGAAGGAGTTGTACTTTTTGGGGCAAGACAAAGAGATGTGTTATATAAGTGGAGCAGAGGAAGCAAGGGTGAGATCTCTAAACAATGAGAGGACTGTCTCCTTTCCATGAACTCATTTGATGCTCTCAAACAGCCATGTGAAGTGGGTCAAATAGGAACTGTTTTAATATTCCCACTCTACAAATGAGGAAACAGATTGTGAGAGTTTAAGCTAGTTTCCAACTCGAGAGTGAGTTGGTAGCAGCATTGGACTCAGAGCCCAGGTCTTTTGAGATTCTCACCTTAGAAATCTTCCATGGCAGCTGGTTGTTCCCCTGGGTTGGCAATGGTGGGAGGAGATTGGGTGGGGGCCATCATTCTAATGTGGTTTGGTGGATAAGAGCATAGGTTTTGGAGGGCTTCTGACCTAGCTTGTGCCCTTTTGGGCAAATTACTTCCAATTTCTTTGACCTTGGTTTTGGGGTAATAAGAAAACATCACTTACTGGATTGCTGTATTACTAGGAGACAGGATAGGTATGGAAACTGGGGCACACAGTAATAGTCAAGATAATAAGTATCACTTATGTTGAGCTTATAGTGTGATGTGTACTTTCTAGGCACTTTATATGTTTTAATTTAAATAATCCTCACAGCACCCAAATGAAGTTGGTACTGTTATTATGCCCATTTCAATGATGAAGCAACTGAGTTATAGAGAGACTACGTGTGTTGCTCAAGGTTAGTCTGGTTGGTGAGCACAGAGGAGTATTATTTTAATTTTTTTTTTCTACTTGTTGGAGTTACATGTTGCAAGTAATTAAAATATAATTGAGGCTGGGCACCGTGGCTCATATCTGTAATCCCAGCACTTTGGGAGGCTGAGGTGGGTGGGTCGCTTGAGGTCAGGAATTTGAGACCAGCCTGGCCAACATAGCAAAACATCATCTCTACTAAAAATACAAAAATTAGCTGGGCATGGTGGCACACGCACGCCTGTAATGCCAGCTACTTGGGAGGCTGAGACACAAGAATCACTTGAAGTCAGGAGGCAGAGTTTGTAGTGAGCCGAGATCATGCCACTACACTCCAGCCTGGGTGACAGAGGGAGACTCTGTCTCCAAAAAACAAACAAACAAATTCAGAGTTGAGATGCCCCTGACTGGTGGAGTGGATGGACCAGATAATACTGGGTAGCCCTCCTGGTCGTATCATCCACATTTAGTAAATGGTATATTTAAAACTCATTCTGACCGTCTTCTTATGGCATTGGCTCTCTTTTATGGCTTTATTGGACTTCATACATATTCAAAGTGGACTGTAGCACATCTTCCTAGCCTGCATCAGGGCGAGAACCTCTCTCAGCTTCCCATCCCTCCAGCAGGAAATCGCTGGGGAGCAGGTTGGACCACAACCCTGGTGGCTTTCTTTCCCAGTATCAGGCCTCCAGAGGTTCTGTGCTAGTATGTCAGCCCCTCTAGAAGGAGTGTTTACCTAGTTCCTAGGTAATATTGAGGCTAAGTCTTGAGCCTAGAGTTGAAGCAGTATTTCTAAGCCTTTTTTTTTTTTTCGGGGTAGGGGCGGGTTTCTATTATTAGAAAATAATTCTGCTGAGTTCCCCCTTTCCTTCCCATCCTTTAGACTGGGGAAAAAAATGGTATGCTCGAATACACCATTTCTAGATGCCCCACTCTCTGGCCTACTACCCTGCCTGATCTGTGTTTGCCTCTGATTATCTCTGGGAGGTATATAGGTCTCTATCTCTAACCTTGCCTTGAAGCTTTTGGGTGTAAAGCTGAGATCTTAGCATCAAGGTATCAGCACTAAGACCATGAAGATCATCCTCATACTACGTCTGGAAAAAGTGACACCTAGAGAGAGGAAGGAGTGGGTTCTCCAATGCCTTTTTGGCCTAAAGACAGTATAATGTAGTACAAGGAGTGAGCATACTCTGTGGAACCCCAGAGATTGGAGTTGGGTCATGGACCTGTAGCTAACTAGTTGGGCACCTTTGGCTTATCACTTGATCTTTTTGTACCTCAAACTGTAAAATGGGAGCAAGAATATTTACTTCCCAGGGCTATCGTGAGGCTCAGATAAGATAGATTGAAAATATCTGGCACACTGTCTGATCCATATAGGTGCTCAGGAAATATTAATTCTTCTGTGTCTTGGGACACTGCTCTTTGTCCTTATCTTCACATAGGCCCTGGAACACTCACCCCTGTGCCCACAACTTCGGTGCTGGTTTGCCTTGTGTTTCATGAGTTTTGAGCATACCTACATTCATCTCCTCCATGAAGACATAAGCTCCTTGAGGACAGGGGCCAGGTCTACCTTGACATCTGACACACACCCGCAACATACTTCTGACCTATCAGAGTTGCCATAAAGAAGGGGTAGGACTTGGAAACTCTATAGAATTGAATTAGCTAGGACTCAGGTGTCTTGGTGTCTATTTGTGTCTGACTCTTTGTAGCAAGGAGGAGAAGTAGTTCTAGGCTCTCTGGATAACAGACCAGGGAAGCATGTGGCAGTTAAGTTTCTTATTCAATCAGTAGATTTTGGTGAACTGAGAGGAGAAGGAAAAACAATTATAAGAGGGGAGTGGGTTCTTTTTCTCTCCCTCTGTTACCATCTTCCTTCTTGTCCTCCAATTTCCTTCTACTCATGTGGGAAGCAGTGAGATTAAGGCCTATTCTTTAAGTATTAGAAAGAGACAGAGACCACAGCAGGGATTGAGAGACTGGAACAGAAAAAGAGATTTATAGAGAAGAGAGATGGAGATTTTATATATATATATATATATGTAATATATATATGATACTATATATACATATCATATATATACATATATATATCCTCTCTCTCTCTCTCTTTCTCCATACACGCACACAAACACACACATATATATGACAGAGAACTTATAGGACCAGAGGGTAACTGGCGTAGAAAAGCTGTAGCAGTCCCAGGTGGCGGGGCACATTTGGCCTTGGGGTGAATAAGAAAATGGGTCTTCCTAGCTCACAGAGCTGTAAAGCTTTTTGAGGAGTCCCAGGAGTCCCTCTCTCCCTCTGTCTCTACCAGGGCCTTTCTGGCCTCTTACTGTCCCAGTCTATGCCCAGCCTTGGGTGCCTCCAGGCAGGTGATGGTGCCATCCTTCTGCCTGGCTGCCTCTCATCATCGCATGTCCTTCCCAGGGCGAGGACATCCTAGACAGGAGCTCGGAGCTGATCTACACTGGGGAGATGGCCTGGATCTACCAGCCCTACGGCCGCAACCAGCAGCGGGTCTTCTTCCTGTTTGACCACCAGATGGTCCTCTGCAAGAAGGTAACCCTGCCCCCTTCTTCCCTGAGGGAGATGGGTACCTAATGGGGTACCGGACCCTCCTCTTCATCATCCCCAGGCTCCCAACAAAGTGGGCAAATACTGATGGGGGGAAAACAGACAGGAGATTTGCAGCAGTTCTGTATCAGGAGCACTAATGTGGCATGAATGTCACAGGCAGGGTTGCCTTGTGGGCAGTGAAAAACTCTGAAGTTGGTACATTTCGTCTTGGTATTTTTCTTACCCTTTGCCCTAATGACCCTGGGGTGCTCCTTCTCACTTTCTTCTACCCAGAGCTGCTGGTCTGCACCATTTGTTAAAAATATTGAAATATGTCTATCTTAGTTGGTAAATAGTAGTTTCCCTGAGCACTTTCCCTCATTTCCACTCTAATGGCTCTGGCCATGTGGCCCCTCCCTGCCCTGGGAAACAACAAGGAGCCTCCTACTGTTGCCCTGACAGGTAGGTACCTTTGTAATATAGGAATTTTTTCCATGCCTCTACCTATTTCCTATACAAAGTGCACTGGTTCCCCACAACCCCCAACTGTGCTCTTCTCTACTCTTCCTTCTTTGTAATCCATTTGAGGAGAGGTCTTACTCTTGTCACTGACTCCTGGATAACTGTGAATGTTGGTTTCTTGGACTCTTCTCCTTGGTGAGGCTGGGAAGGGTGGTGTATATTCTAAGCATCACTCCTCCTTATGGGATACTTTTCCCCCTGCTTCCTCACTCATAGCAGAGTTCAGACCAGTTTTGGCTCCAGGGACTGATTGGGAAGAATTGGGGACCAGGGAAAGTAAAAATGGAGGAAGAAACCAGAATGCTTAGAGTGACGTTACAGATTCACCATCCTACCCTTGGCTCTTTTGCCATCATCCAGTCCCTTTGTCCTCTCCTTCACCCAGTAGTGAATGCCTCTGAAGAGGAGTGCTGAGTCACAGAATACCAGGGTAAATAGTGTTATATTTTTCTGGGCTGGAACATGAACCACACAGTTGTTTTAAGCCCCCTGTCCTCTGTGTGTGTATGTGTGTGGCATATCTTGTATTGAATCTTTATCCATTTGCTTTGACAGTGGATTGAGGGGAAAAAAACTGAGCTTAGGTTCAGACTGCCTCAGTGTTTGGTGATAAGCTCTGAATGTCCACTCTGGAACCAATAGCCAGTCAGTTAATGGGGATAATAACTTACCTTAGTATGGAGCTGACCCTCAAACAGAGAACTTTTATAAATCTGAAACTCGGCCAAACACTAATGCTTCTTTTTAGCTTTCCCAACTCTTCTCAGGACTTTCATAAAATCAGGAGGTAGGATTTTTGAGGGTTAATTTAGGTGGCCATGGAAATTCTCAGCATATCAGCCATGTCACTAACAGTAATGTGCCTATTCTTCCCACTAAAGTGTTTACACTTAGAACAAGTAGCCATAGAGACAGTAAACAAATAGGAACCTGGCTTATTTTATAGTTCTGTACCCCCCAGGCCCTATTAATTTTGGCATCTGTTAGCCAAGGCTGGGATTACTTTAACTAAAGTGTGAAACTAGGCTCTAGAAAGCAGTGGCTATAAGAGATAGACCAGGATCTAGAACATAAAACAATGAGTCAGAAGTCAAAAACAAAGGGGAAGAAACAAGATAAACAATGGGCTTAACTTAGAACCCAAGGGGCAATGGAAGACCAAGATGGAGTAATGAGCCAAGTCTAAGCCACATATTGTGAGAGCCAATGATTAGGAAGAAACTAGAAGTCAAGACAGGGCTGGGGATTCAAACCAGCCAAGCTGACAGGGTGGGGGAAGCATATAACAGGGATGGTGAAAACAAGAGAAACCTCAAAGCAATCATAGCTTCCCACAGAAGGCAGCTTTCTTGTTTTTACAAGAACCATAGGCTTTCTTCCCAAGACACAGCCAGCCTAGAGTCTGGGGTATAAAGGCTACTAAGTCCATATACCTGGGCGTTCTTGACACCAGAACATGATCAATTATAGCCTAATTGTTCAAAGGCCGTTAAAACTACCTGATGTTTGTTTTGAAGATTTCCATTTGTTATCTACAATAAACCTTTCCATTCAGCAAGTAGGGATAAACTTTTGAAAAAATGATCATGGGGCCAAAAGAAAGTATGCAAAGAGACAAGGTATTTTGTCTGCTGGGTTGTTTAGGGACCTTTGTCATTACTACAAAAGACTCTTTTCTTGAGATAGAGCTGGGAGGAATGAACTAGGCTTTCTGGAGGTGAAAATTCCTTTGACAAAGAGAATCCATGGAGGAAAAGAAGGGAATGTCTGGATTGGGCCAAGGTGAGTGAGACTGTCACTTCACTCACCTCAAGCACACAATTTAAATGGATATCTGAAAGTTCAGTAATCCTTTTTACTGGGAAGAAAGGAGGTGAGGATGCTAAATAATGAAATATGGCCACATTAAGCTTTCTGATGATCTCATATTTAAAAAGGAGGAAACAAAGACCCCTAGCAAGTGGCTAAATAATATATAATATTTTATATATGATATAATATTTAACAAGGGTGACAAAATAGTTTCATGAATCCTAGAATGAGTCAAAATTAGTTTTTAAAAATGCTTAATTTTAATTATTTTTAAAGCTATGTTCAAATGAAGAAGAAAAAAGAAGTGATAGTCTGACAACCTCCTATTTGAGGCAGATGGTTTACTGATAACAGAGGAATATAAATTCCTTCTCTATCAAGGAAAAGAAGGCATAAACTTGATTCAAAGGGAATTGAAGCCCAAAGGATCTGAGGTTGTAAGAGAGTACTTTACTGCTCTGAATTCTTTCATTCTGTAGATATTGAGCCCCTCTTCTGTGCCAACCAGCTCTACTTTCATAGGGATTCTAGTCTAACAGAAGTTAAATATGTTATTTAAAAAATATACATCCCAGGGCACTGAAATAATTTGAAGATGTCCCAAGTGGAATTGCTGTAGGTCATCTTGACAGAATTATGGGTTCTAGGAGATCTGTGAGAAGACTATAGATAGGAGAATGTACCAGTTTTCAAAGCAAAAATTGTATGTTCTAGAAAGTAGAGATCAACCATAAAATATTAGTGAACTAGCATTTATTGAGTGCTTCTATGATTCTGTTCTAAGAACTTTACACTTATTAACTCAATTTAATCCTCACAACAAACCCATGAGGTAGGTACTATTATTATTTCCATGTTAAGGATATGTAAAGTGAGACCTAGATAAGTTATATGATTTTCCCAAGGTGAAATAGCTAATGAGTGATAGAGCCAGGAATTAAATCCAGATAAGCTGGCTCCAGATTCCACATTGGTAATATTTATGTCATTATTACCATTGAGCTTGTCAAAATTCTGTACTTGATTATTAAACAGCCTGTGAACATTTAGAAAGAGATACAGTGGCCACAGGGGTCATCATTGGCTTTCTAAGAACGAGTCATATCCCATAAAACTCAGTTTCTGTTTTGCCAGTAACTTAATTAGTTGATAGGAGGATTGCACAGGACAGAGAGTATCCTCCTGCATTTCAGATTTTCCCATGGTTTCCTTGCAAACAGAAGTCATATAAAGTGATAGAAAAAGCATAAAGTTTGTAGTCAGACAATTCTGGGCTCAAATCCTGGTTTCAATACTCGATAACTATGTGATTTCAAGCAAGTGACTTTTTGCTTCTTGTACTTCCATTATATCAATTGTAAACGGTGATGATAACTATTCTACAGGATTGTCATGAAGATTAAATGGAATCAATACATATAAAATGCCTGATAGAGTACCTAGTACTCATTAATCTCATCTTACCCAACCTCCAACAAAGAAATAGCCTTATAAAGTAGTGAGGTCCTCATCACGAGATGTACCCAAATATGGGCTACATTATTATGTGCCAAAGATAGTATAGTAAACATTGAAACACTGATCTCTTTCCATGATCATGTGGCCTCACCACCAAGTTTTCATCCAACTCTTAAGATTCCCTTAATTCCCAGTCACTTATGCCTGTTTTGTACATTGGGAATTGGGATTGACTAATCCACTCAGAGCAGCTTAAACAACTTATGCAGCTTGTAGCTTGTTTCAGAGAGAGAGAGAGAAAGAGGGAGAGAAAGAGAGCAAGAGAGCACGTGGGCGTATGTGAAGGTACCTTTAAAATGGCAATTATAGTATGTGGGAAAGTCACCAGTGACTTCTAATTATGTGACCCCTTCTTTAATTTTTGCTGTCACCACTCTTTTAACTTTTCTTTCAAAAAATCCAAATAAGACTCTGTTCTCTTTTTTCGTATTATCTATACTGTCTGTCTCTGCTCCTCTGTTTCATTACATTTTTATTTTAGTTTTTGATGTGTTTTATTATTTTCTTCCTGATATAATTATTTGGGAAATTATTTTGATGCTTTGGGGAGATTTTCTCCTCTTTGAGTATTTACTGTTGAAAGGAGCAGATCCCCTTTTCCTGCACCCTCTGTCCTATCGTGCCAGTCTGGACATGTGCTGTTGTCCCATGTGTCATAACTGCTCTTTATTTCATTGCTTTCACCATATTCAAGGGAATCAGAACTAAGCAGCATGTAATGATGTTGGGCAGAAGACTTCTGTTCAGGGAAGTTTCTGCATTTGGATAATTTCGTCTTGCACTGAAGGGTCAGACTTGAAGGATGAGCTATTTGGGACAGCTTATAAATTCAATAATAGCAATAAAGATGGGGCTGGAGCAGAAAGAAGAAGGGGATTTGAAACCAGAACTCCTGGGTACTTATCTTTACTCTGTCTCTTACTAACTTTTCTAACCATGGGCCAGTTCTTTAACTTTGTCCTTATCGTCCTCAATGTCAAATCAGGCTGATGATAGAAGTCATCTCAAGAGGCTTTGGGAGAGAACCACCTGAGGTAGTGGGGAGCAGTGGAGTATAGGGTTAAGAGCATGGATGCTAGGGCCGGACTAGAGGGCAATCTCCTTTCTCCCGTGAGCTATATGACCTTGGACAAACTTTCTGTGCTTATAATTATGCCCTTGTTTGCAAAATGGGAATGATAGTTTATCTACAAGGAAGGGAGGTTGTGAGGGTTAAATGAGACAATGCAGGTGTAGTGCCTGGCACATAGTAAGTACTTAGTGAATGTTAGCTATTAATACTATTACTATATATGCAGTGTTACTAATGATTCGTTCAGTACTTTTTTATTTAGAGGCAATATAGCACATTGTAAACAAAAGCAGAGATTTTAGAGCTGGACAGCCTGAACCCAAAGCCAAGCTCTGCCATGTAGTATCTTTTATTCCTGGAAAATTTTCAGTTTTTTCTTCCAATTTTTATTTTAGCTTTAGGGGGTGCATATTCAAATTTGTTACGTGGGTAAATTGCATCTTGCTGGGTTTTGGTTCACAAATGATTTCATCATGCAGGTAATGAACATAGTACCGATAGGCGGTTTTTTATTCCCACCCTCCTCCCACCTTCCACCATCAAGTAAGCCCCAGTGTCTGTTGTTTCCTTCTTTGTGTCCCTGTATACTCAATATTTAGCTCCCTCTTGTAAGTGAGAACATGTGGTATTTGGTTTTCTGTTCGTGTGTTAATTTGCTTAGGATAATGGCCTCCAGTTCCATCCATGTTGTTGCAAAAGGCATGATTTCATTTATTTTGATGGCTTTGTGGTATTTCATGGTGTACATGTACCACATTTTCTTTATCCAATCTATCATTGATCATCATCTAGGCTGACTCCATGTATTTGTTACTGTGAAACGTGCTGCAATGAACATACGCATGCATGTGTCTTTGTGGTAGAATGATTTATATTCCTTTGGGTACATACCCAGTAATGGGATTGCTAGGTCAAAAGGTAGTTCTTTTTTAGGTTATTTGAGAAATATCCAAACTGCTTTCTATCATGGCTGAACTAACTTACATTCCCATCAGCAGTGTATAAGCATTCTATTCCTGAGAAAGCTTCTTAGCTTCTCTATGTCTATAGTTCCTCATCAGATGGGTTTATAACAGTACCTATATTGGAGGATTATTTAAGTTAATAAATGCAGAGCATTTAGGACAGTACCTGGTACATAATATGTGCTATTTAAGGGGTCACTGTTGCTGTTATTGTTGTTGTTATTTTGTTGTAATTAAGCATGCATTCTAGGATGCTGGAATATAGTAGTGAGAGAAATAAATCCAGTCCAAGCCCCATGTACCTTCCCCAGGATCTGGAGAGAAAAGGCTAGAGAAGAGTAACTAGTGTCCCCTCTCTAAAGGGGCAGGGAGGACCTTATTTACAAACAAATGAAGCAGGCTACAATCCTGAACAGTTACATTCCCCAGATTGCAGCATCTGTCATTTGTAGAGAATATCCTGCAACGTCTTACTAAACCCCAGGCATACCCAGTGAGGCCAAATTGAAGGGCGGGCGCGGTGGCTCAAGCTTGTAATCCCAGCACTTTGGGAGGCCGAGACGGGCGGATCACGAGGTCAGGAGATGGAGACCATCCTGGCTAACACGGTGAAACCCCGTCTCTACTAAAAAATACAAAAAAAAAACTAGCCGGGCGAGGTGGCGGGCGCCTGTAGTCCCAGCTACTCCGGAGGCTGAGGCAGGAGAATGGCGGGAACCCGGGAGGCGGAGCTTGCAGTGAGCTGAGATCCGGCCACAGCACTCCAGAGTAGCTGGGACTACAGGCGCCCGCCACCGTCTCAAAAAAAAAAAAAAAAAAAGAAATAGCTTCCAGCTGTTCAGTTATGTAGCATCAGGGACAGAGTAGACTTCTTGCTGGAGCCACAGACTAGGACCACAGCCTGAGTGTCTGTCTGCAGATTGCCAGGATCCTCCTGGGGAGGAACTAGCTCCCTTAATGTCTCCCAATTCAGACGAGCACAAGGAAAAAGGAGGAAGGCTGGCATTTTATTGGAAATGATAAACTTCATTAGGCAGGAAAGTTGTGATGATCCAAATAGCATCTGTTTTGAGCACCTGCTCACCATGTCCCTGGGAAGGCACTCAGACTACCATTAACAAGTGGCATGTAGGCAGCCTGGTTCCAATAGGACCACAGGCAACCAGGATTCAGGAGGACTTTGTCCCCTTGCCATGTGCAGAGGACAACCAGAGGAAACTCCGGGGCTTTGTCAGCTGCTCTTCTCTGGACAAACCCTGAGTGAAACAAGACCAAAGAAGATAGAGTGCTGGGCACAGCCTTAATGGGCAGGCAAACTAAAAGCTGTGAGCAGCATGGTGGCTAAGTGTCAAGTGTGTAGTATGTCAGGGGCTTCATAATTGGTGTTAGAATTTGGAGAAGGGGAGCCACATCAGCTTGAGCAGTCAGGGAGTTTCTTTGAGGAAGAAGAATGTGTAAGTTTGACCTCAAAGGCTAAGATTAGAATAGGAAGCCTGGTTGGGCCAGAGAGCAGATATTAGTGTGACCCCAAATATATATCTGTTGTTTGGTGACAAATACCATTTGGCAAATACCACCCTGTCCTGAAAGGATGTATAGAATTTCCAGGGACAGTGGGGCAGTTATGTAAATTGAAAAAATATTCAGAGTTACCCTTGCTTTGACTTATTTTTACTCACAATATTTAAATTATTTGGAAAGTCTGAATGAGCTAAAGGAGGTAGTGAGATGTTTTTTCTTTTAAGTTTATCAAAAGAGGGTTTTAAGGACTATGAAACACTGGCCCAAGAGCAAGAAAGCTCAAGGCTGTATTTGGTGGACAAGTCTGGCCTCATGTCCTGGAAATGACATGTTTATATTAGAGCTTTGTAGCTATTTTACAGAGTAAGGAAAACTGTCTTCATTTCTTAGTTGTGGAAATTGGGGCTCAGAGAGGTTAACTGGCTTGTCTGTAACCATAGAGCTGATAGGTTAAGCAGCAAGGCATCAAACTCAGGGTTTCAGACTCTACATAATGCTCTTTCTTTTGTTCCATGCTGCTTACTGCTTATAGTCTTAGCTACTCTTTATGATTGGAATTCCTGAACTGGTAGGTCATTCTTAATTATTCCTATCACATCTCTACATTTGGCTTATGACTAATCTAGTGCCTGAAAACTCACATTTAACCCTCTAGGGGACCAGGGAGAACAGGCAAAGGAATAATTTTAGTAACACATCTCTTTAGCCATGTTTCCCCACCACAGAAGCAGAAATTCTCTTTAGCTTCTTGTCATCCTTAAATATCTAAAGAAACAATAGGAGGTTCAATTGATGCTTTTAATGTAGCTCCAAGATCATGCATATTCTTTCTATTTTTGGGAAATAGCAAAGGTGTTGAAAGCTCTCAATGACTATGACACACCAACTCGGAATGGGGGCGGAGTGGAAGGAGGCTGCGGACTGAAGTTAGCAACAAGGAAGTTGAGGCTGCCTGTTTTAGGCAGTGTGGTCCAGTGAGAATGTGTGGTTCAGATCTGGCTTTCCAGGTTTGTATGTATTGTATTATGTATGGTAAGGCACAATTCAAACCTTTCTGAGATCAAGATAAATTAAATTCATACATTCTCCCTAGCTTGCCCTGGTTTTGTACTTAGATTAGCCTGATAGGGCCCACTTTTTATACATGTGTCTCAAAAAGTGTTCCTGAGAATTGTGGAAGTCAGTGTATGGGAACCACTCTATCCTTTTGGCCAGGATTGAGCTTGTGCACACTGAACATGGTAAAAGGAACCCAGGTTCTGAAATAGGCTTGGGACAACATTGGCCCTCTCTGTATAGCTGAACTCTTCCTCTCCTGTGAACTTGATCCTGGGGACAACCAATAGATCAGAATCCATCTATATTCTTTTCTTATTTATATGAAGTCATTATGGGAGGAAAAAAAGCAACATGGTTGTTATTTTTTCAAAAGCAATTCAATGACATCTGTATTTTCCAGCCTGGGCCTTTGAGGTTGACAGAGCTATGCTGGGAATCCTGCAAGGTAGCCTTTCCCAGCCCAACTGAAAATCTCAGTGTACTGCACAGTGTGAAGAGTTAGGATTGGGAATGTGAGTGGCCAAAAGAAGATCCTTCATAGGGAGCACACAGCTGAGAAGTGAGTCAAGTAAGGCAATTCAGTAGAATGGGAATGGTTTAATTGAACTGTAAAATGCTAATAAAAATTAATGAGCATTTCTGACTGTCCAGCTGACTGAAAGAGCAGATAAAGCAGAGAGGAGGGAGAGCTGGCCTGAAGACATCTGTCAGTACAGGGCTTATAGGGGCCTTCCTCAGCCTGACTCAGCCATACCACATCTCCCAACAGGGGATGTGTTAATCAGAGGAGGCTGAGGGCAGCGCCAAGAAGAGGAGGGGCTGAAAGACCACTTCAAGATATTTATAAGATCTGACATTCCATACGTCTATATGTCATTTTATCCGTCCCTCTGTTTTCTTTTTTAACTTATTAAATATTTCACATTCAAAAAGATATAAAAATAATATAATGAGTATCCACATGCTTACTATCCACCTTAAGAAATAATTAATTACAAATAGTTTTCCTTCCCACCCTCTCTTCTGCTTCTTTTTCTTCTCCTTCCTCTCTTGCCCCTCCCCATTTTCTGCTCTGTACTGTCTGGAATTTGGCATATATCATTGTCACATATTTCTTTATAATTTTCTACATACTATGTGTCTTTAAACATTATGTGGCATTGCATTGTATGTTTTTCAAGGGAACAGATATAGATGAGGTAAAACTATATAGAAAGGAAACCATGGAAATGATGAACATAGGATTTAGGATGGAGGATGCCTTGGATTAGTGGCAGATTCACCAGTGCTTTATATTATTAAAATAAGTAAGTAAATGAATAGAGAAATAAAAATGCCATGCATGAACCAATTATGAGTGTTTCATGGACTAGAGTTAGGATTAATACAATTTTGTATAAATGAGAGCAAAACAGCAATAACAAATAGGCAACATACTGTTTGTGTCCATCCACAACTTCTGTTTTTCTCCATAAGATTTGTGACATTCATCTGTGTTGATATGTGAACTTCTTTATTTACTTTTACCTCCATTTCTCTTGTCAGACTGGGCCTTTTCTAAAAATCCGCAGAGTGCTAAGTGTTAGACCCTCCCTAGGTAATCCTTTGCCAACAGTCTGTGGCTTCCTAGCTACTCATACCACTCAGTCCTCCTCTGGTGTTCAGGTCTCACTGGCCTGCACAGATATTTGAACACACTCTAGGCAACCAGCCAGCTCATTTCATACCTCTAGTGGGCTTGCTGATGTTTTAGAAAAGAAGACGCCCTTGCTAGCTGTGTTTGTGTGACTTACTGTTTCCTACTTCCTATCAGCAGACTTGCACACACGTCCAGGGATTGATTCTGGTGTCTGAAATGATCTTTCGAGGTGAGACAGAGGCTTTTTCTTCGGGCATCTAGTTAACCAACCTGTCAATGTCAGACTGCTAATATAACCTGGCCAAATTTAGAACAAACCAACCCCCATTGCTACTTCAAAATGGTGACAGTGTTAGCATTCTGCTGTGCCCATGTGCCAACTCTTCTAGTACTCACCCTGCACATACCTTCAAGAAACCTCTCCTTCCCATCTAGGACCTAATCCGGAGAGACATCCTGTACTACAAAGGCCGCATTGACATGGATAAATATGAGGTAGTTGACATTGAGGATGGCAGAGATGATGACTTTAATGTCAGCATGAAGAATGCCTTCAAGCTTCACAACAAGGAGACTGAGGAGATACATCTGTTCTTTGCCAAGAAGCTGGAGGAAAAAATACGCTGGCTCAGGGCTTTCAGAGAAGAGAGGAAAATGGTACAGGAAGATGAAAAAATCGGTAAGTGACCCGAGAGTAGAAAGAAGAATATGGCTATGAAGAACATAGGAGGTTTGAATTGGTTTCCATTTTCCTGGAGTCAGAGGGAAGATTTCTGTTGCAAACTGACTTAAGCTACTTTGGTGGTTCCTTATTAGGTTGTTTTTGGTAAGTACCAATAGCTTCCATTAGTCAGTGGTAGGTTGAACTATAGGTTGTCCTCCCCTACTAGCTAAGAATATCACACTGAAAGCTGGCCTCAGGCCTCAGGCTTGATTGTCCCAAACATACATTTATTAGCAAATAAACAAAAATCAGTTACACTACCTGTTCTGTAATCTTCATAAAGCCTCAGCTCTCTGTCATTAGGTGCATAGTTTGTACTCCTGATTAGGATACTTCAGATGTTAACTAAATCCCCCTAGACTATAGATTAAAATAATATGCACATACACATCACACTTTCTGTGTGGAAGTATTTAAAGTAAACTATAGAAAATATAACAGGACCTAAAACCATGACCATTGTCATGATTTCGAATACACTGAAACATACTTTTTTTGCCTTTTTGTTTCTCTTTTCCAGAGGGGATATAGATAGTAGAGATATTTTTCATGCTGCTTCCCAACTGTGGGATTTAGATGCCATTGGTTATAGCTTTGTGGCTTATAAAGTACTGTCTGGTCTCTTGCTCATGGTCCTGCCTTTCTGTCATTAAAAATACCAAGCAACCAGACTTGTTAATTCCCTGAGAAGACATACAGTTTCTGTCTTTGCCCCATTGCTTATGGGAATGAAATTGTACTTTAAAATGCCTGTATGCTCAAGTTTGTGGAAATCGTCTCTAGAAAAATGGGCCTACTCGTTGAATCCTGGTACAAAAGGGTTCTCTTATCCTTCCATGTTGGTGATTGAAATTGTCCAGAGGTAAGAAAGGATGGCCAGAAAGACAAATCTAACTCCAGTCTTCTCCTCAGAACTTGCGTACAGTGCACATTAATAACTCACTTTGAGTCTCATTGGAATCAGATTGCTTTTAGTATGTGGACATGCATTGGGACATGATGTGGAGTGGTATATAAATGTTGCTGGCTACTTCTCTCAATGGCAAGCAGCAGCAGCCACTGACCCTGCCTAGGCTGTTAGAGTTATTAAAGGAATGGTCTTAGTATTCAGACCCTGAATCAATTAGAAGGTCCCTGCCATTCCCATTGGCTCTAACACAATGTCTCCCACACAATGCCCTAATAACCCTGTGACTTTAACTATCTGCTTCTAATAGAAAAGCTTCCAGAAATTACTTTCTGAACAGGCATATGTTCATCTTTAAAAATATTGAGGGTTTTTTTTGGTTTGATAATAGTAAATCACTTCCATTGTAGGAAATTTGGAGAAAAAACAACAGAAAAATATAAGAAAAAAGTAAAAATCACACATCAATATACTCAGTAATAACTTTCATAAACATTTTGATATATATTTCCAGCCTTTTTAATGTGTCTAATTAGAAAAACCAAGGTGACTGAATCTTTTTTTCTTTCTCTCCCCATACGTGCCTCTCTATGGTGGATAGATATAATTTTGTATCCTCATTTTTACTCATCATTATTAGCATTTCTATCATATCATTTCATATTTTTAATCATTACTTTATGAGGGTCATATAGTTTTATCATAGCTTTTTTTAATTTTTACTTTTTAATTATAAAATTAATGCATGACCATTATAACCATTTAAACAAATATGGACATACATAAAGAAAATTTAGCATTCTTTTCCCTTCTGTCACTTCCATACTGAATGAAATAACCAGTGTTAACAGTTCAGTATTCCCCTTTCCATACTTTTCTCATGCCCATATAAACATATACAAATATAATACTTTTATATAAAAATTATATATATTACCTTGTAAGTTGCTTTTTTAGCTTAATTTATCATAGGTAACTCCCCAGATAAATAATATAGAATCTAACTATAACCCCTTGTATCAGTTAGGGTTCAACCAAAGAGGCATAACCCATAGGAGATCTGTCATACCACTGCTGAAAATTTTATTACAAGGAATTGACTTATGCGATTGTGAATGTTGGCTAAGTGGCTCAGAATTCCATAGAGCAGGCAGTCAGAAATGGAGGATCACAGGCAGGCTCAAACCCATGGACATAGGCCAAAGCTGTCATCTACAGGCAGTCAGGAAGAGAAGATCATGAGAAGGATGAAATGGCACAGACATGGGCTAAAGCTGTGGTGCACAGGTAGAATTTCTGCCCTTTCTGTGGGAGACCTAAGCTCTACTTTTAAGGTCTTGCAACAGATTCAGTCAGGTCCATCCAGATTATGTAGGATATTCTCCCTTATATAAAGTTAACTGATTAGGGCCTGTATTAGTCCCTTTTCACAGTGCTATAAATAACTACCTGAGACTGGGTAATTTATGAAGAAAAGAGGTTTAATTGATTCACAGTTCTGCAGGCTTCACAAGAAGCATCACTGGGAGGCCTCAGGAAGCTTAGAATCATAGCAGAAGGCAAAGGGGAAGCAAGCATCTTCTTCATATAGTGGAAGGAGAGAGAGAGAAGAGAGCAAGGGGGAAGTGCCACATAGTTTTAAACCATCAGATCTCGTGAGAACTCACCCACTATAATGAGAACAGCGTGGGAGAAATTGCCCCCATGAGCCAATCACCTCCCACCAGGCCCCTCCCCCAACACATGGGGATTACCATTCCACATGAGATTTGGGTGGGAACACAGAGCCAAACCATATCAGGGGCTTTGATTACATCTGTAAAATACCTTCATAGCAACACCTATATTAGTGAGGACTATAGTGAAATGGGCATATCAATAAATTCATCACACTTTTCTTATAAACAGCTGTATAACATTCCATAATATTATGTAGTAACCACAGTCATCTCTTGGTATGCACGGGATATTGGTTCCAGGACTCCCGTGGATATCAAAATCCATGGATGCTCAAATCCCTTATATAAAATTATATAATATTTACATGTAACCTATGTACATCCTCCATATACTTTCAATCATTTCTAGATTATTTATAATACCTAACACAATGTTAGGTATTATGTATGTAATGCTATGTAAATAATTGTTATACTGTATTGTTTAGGGAATAAAGACAAGGCAAAAATCCATATGTGTTTAGTACAGAAGGACCAGCCGCTTTTTTCTGATTATTTTTGATCCATAGTTGATTGAATCCAGATGTGGAACCCATGGTTACAGAGGGCTGATTGTTCTTTTTTTTGCTAGACATTCATTTTATATTTAGCTTTATTTCCCACTACAGATATGGCTGTAATATATATCCGTGTACATATCTCATTGTTACTTATTGGTGCTTTTATTCCTGTAGGATAGATACCCTAAAGTGGAATGATTGAATGTTAGGATGTGAACGGTTTTAATACATACTTACATATTAAATTCTGAAAGATTTGTAGAATCTATACTCCTAGCATAATTTTATGAGTACCTACTTCCCCATACCCTCACCAGCACTGGATAGCATCTGTTTGTTTCAGTTTGCCATTTTTCAACTAGTAAATTGAAAAAAAGTGTTGGAACCTTTTTTTTTTTTTCCATATGCTTAATGAGAAAGTTTTAATGCCTGGTACAATCAATTCTTATTCACTCTTCTTTTATCATTGTTTCTTAGCAGTTCTTAGATGTTTATTCATTGATATGAATATCAAATTTATTTATTCTAGGTTTAAAAACGCTGCCATAAAAACTGGCATAAAAAGCCCATTTGGATTCTGATTGGCATTATATTAAATTTGTTAATATGTAAAGGCTTGGCATTGTTATTAAGTTTTCACATTTAAGAACAAGGCTCTGCTCTTCTTTCATCAAAGTCTTGTTCTGTATGCTTCAGGAAAACGGTAGAGTTTTCTTTAGACTCTGTACATTTCTGCCTCTTTGTATGTTACTTTTGATAATTTCTATTTTTCTGGGAAATTGTTCATTTCCTCTGGATTTTTAATTTAATGCTATATATCTACACATAATATTTTCTAATTATTATATCTTCCATAATTGTGGTTATCTCTCTTCTTTCTCGTTCATAATATTTCATATATTTTTATTTTCTCACTTTAATCTTTTTAATCAGGCTTATCAGGGAGAATTGATCTTTTTATGTATTTATGATCATTATACATATTTTTAAGGTACATGTGATATTTTGATACCTGTATATGATGTGTAATGATCAAATCAGGGTAATTGCGATATCCATCACCTCAAATGCTCATCTTTTCTTTGTGTTGGGAACATTCCAAAATTTTTTTTGCTGTTTTGAGATATACAATAAATTATTGTTAACTCTAATTTCCCTACTGTCCTATCAAAAACTAAATCTTATTTCTTCTAACTGTGTTTTTGTATCTATTAACCAGCCCCTCTCCATTGACCTGAGCCTTTCCTTCTTATCCACTGATAATCACCATTCCACTCTCTATCTTTATGAAATCTGTTAGGGGAAATTCAGCCCCTGATGTTTCAACATGGGTCCTTTTCTATTTTTCCTAAGTGTCGGCTGGTCTGAGAAATAAAGGGAAAGAGCACAAAAGAGAGAAATTTTAAAGCTGGGTGTCCGGCGGAGATATCACATGTCAGCAGGTTCTGTGATGCCCCCTGAGCCATAAAACAAGCAATTTTTTATTAGCAATTTTCAAAGGGGAGGGAGTGTACAAATAGGGTGTGGGTCACAGAGATCACATGCTTTAAGGGCAACAAAAGATCACAAGGCAGAATGTTAGGGCGAGATCACAAGGTCAGGGCGAAACTAGAATCACTAATGAACTTCCGTGTCCCACTGTGCATGCACTGTCATTGATAAACATCTTAACAGGGTTCAAGACCAGAGAACTGGTCTGACTAGAATTCACCAGGCTGGAATTTCCTAATCCTAGCAAGCCTGGGGGCGCTGCAGGAGACTAGGGCGTGTTTCATTCCTATCTACACCTGCATAAAGCAGACACTCCCAGGGCGGCCATTTTAGAGGCCATGCCCTGGGAATGCATTCTTTTCCCAGGGCTGTTAATTATTAATATTCCTTACTGGGGAAAGAATTCAGTGATATTTCTCTTGCCTGTTTTCAGTAATAAGAGAAATATGACTCTGTCCTGCCCGGCCCACAGGCAGCCAGACTTTAAGGTTATCTCCCTTGTTCCCTGAAAATTGCTGTTATCCTGTTCTTAAGGTTCCTAGATTTCATATTGTTCAAACACACATGCTCTACAAACAATTTGGGCAGTTAACGCAATCATTACAGGGTCCTGAGGCGACATACATCCTCAGCTTGCAAAGATGACAGGATTGAGAGATTAAAGACAGGCATAGGAAATCACAAGAGTATTGATTAGGGAAGTGATAAATGTCCATGAAATCTTCACAATTTATGTTCAGAGATTGCAGTAAAGACAGGTGTAAGAAATTATAAAAGTATTAATTTGGGGAACTAATAAATGTCCATGAAATCTTCACAATTTATGTTCTTCTGCCATGGCTTCAGCCAGTTCCTCCATTCAGGGTCCCTGACTTCCTGCAACATCTCTCCGTTTCTTTTTATATAAATGTGCCATGGTGATGAAGGCTTGTTCGTTCTCTTGATTTTGACGCAGGATTCTTTGACTGGTCTGGCACACTAAAGATGAGCTGATTAAACAGAGAAACATAATTTCAAAATTTACTACAGTGGAGCCCCCAGTAGACTTAATCCAAGTGGTGGGGTTTAGTCCAGAAAGGTTTTCTGCCACCTGATCTAACGCCTCAACTCCAGGCACAATGGATAAATGATCTTGGGAGGCTTCAAAAATTTGTTTTTGTTTTTTTTTTTTAATTTAGTTCTGTCCAATGATAAATTATCTTCCCTACCCAGAAGGTGTCCTTTGACCATTTCCTATGAATGATCAGTCTCGTTGTAGGAATACAGGATGATACGGAAATCCGAAGTATTCCAATCACACTGCATTTGCATGCAATATTGGAGACTCACTACTTGATCTCCAACCCAAATAACAGACTGTCTTAAATCATTAATTTGATTAGCCAATTTTTGATCAATGCTTTGTTGAGAATTCCACCTTTGGGTGGAATTGGCTTGCCAATCATTAACAAAATGAGCTGTTTGAATAGATTGATGTAACGCCATTTCAGTAGTGGTGGCCATTGCAGTGCCTATAATTAGGCCATGATCACAGCAATTAAAGTGAAAACAAATCTCTTAGATCTTTTTAGAATTCGCTGTAACACTTCATTAATTAAATGTATTGAGGGGGAGGATTCCCAAGGTCTGGGCAAGGTTACCAGAATCCAGATTCCTTCTCAAGCTCGAACCAACATTACACTTTTCCTGGAGTCAAAATGGGAGTTAATACAAGTGTATAAATGACAATTAATACATTGGACAGTTTGATTATTTGTCCAAATTTTGATACTTCCCACTAACAGCATGTAAGGAGGCTTAACACAACTCTGTATGGGAACAGTCAGTTTAGAGGTAAGTGAAACAGAATGTCTGGATCTACGTTGATACTGAGAGAGGGGGATGGTAGCGGGGACACAGACAGAATAGTTTCCCTTCCCATACTCGCAGCCCAGACATAGCAATAGCCAATTTCCAAAGTTCTGGGTGTTTTGGGCTCAGAATAGGGAGTATCATATGAGACCTCGAGGTGGGAGGGGGTAAATGCCTTTATCTTCCCATTTTAAGGGAAAGAATGAGCTGAACCTCCTGTGCAAAGTAGAATGATGATTCTCGTTCTCCCAATAAGAAATAAAATTTCAGTAATAAGTAGCCTCCAGGCGTTTCCTTCCTCCAGAGGAGCAATTGTTTTTTAAATAGCCCTTTGGTGCCCTGTCTATTACTAAACCATATGAGTCATTTTTCAATATTACCGCATGTGAGTTAGCACAGTCTTCCCAAATTAAGGTTTTAGATGGGCCCTCAAAATTTTTAGGGCATGGTTTTACTGCAGGTTTATATTGGAAGTATGGGGTATCTCCCATTACTCCCCCTTTCATTTGTTTTAAAGGAGAAAGGGAGAGGCTATGGACCAAATGGCCCAGTTCCTCTGTAGCTGATCTTTCCGGAAGATAAGCAGCCCAGACTTGAATTTCTAGGTGGTACAACCAGGTGCATGTCTGAGGCACAGAGTGGGGTATTTATAACCCATGGTAATATTAAATGCAGTGCCTTCTTCTCCTGGTTGAGCAGGGCAACAGTCACCTGTAGCTCCAGGCATCCACACACTATTGTTAGTGTAGATTTCTACAGGAGCATCTCTCCAGGTGAGAGGTCGAATAAGTGAAGGAAAAGGCACTTAAGCCAAATAAGAATAATTTTGTGTAGCAGGTAAATCAGTGTGAGAGGAAACTGGTGAGACAGAAATTATAAGGAGGATAATCATTAAATAAAACCTGTTGTAAGTGAGATTCAGTGCTGAAGGAGGAAGAGAAGAACAGAGAGATGTTATTTTTAGGCTAATAGAAATGTTGAGATTTTTAGGTTTGTAAGGAGAAAAAGAAAGGTAATCAGGAGAAGTGGAATTAGTTAGATGGGTCTCCATTGCCATCAGGGAGGATTGAATCAGACCTATTGTGATTTGGTGTGCCAGCTTTTAAGGAGTTAGCACAGATCTCACCACGTCTGAGGGCAGTCTCTGACACAGACCTCTTTTCCGTGTGGTTTTCGTCGTCAGTATTCACACGAAGCTTGAGTCTCCTAGTGGGTATCCAGACAGGGGATTAATGATCTCCTGGCGAAACACAAGCATATCCTCTCCCGCACGTTATAATTGTGCCAGGTTCCCAGGTATTGGTTTGGGAGTTTTTCCATAACACTAGCTTGCCTTTGTTTAGGGAGAATTTTTTGCCTGTATAATGGCATTCAGCTACAGTTAGATTATTATCTTTAGGAACATTTTAAAAATTTAAAGTAAACAATGTTAAATGTAATTGGGAGTGGTGGGTAGTTAAATTATGTTTTTGTTGTTCTGACTGTTTGGACAATCGGATTTTAAAAGTGCAGTTGGCCCAATCCACCACAGCCTGTCCCTGAGGATTGTAAGGGATTCCATTAATATGGGAAATTCCTCATTGTTTCATAAATAAATCAAAAGCCTTACTAATATATCCAGGGGTGTTGTCTGACTTTATTTGATATGGAAGCCTCATAACTGCAAAGCAAGAATACAGATGTTTTTTAACGTGGGCCGTGCCTTCCCCTGTTTGGCAAGTAGCCCAAATAAAACCTGGGAAGGTATCTACAGAGACATGCACGTATGACAGTCTGCCAAAGGAGCTAACATGAGTCACATCCATTTGCCATGAAGCCTTAGGAGTTAGGCCTCTGGGATTAATGCCAGGTTCCTGATTTGGAAGTACAAAAACCTGGCACTGAGGACAGCTGTGAACAATAAGCCTAGCCTGTTTCCAGGTAAGGGCAAATTTATCTTTTAATCCAGCAGCATTGACGTGAGTGAGATTATGGAACTCCTGAGCTTCTTGGGTTGCAAAAGAGACCAAACAGTTGACTTTATGATTACTGGCAGACACAGGTCCTGGTAAAGTGGTATGAGATCTAATATACATAATATAGAAAGGGTGTCTACATTGGCGAACTGCCTGTTGTAACCTTGAAAATAAAGAAGCCAATTCAGAATTATCAATATGTTTGATAGTAGTGGTTTCTATGTTTTTAGTGGCATGTACAACATAGGCAGAATCAGAGACAATATTTAAAGGTTTGGGGAACTCCTGTAAGGCAGTAATGACAGCTATTAACTCTGTCTTTTGAGCAGAGGTATAAGGGGTAGAAATAAGCTTGTCTGTAGGACCTACATAACCAGCATTGCCATTACTGGAGCCATCAGTGAATACTGTAACGGCCTCAGGAATGGGCTGATCTTTGGTTAATCGAGGGACCACCCAAGACGTCATTTTTATAAAATCAAACAATTTGTTCTTTGGATAATGATTGTCAATAACGCCAATAAAATTAGCCAAGTGAATTTGCCACAGTACAGAACGTTGAAAGGCGGCTTGAACTTCCAGCCTATTTAAAGGAACTGCAATTAAATTCAGATCAAATCTGGAAATTTTAAGTATTCTACACCATGCCTGTCTAATTAGAGTGGCCATTTGATCTAGATAAATACACAGTTTTTGACACAGAATGAGGAAGAAAACACCACTCCACTAAATCATTATGTTGAACTAGTCCAATAGGGGAGTGTAATGAAGCAAAAACCAGAAGCTGAAAAGGCTGAAACGGCTGTACTCTAGGTAAATAGGCGGTCTGGATTCTTTCCTCTACGAATTCCAGTTCTAGTGAAGCCTCAGGGGTCAAAGTCCTGGGACTTCGGAGATTGGAATCTCCCCACAGCATAGAAAATAAGTTAGACAGTACATAGATTAGAATACCTAAAGTAGGTCTTAAATAATTAATGTTACCGAAAAGTTTTTGGAAGTCATTTGAAGTTTTCAAAGAATCTCTCCTAATTTGAACTTTTTGAGGTTGAATACGTTGTTTATTGACCACCATTCCTAAATATTGAACAGGAGTGGTCTCTTGAATTTTATCCTAAGCAACGTGTAATCCAGCCTCTGTAACACGGCGGCGCAAACTTTGATAATGGTCAGTTAATTCTTTATCAGTGGGGGCAGCAATTAAAATATCATCAATATAATGAAGAATATAGGCCTGAGGAAATTGGGCTCGAACTGGTGAAAGCACTTGCCTAAGCTGGCAGATTGTAGGACTATTTAGCATTCCCAGAGGAAGTACTTTCCATTGATAACGAGCTGCAGGCTTTTGATTATGGATAGATGGTACAGTAAAAGTAATTTTTTCACAACCCGATTTAGGTAAAGCAATATGAAAAAAACAATCTTTAAGATCAATAACTATGAGAGGCCAATTTTTAGGTATTAAAGCAGGGGCAGGCATGGCTGGTTGGACGGCCCCCATAGGTTTAATTATAGTGTTAATGGCCCTTAAATCAGTTACCATCTGCCACTTGCCTGATTTCTTTTTTACTAGAAACACAGGAGAATTCCAGGGGGAAAGAGAAGGTTCCGCATTTCCAAGTTGTAACTGTTCAGAAACTAATTGAGTTAAAGCCTCTAGTTTTTCTTTAGAAAGCGGCCACTACTCTATCCAAACAGGTGTGTCAGATTTCCATTGTAAAGGGACAGGATCAGGAGGTGTTGTAGCGGCTGCCACTAAAAAGGATAATGTAAACCAGCTCTGTCTTCTTTTACAGTAATTGGGAGGGGTTTAGTAATCCTTTCATGTTTTGAACCGAGACCGAGTCCAGGAACAAACCCCATGTTTTCCATCATACACAGACTGGGAGCACTATAAGAGTTATGTGGAATATTAATTTCAGCCCACCATTGTGCCAGCAAATCTCTACCCCAAAGATTAATGGGGATTGGCATGATATAAGACTGAATTGTACCCTTTTGACAATCAGAGCTGGTGCGAGGCAAGATAAATGTGCTCTCATAAACTTCCTCGGATTTTCCAACACCTACTAGTCCCATGTTAGCGGGATGCTTAAGCCAGGAGGAAGGCCATAAATTAGAGTAAATAATAGAAACATCAGCACCAGTATCTACTAGGCCCTCAAACTTTCTTCCTTGAATGTGTATGGTGCAGGTGGGCCGTTGTTTAGAAATTACAAAAATCCAATAAGCGGCCTTTTTGCCGCCGGAGCCCATCCCAGGGCCACGTGTCTTATCTCCTTTGTTTAAAATGATATTAGGTAGTAAAAGCAATTGAGCAATTGACTCACCAGCTGGAATGGAAACAGGAACCTTGACAGACACGATTAATTTAATCTCTTCAACAGAATCAGAATTAATGATACCAGTATGAATGGTGATTGCTTTAGCAGAGGTGGATGCCCTAACTAACACCAGGCCCACCAAACGTTGAGGTAAAGGGCCAGTGACCCCCGTGGGGACAATTAAAGGCAAAGAGTTAGGTAGTAAATGTAGAGGAATAGTATACAGAGATTGACCACCCCGCCCCCTTCCACGGAGGTAGACAAGCATTGTACTGAGACAGAAGGAGAGGCTGGGACCCATTTGGGTTGGCTGTAGGTAAATTTGTTTGTGCTGGTGGCTGCATTGGGACCACCTGAAGCGGAAACGCAACGTTGGTCTGAGTCTGAAGCATCCCATTTGATATCAGGGCCTGGGACCGGCCCCACTCCCCGTTTTCCTGGTGTTGTGGCAGGGATTTTCCATACTTACTTACAATTACTTGCCCGATGTTTACCTTTGCAACAATGTGGGCAAACAGTAGCATCAGCATTTGGCCGTGTTTGTTGAGTAGGCTTGGCCACTTTTAACAGTGCAATTTTTTCGAGTATGACCAAGTTGACTGCAATTATAGCAGGCTCCAAGAAAAGAATTAGTGGGACCAGTTTGGTTGGTGTCCTTCATGGCCCATGCCCATAAAATAGCTTTGTGGGTGTCTGATCCAATGCCTTCATAAGACTTAATATATGCAGGCAACAAACACCTCATGATCAGGTAAATTTTGTTATTGGATAGAACACATGACCATTTTACACTCATGATTCATATTTTCAAAAGCTAACATACAAAGGACAATACATTGAGTGTGCTCATCAGAGACAGATTTTTGAACAGCATCTTGTAATTTAGCTAAAAAATCAGGGTATAATTCAGAGTGACCTTGTTTAACCATGGTGAAAGAAACAGGAGCTTGGCCAGGAGCGCGTAATTTATCCCAAGCTCTCATACACACCTTTGTTACTTGTTCCGTGTTAAGAGCGTCAAAGTTTAATTGGGCATAAGCATCAGAGAAACTACTGGAGCCTGTGAGCTGAGCCTGAGTAATTAGAATGCCATTAGTCTGACTTAGCTGAGCCTGCAAACGGGCCTCTTCTGACCACCAGGTACGAAATTGTAAATACTGAGATGGGGTTAGAACAGCTTTTGCCAAAAGGTTCCAGTCTAAAGGAAGCAAAATGACCTCAGTACAAAAAGTTTCAAATACCATTTTAACATAACGAGAAGTAGGATCATACTGAGTACAAGCATCCTTAAATTATTTTAAAAATGTAAGATTAAGAGGTACATAACAATGCATTTGTACACCTTAGAAGTTAGGAGGGTCTAGCCTAACTGGATAAGTCCATGAATCTAATCCACTTGTTTCTTTGTTTTGGCATAATAAGCATTGCATTGAAGTTTCAAGAGTAGGCATCTGAGATGGAGTTGGCATAGAAGTGACAGGAAAAGCATGTGTAGATAAGGGAAACTGAGGGCGAGGGGGTCGGACTGGAATGAGAATGTGAGAAAGGGGTATTGAGGGAGCAGAAGGAGCAGAAGTATACTGGTGATTACTGGCATCCATGTGTGAAGAAGGGTACAGAGCAGGCTGAGTGGATGGCAAACTGACCGGTTGAGGAACTGAAACGACAAGAGGGTGAGGCGCTGAAGTGGATGGGGGAGGGCCTGAATAATTATAGGTACATTGTAGTTTGGTCCCGGAGCCATTAGGTGATTCTGGAGGTTTGAAGAGAGAAGAATTTACATATATATGGTCCCAGGCTGTCTGAGTCGGGGCCGCAGGAGCTACTGGTACCAGCTCTTCGGGAAAAGAAATAAGATCATCAGGGGGTGACCGTAATCCAAAGTCACCAGAGTTAGACATTGAATCCTCAACATTGTCAGATGGGGGAGGAGTAGCTGAAGGGAGAGAGGCTGATCAGATAACAAAGTAAATGCAGGAGAGGATGGTTGAGGAAGAGGTGGAGGGTCATCAGATTCAGAGAATTATGGTAACTGTAGGGGATCACGGGATTGGTGTGGCATTAGGATGGCACTACCAAGGCCCAATCACCCCAAACAGTGGCGGGAACATAATTCCCTGTGGAGACCAGTTCCCAGAATGTTGCACCAACATGATCCCATAGTTCTACATCTAGGGTTCCTTTTTCAGGAAACTAAGGACAGTGTTTTTCCACCACCTTGAATAGAGTGACCATATTTTCCATGGTTATTCGGACACCGCCCTGTTCTAACAGGAGCTTAATGTAGCAGAGATAAGCATGACCTTTAGACTCTGCATGACCCATAGTTAACCTGGACCATACACAGACTACTCACCAGTTATCAGGGAGTCAAACAAGCATTTCTGTGGACAAAACCGATGATGTTTCTCCACACCTACCAAAGGGAATCAGGTTCCCACGTGCACTTGGGAAAAAAACCATGTGGGCGCCAGATATCAGAGGAAATTCAGCCCCCGATATTTCAACGTGGGTCCTTTTCTATTTTCCCTAAGTGTCAGCTGGTCTGGGAAATAAAGGGAAAGAGTACAAAAGAGAGAAATTTTGAATCTGGGTGTCCGGGAGAGACATCACATGTTGGCAGGTCCGTGATGCCCGCTGAGCTGTAAAACCAGCAAGTTTTTATTAGCAATTTTCAAAGGGGAGGGAATGTATGAATAGGGTGTGGGTCACAGAGATCACATGCTTTAAGGGCAACAAAAGATCAGAACGCAGAAGGTCAGGGCGAGACCACAAGGTCAGGATGAAACTAGAATCACTAATGAACTTCCATGTCCCACTGTGTGCGCATTGTCATTGATAAACATCTTAACAGGGTTCAAGAGCAGAGAACCGGTCTGACTAGAATTTGCCAGGCTGGAATTTCCTAATCCTAGCAAGCCTAGGGGTGCCGCAGGAGACTAGGACGTGTTTCATCCCTATCTACACCTGCATAAAGCAGACACTCCCAGGGCGGTTTTAATATAAAATGTCCTTTTTATTTATTTTTAGATATTTTATAACTTCAGGTATGGTTTCCTTTTGATCCAGGGTTTATTCATAAGGCTATTACACTGGGTGCGGTGGCTCATGCCTGTAATCCTAGCACTTTGGGAGGCTGAGGTGGGACGATTGCTTGAGCCCAGGAGTTCAAGACCAGCCTGGTAAACACAGGGAGACTCCATATCTACAAAAAATAAAACTTAAAAACAATTAGCCAGGTATGGTGGCATGAATCTGTGGCCCCAGATACTCAGGAGGCTAAGGTCGGAGGATTGCTTAAGCCTGAGAAGTCAAGGCTGCAGTGAGCCATGATCATGATCATGCCACTACACTGCAGCCTGGGTGACAAAGCAAAACCTTGCCTCCAAAAAAAAAAAAAAAAAAAAGAAGAAGGCTATTCCTTCCAATATTTCAGATGAGGATTCTAGTAATATAATGTCTGTTTTTTGTTAAGTAAGCTGTCCTTTCTGTTGTGAAGCTTGTCAGAGTTTTTTTTTTTTTTTTATCCTGAAGTTTGGGAATTATACTAGTCAATATGTAGATGTGCATCTATGTATGTTCATCCTGCCTGGGACTTAGTAAAACCTTTTACTCTTTCTACAGTAAGTATATATATATTTTTTCCCCTTAGCCAAGTTTCTGTTACTTCTTTATTACTATTTTCCATTTGATTTTTTCCTCCTTCTGAAACTTTTATTGTCTGTATATATATTTTCTTTTTGAATTATATCTTTTGCCTCACTATGTCCTTTTTTATAGTTTTGCTTTTGGTTACAAAATATTTTTTTTCCCTGTGTCATGCTTTATTTAACCATTCTCCATTAACAGACTCTTAGCCCATGTCCATGATTCTTTTTTTGGCTCTCTATTCTGTGATGTGCATTTTTGTAGCTAACTTTTTGTTCAAGTTTGTGACAAATTTCCTTAATGAAATTCCTAGAAAGAAATTACTGGGTTAAAGGGAATGATTTTTTTTTTTTTTTTTTTTTTTTTTATATTTCAAGATTTTTGTTATGTCTTATGTCTTACCAAATCTTTCTTACAGAAAAGTTTACTCATTTATACACTCAAGAAGGGTATGTGTTTCTCGTTTTAAAAATCATATATTTTTCTTTTTTAGGCTTTGAAATTTCTGAAAACCAGAAGAGGCAGGCTGCAATGACTGTGAGAAAAGTCCCTAAGCAAAAAGGTAAAGCTGCCTTTACCTCCTCAGCCCCACTCAGTCTCTGTGAAAGACTGTGGAATCAAAAGCTATATGCTTACATATTCCTAGGCCCATTTCTGTGCTGAGGTTTACTTGAGGGTGGTGAAGGAATATCCAGGTCCCTAGGTGTCCTTGATGACGGAGCAAATGGTTTTAAATGCTTAAGGCTAAGGAGTGAATGGTATAGGGTGTTGGTGTCCAAAGATAGCTCATTGAGTTTAGCAAAAAGAGAACCTCTGTTCCTCTTTTTCTTCTTACTTAAAAATAAGAGAAACTTTACTAATAATTTAGAGATCAATGGACAGTAGTATATATATGCTTTATTAGTAAGTATAGTTTGGGCGTGATGGCTAACGCCTGTAATCCCAGCACTTTGGGAGGCCGAGGCAGGCAGACCAGGGAGATCGAGACCAGCGTGGCCAACATGGTAAAACCCCTGTCTCTACTAAAAATACAAAAATCAGCTAAGCATGGTGGCACATGCCTTTAGTCCCAGCTATTGGGGAGGCTGAGGCCGGAGAATCACTTGAATCCGGGAGGCGGAGGTTGCAGTGAGCCGAGATTGTGCCACTGCACTCCAGTCTGGCGACAGAGTGAGACTCCATCTCAAAAAAAAAAAAATATATAAAGATATTGTTCAGCTTTCTGTCACTGGTCTGGGGGCACGTGCCAAATCAGGAGCCCCGAATCACAATAAAGAACCTCAAACTGAGCCAAGACAAAAGATTCAGATATTCTCTTTCTTTCTCTCAACTGCAAGCCAAAGTATTTAAGAAAAAATACCTTGCAAATCAATTCAAATCTGAAGTAAAGCTTTAGTTTCTCTTTTATCATGAACCAGAAGAAAACTACCATGCTCAGTCAAAGGGAAGGAACTACCTTCTGCTTATTAGAATACCTATTCAGTGTCAGTCACTTTATATAAGTTATTTCATTTGATCTTTATGATAATCCTGAGAAGCTGGGCAGTATTAACTATTTCTCAGATGAGGTAGCTGAGGGTCTTCGAGTGAAGTAACTCTGAACCTTAAATTGGCTTGACCCAGAGTCCACTGTTTTCTCCTCTCCATCTCAGGGTCCTGATGAAGCCCCATGCTTGGAAGAAGAGTTTGGTTTTCTGTCTTGCATCAATTACTGACAGCTGCTTCTATTACTGATAACCATTTTCACTGTCCCCAGGTGTGGGCAATCTTAATGAGACCTTACTTTCCCCAGGCCTTTCCTTCTGCTTTCTCAGTCTGCTTTGTGGTTCTGAATGAATCACCATCCAAAATGATCAGATTCAAGTCTCCTGAAATTTCCAGCAGCCATGTAAAGCACTAATTTTTTCCATTGAAGCTCCTTTTGATTGAGGCTGAATGCCTGTGAACATCTGATTTCCAGTTAAGCAGTGAACCTAGCTCTGCTGACTAGACATGCCTCCCCTTCAATTGCTTATTACTTCTTGCTCTTGGGAGGCCCTTATTGTCTCTTTTCCTCGTCATGGGACTGTGATTCCCCTTATATAGGGAATAAGGCCAGCCTTAATTAGCCACCAAAAAGTTGGGAGTTAATTTACGGTGGGGAATTAACTCCCAACCTTTGATTGCTATAATAACATGTGAGAGATGGTGTTAGAAAGCAATCTGGAGTTAATGTCAGTAAGGATATGGCCTATATTAACATAACTCTAAGATTTTGCTCCAATTCCTCAGACAAAAATGTGAGCAGAAAAGAGCCCCAGCCAACTGAAGTTTTCAGGCTGCAAAAGGGATACCGTCTTAACAGCTTGCCATTGTCTCCTGGATGCTCTCAACTTCTGAACTTTCTCACTCTGATTTCCGCAACTTCCACCACTGTATTCTTCAGCATTCTCTAGAGGGACAGAACTAATAGGATATATATACGAGTTTATTAAGGAGTATTAACTGACACAATTGCAAGGTCCCGCAATAGGCCATAGGTCATCTGCAAGCTGAGGAGCAAGGAAGCCAGTCCGAGTCTTAAAGCTGAAGAATTTGGAGTCTGATGTTTGAGGGCAGGAAGCATCCAGTATGGGAGAAAGGTGTAGATTGGGAGGCTAAGCCAGTCTAGTGTTTCTGTGTTCTTTTGCCTGCTTTTTATTCTGGCCATGCTGGCAGCTGTTTAAATGGTGCCCATCCAGATTGAGCTTGGGTCTGCCTCTCCCAGTCCACTGACTCAAATGTTAATCTCTGGCAACACCCTCACAGACACACCCAGCAACAATACTTTGCATCCGTCAATCCAGTCAAGTTGACACTATTAACCATCACATCCACCATGCTAACCTTTATGGTACTCTTTTATCCAAGCCCAGTTTCCTCAAGCATATCTGAGACTGAATTGTCTTTTCACTGAGAACACTTCAAACAAGGGAATATCTATAAAGCAACCAGGAGTTAGTTAACCAGAAGATAGCCCTGCTAACTCATGCCAAGCATTTTGGTCAAGGTCCTTCCCCACCCTATGTATCTCCAGGCCATTCCTTTCAGGGCCTTTCTTGTCTCCCAGTGTCTAAATACTGGGTTCACTTGAACAGTTCTTTCCTTAACAGCAATTCTAAAGTCTTCAAAGAAATTCATTTAGTTTCCTTCCTTCCTTCCATCCGTCCTTCCTTCTTTCCTTCCTTCCTTCCTTCCTTTTTCTGAGATGGAGTTTCACTCTCATCGTGCAGGCTGGAGTACAATGGTGTGATCTCGGCTCACTGCAACCTCTGCCACCTGGTTTCAAGCGATTCTCCTGCCTCACCCTCCCGAGTAGCTGGGATTACAGGCACCTGCCACCACACCTGACTAATTTTTGTATTTTTGGTAGAGATGGTGTTTCACCATGTTGGCCAGGCTGGTCTTGAACTCCTAACCTCAGGTGATCCCCCCGCCTCGTCCTCCCAAAGTTCTGGGATTACAGATGTGAGCCACTGCACCCGGCTTCATTTAGTTTCAAACCTCCCAAGATTACTGCAAATCTCCTCCCTTGTTTCTATTTTTGGTCTTCAAGACTCTCCTAGTCCAGGGCTGTAATAACTGATATATTTTGAGACTCAAGAGTGCCATACATGTGGAAGTGGTTCTCAAATGTAGGAATTCAGTAGTTACAATATGTACATGGGAAGAGCAAGAAGGGGTTCTTTAAGATAACCATGAAAGCTGGGTTCCTTGACCTTTTCAATGACCCATCGCAGGAAGTGTGGGGCATTGTTAAGAGGTCTCCAATGCAGATGTCACTGGATAGGTACTACTCTAGTGTCCCCTTCCAATCCCATCTGTAACACTGGGACATTATCAACTCAATCTACTGCTCTGGGACACGGGGAGCCTGGCTGAAATAACAGTAGAGAATATCAGTTCTAGCCCCAAGAAAGGCCTTTTCACTTGACCTTTGTCTTTCATGCTGCTTTCATTTTAAGAATTAATGTATAACTTCTTGAAAGTTATATGCTAATTCCTGGTACATAAACCTAATTAATATGATCAATATACAGCTCCCCATGGCTATGAGCACAGACTCCATCTCCAGAGACTTTGGGGCCAGCACAAAATCAAATGAGTCCCCTAGAATAGCTAAAATGGTCTTGAAAAAGAAGAATAAAATGTGAATAATCAATCCACCCAGTTTCAACACTCACTATATAGTTATATTAACCAAGACAATGTAATTTTGGCAGAAGGGTGGATATATTAGATCAATGCCACAGAACCCAGAAATAAATGTACACAAATATGCCCAATTAATTTTAAAATTTATTTTGTATTGATGTGTAATAACTGTACATCTTTACTGAGTACATGTGATACTTTGATACATGCATACAATGTGTAATGATCAAATTAGGGTAATTAGGATATCTATCACCTTAAACGTGTATCATTTATTTGTGTTGGGAACATTTCAAATCTTCTGTTTTATTTATTTTGAAATATGCAATAAATTATTGTTAACTACTGTTACCCTACTGTGCTACTGAACACTAGAACTTATTCCATCTATCAAACTGTATTTTTGAATCTGTTAACCAACCTCTCTACATTTCCCTAACACCATCCTTCCAAGCCTCTAGTAACCATCACTGTACTCTCTACCTCCATGGAATCCACTTTTTTAGCTCCTACATTTGAGTGAGATCATTTGATATTTGTCTTTCTGTGCCTGGCTTATTTCACTTAACATAATGAGCTCCAGTTCCATCCATGTTGCTGAAAATGACAGGATTTCATTCTTTTTGTGGCTGAATAATATTCCACTGTGTATATATACTACATTCTCTTCATCCACTCATCCATTGACAGATACTTTGGTTGATTCCATATCTTGGTTATTGTGAATAGTGCTGTGATAAACCTAGGAATTCAAATATCTCTTCAACATACTGATTTCCTTTATTTTAGATATATACCCAGAAGAGATTGTGGTTAGAAAAGTGTAACAACAGTGATCCTTGTAATGATGGAAATGTTCTATGTCTTGACTGTATCCTGTTATAATGTCAATATCCTGGCTGTGATATTGTACTATAAGTTTTGCAAAATGTTACCATTGGGAAAACTGGGAACTTGGTAAAGAGTACACAGGATCTCTATTATTTCTTAAAACTGCATGTGAATCTGTAATGATTTCAAATAAGTGCTTTTTTAAAAAAAAAAAAAAATCAGTACTCACAAAACTCCCTCTCTAATATCTCTGTATTGTCTCTTGGCATTCAATACCCTAATACTTCTGATACCACCTTGCAAAACTAGCTCTTAGAAAAGAATCTGATCTTTCTCACTGAAGTGCCAATGGCTGATGATGGCTTAAATGATACTACTTCCAGAGTAAAGGAACTTAGTCATCAAGCAAAGACAAAGTAACTGTAATGTTGGAATTTCAGACCCTGAGTAGAAGATGAGGAAGGTATTTGGGAGCAGCAGAGAAGCCTTCCTGGCATGTCTGAATTGTATGCTGTATGTCTCGTCCTATTCTGCTGTGAATGTAGATCAGGATTAAACTTTCACTTTAGGCCTCCAGGTTCCTGGTATCCTCCATTAATGTGGATTTTGCTTTGATGGTTGCAAACCTATCTACAAATGTTGAGAAGTCTTTTAATGTTAGTGTCATTTAAGCTATTCAGTTGGAAAAGACACACATATATTCTGTCTTCCTTGCTCCCCATGAATTATACGTTCTGATAGTAAGTTTACTTTCTCCTTCACCCACTAATGTCAATTCCCTATTAAATGCAGGTTCATCACTCTCAACCCAGGACAGAACACTAAATCACTTGTACCTTATGCTTTTAGAAAATTTCTCCCAGAAACTTATCCTGAAGTCAATAGTTCTTAACCAGGCTCTTTTAAAACTTCCAGGGGGGACCTGGAAAAGGAGAAATAGAGTGTGTTGGGTTCTTCACAGGACCAAGCCCTGCATAAGGGATTCTGGTGTCTTGGAAAGAGCTCTGAACTGAGAAGTCAAAGAATGTAGGTTCTAACCCTTGCTTTGTCACTAACTTACCATGTGACCTTGGGTATGACATTTCTTTTCAGACATCAGTGTTCTCACCTGTAAAATAGATTATAGCAATACCCAAAATTTCTTTGACACCTGACTAGATGTGGAAGTGTGTAGGGTTGCGGTAGTAACCATGGTATTGCAAAATCTGTTTGAAAGAGGAATTCTCCCCTTGGATGATTTGTAATACTAGTTTACACTCTCTAAACCAGTCTGCCTTGAGTTGTCTGCCCAGAGTGGTCACTGGGTAATTTGAGAAGCCCTTTGTTACATAACTTATACCCTTTCCCTTTGATCTCTCATCTACTCTAGGTGTCAACTCTGCCCGCTCAGTTCCTCCGTCCTACCCACCACCGCAGGACCCGTTAAACCACGGCCAGTACCTGGTCCCCGACGGCATCGCTCAGTCGCAGGTCTTTGAGTTCACCGAACCCAAGCGCAGTCAGTCACCATTCTGGCAAAACTTCAGCAGGTTAACCCCCTTCAAAAAATGATACCTACAGGGAGGCAGATAATTTTAAAATAAAGTAAATAAAATTATATTTATAGATGGACCTTTTTTCGGAGAAGCACTGTTGAAATTTATACACACACACACACACACAGAGACCCTTGAGTACACACACACACACACACACACACACAAACACACACATACACAGAGAGAGAGAGAGAGAGAGATAAGGAACAAAAGTGTTTTCTGTTTTTTGGGGGAAGTGAAATCTGTGGTTGGTAGGAAGAGGTACCAATGACTTCCAAACATGTGATCCCGTCTTAAAAGTTTTCCATTTTTACCCTGTCCCCCTTCCCTTTGCTTTCAGAAGTTGACATTTCTATTTATTCCTTTTCTTGTTAAGATAATCTCTTTGCTCCCCTGTGAGTGATTCACTGCCTTGTCATTACTACCATAGATGTTTGTATTTTTTTTTTCTTTTCTGATGATACTGATGTTGATGAATTTTTAATTTTATTTGATGTGGTAGAGTTGGGAGGTTTGGGGTTTTTTTGCCTCTTTTACTTTCCATTGAGGAAGGGAATGATCTCCTTTTATCCTCTCCTTCAGCCAATCATTTTCAAATGTTCCTTCAGCCCTGCAGTTGCCCCAAATAACCTTTTTTCAGCATCCTCTGTCCTCAGTCATGCCAGTCTGGACATGCTCTGTTGTGCCCTGTGACATAACTGCTCAGTATTCCTATTGCTTTTACTGTGTTTTAGGTACTGTGGAGAGATCAAAAAACCAAACAGAAGCAGGGGAGTATCAGACTATAATGATGCTGAGTGGACTTCTGTTCAGGGAACATTTTGCATTTGGGCTGTTTCTTCTATCACTGGGGTTTCCCATGTTGCAGCACTGCTGGGTTATTGCAATTTTACATCTAGGGGTTAATTTGATCCAGGTGTTCTCTTTTTTCAAGTCACTTTTGTTATAGGCCTCCTCCTAGGCCTGTCTCTCCCTTAGCCCAAAAGATCTGAACTGGAAGCAAAGAGGTTGAGATTCTGCCTCCCAGAGGAGGGATTTACCTGCCCCCTAGTACCAGATAGGTTTAGGGCAGGGATCCCTACAGCAATCAGTTCAGTGTCCTGGTTGTCCCTGCTCCCATTTACAGATGTTTGGGCAGTGTTGATAGGAGTATGGAGGGGTTCAAGACAGAGCCCACCTGACCAAGATCATCAGCTGCCTTCAAATTACTGACCTGGACAGGGTCCAAGGCTGATAGTAACCTTTTACAAGAAAGAACAGGGATGGGAACGGAAAGCGATAGCCTTGATCCACAGTATTGTACCTGCATTTTCTACCACCCCAAAATTGTGTGAGACTTCTCCCATTGTTAACAGATTGCATGGACAATCTTCCCTGGCTTCTTTCTTTCCCTCTCTCTTTCTTCTTTCTCCTGCCATCCTAGCACAGGAGGATTTTTGGTATTGATATAGTTAAAGCTGTTCTGGCACTCAAAGAAGGCCCTGTTTCCAACATCCTCTCTTCCCAGGACATTTGGGACAAGTGAGTGCGGGACCCAGGGGCAATTTTCCCTCTGAATAAGGGGTCTGAGGCAGGGTTGCTACCCTTAGGCTAGCTTTTGGCCAGCTTTTTGCTTGGGAAAATTGAACTTCTTTCACAAAGAGGCAGGCTTCCTATGGGTGTCGGAGTACCTGTTTTTCCTCCACAGAGAGCCCTTTTCATGGATAGACCTTGAACAACAAAAAGGGTATAAAGGAATAAGGATGAACTCTGCTGTGGAGAGCAAGCCACTGTAGTGAGGAATGTGGAGATTGTGAGTCTGTCCTAAACCCCATGGGAGAAGACTTCATCATGAAAGGACTTCAGCTTACCAAGCAGCAGCCATAGCTGTGTGGAGGCTTCAGCATAGCTAACATGTTTACTGCTCTATGCTTCCTGATCCAGACCAGGCATTAAACAGCCTGGGAATCTTTTCTTTGTGGGAATCAAATTACAAGCTATTTAAGCTTCTATTCCATCACAACCAAGTCAGATTTGTATTATAAGTCAAGGATGAGCCTAATCTGGGGAGAGGGCCGGGGCTCGGGACTGGCCACCGCTGGTCAGCACATGACCTAACTACGTAAGCCTCCTTGGCAAGGCACCTGGTGCCCAGCACCCAGGCTAGAATATCCTGTCTGGCAAACAGAGTGTTTTGGTAGCTGTGCAGGCCTCCCTTCAGTGTACCTCTTTTTCCTACTTCTCACTCCTCCTCACTAGGCTTGGCCTTGACATGCTTCTTCGAGGGTTGGCAGCACACCGGGAGGGGATGCTTGGACAAGTTTCTGGGCCTACATTTCTTAACTAGGCCCTCTCATTTCCTCCCTCCTTGGGCCTTGTGCCCAGGGCTCCATGATCAGGGATATTACCTCTCAACCCTCACTTCTCTACTGAACCCACTGGCATCACCAGATGCCAGTAATTTGTGAACAACAAGAAATCATCTCCCTGTTGGTTGGAGTATTCCCACAGCCTGTAGCATCAAAGCAGACCAGTGGCCAACAGCCCCAAGGGGAGCCCAATTAAATACCTGGGTTCAGTATCCTGACCTGTTGTGTCCTGACAGCAATGGTAACCCCAAGAATTCTGTAATCCTCTCATTTCCACATGGCCCCGAGCTCCCTTTTCCTCAACTCAATGAGGCCAGGATTTGCTCTCCAAAAGGCTTTGCTAATGTGTTCTATGGGACCTACTACTGGGAGTCCTAAGACAGACATCTAATTATTATTTTTTTCTCCCCCTCTCTCTATGTGTATATTTCTAATGGATCTATAAGAACAGCAACAAGAGAGTTCTAACAATTCTAGTGTGAAGCCAAATAGTGATCTTTTAGTGCTTTGGGGATGGGTGGGCTGGGGTGGATGGATGGGCAACAGTGACTTTGATTACCCTTGCTGCTCTGCATTTGCCAGTTTGTTCTTCTGTTTCTTTTATCTGACTGTTTGACTCTGTCAAACAAGTGTCAAAGTTGTGTGTTAAAAAAATGTTTAACAAAAAAAATGTTGTAATGACACAAAGCCTTATGAAAATATTTATGGAGTTCAATAAAAGAAGTAAAAAGACACCTCCTGGCATAGCTCTCATTCCTGTGTGTGTGTGTGTGTTTGTGTGTGTGTGTGTGTTGCCAATTGTGAAATAAAGGGAATTTGCCTAGTATGAGGCAGCTTACCCCAATCCAGCCTTGACCTGCCAGCCCTGCTGTTCTATTCCCAGGCATCCTATGGGCCACCTGTGGCCTTCCATGTGTTTTCTGGAAGAGTGGACCACAAGGATTATGTTTGATCCTGTAGCCAGGGGCAGTCAAATGTCTTTATGGATGGGACTGTCCTTCATGTCACCCAGCCCTTTGATAAGACTTAAAGGTCCATTTCTGACCTTGCTCTTTTTCTTTATACCAGCAATTCCCAATACTGGCCCTGGGCCCTCATGGAAGCTTAAAGACTGCCTTCTGAACCCATCTAGAGACCATATCACTTAGGAATTTGCAACTCTCAGTTCCTTCCTAAAGCCTTTGGTCCTGTCTCTTCAGAGGTAGATATCTTCCTTATCTATTCCTCAGAGTGGGTAGAGTAACCTTACTATTTCTTCCATCATGGTGTCACCTGCATGTAGATGTTCCTTGCTGTCAATAGGCCTCTATGTGGTATCTGATACTCCCTGTGGGAAACCCAGTAGAGGTTCCTTTCTGACATTGCCTTACCTGCCTTTCTTCGGAGCAACTAAACACCCCAATAAAATGCTTATTTACTAAAAGGGTCCAGATAATTATTCCAATTCATAGAGTTAGAAGGGGGAGCAGATGTTGGGCCTCTGGATTAGAGTGTGAGCCCTGTCCTCCTTGGCCTTCAAGATCCTCCCACCACCACCCCCAGGATTTGATTTGAAGAAAGTGATAATTAAACCCTCCTCTCCACCAACTTTTCCCCTTTCTCCATTTCTTGGCTCTCCTTATTTAACCCCTTCCTCTGCTATCACCATTATTTCCCTTTTCCCTAGAGTCTGCCATCTCTCCCCACCAAAATCACCAAGACTTAGTTCTCAGCAGTCACTTCTGCATCTTGCCAATTCCTAACTTCCCCAATTTCCAGAAATAAATCTCAGTTACCTCCTGCAGAGAACAAGAGGGCAGCATCTGGTCTCAGTCTTCCCTGACTACTTTCCAAGGGCACTAGAAGTGGGGAGACAAATGGTGGGGGTCTTATACTCTAAGATAAACTTGGTTCTCTCTTAAGGTACCTAAAATGAAACACTTCATCACCATAAGAATCATTTCTGAACACCCCCTGTGACAGTTAATACTGAGTGTCAACTTGATTAGATCGAATGCTACAAAGTATTGATCCTGGGTGTGTCTGTGTGGGTGTTGCCAAAAGAAATTAAGATTTGAGTCAGTGGACTGGGAAAGACAGACCCATCCTTAATCTGGGTGGGCACAATCTTCTCAGCTGCCAGCATGGCTAGAATATAAGCAGGCAGAAAAATGTGAAAAGAGAGGCTGGCCTAGTCTCCCAGCCTACATCTTTCTCTCATGCTGTATGCTTCCTGCCCTCAAACATCAGACTCTAAGTTCTTCAGTTTTGGAACTCGGACTGGCTCTCCTTACTCCTCAGCTTGCAAACAGCCTATTGTGGGACCTTGTGATCGTGTAAGTTAATCTTTAATAAACTCCCATTTACATATATATGTGTGTGTGCGTGTATGTGTGTGTATATATATATATACACACACACATATCCTACGAGTTCTGTCCCTCTAGAGAACCATGACTAATACAAATTTTGGTAACAAGAGTGGTTCTAGAGGAACACAATACTAAGGATAGAGTTCTTTCATTGGTTTTGGAGTTTCTGGAGTTGACTACTTAATGTGATTAGACCCCAAATTGCTAAGGACTGTACTTCTAATAATATGGATAACACTGATAATCTTTGATGTGAACTGTTTAGAGAGTAATGTAAAATGAATGCATCTGATACTCCTGATTTACTGTTCATGAGAGGCAAGGAGTGGACAAAGTGATGAAAGAAAATGATGAACTCAATGGATTCTGTCTCCTGGCTTCAGAAGCAAATACTGAGTCTCCAATCTGCTAAGATTGCCCTGAGTGAGAGTCTTATCTAATGCAGAGAAAGAGTTGAAATAGGGGAAAACAGACACAAGCTCTTATCATGCAAGTGGCTGACCTGCAATGCAAGGTACATGTACAGCCTCGCCAGGTGTCTACTGTTAAAGTGAGGACATTGATTAGAAAAGAATGGGACCCTGGAACTTGGAATGGGGACATTTGGGAAGACCCTGATGAACCTGAGGACACTGAGTTTGAAAACTCTGATGAACCTTTTTGCTGGAAGGAACAGCTTCCCCATGTCCAGTAATGGCAACATCCCCTCCTTGACCCATGCTGCCATCAGCCTTTCCACCGTTGTCTGAGGAAATAAACCCTACACTGCCTAAAGCAACAGTGATGGCCTCCCCTGAGGCAGTTGACAGGACAAATAATGTTGATTTTCCTCGGGAGCAACCCACAACATCTGTTTGCTTCTAGACCTATAACTAAAGTCCTTGCGGGCCCCTAGAGGTGAGGTTGAGAGTATGACCCATGAGGAGGTGGGCTTCACTCCAAAAGAACTGCTTGAGTTATCTAATTTATATAAGCAAATCTGGATAACAGGTATGGGAATGGATATTAAGGGTATGGGATAATGGTGGAAGGAACATAGAGTTGGATCAGGCCGAATTTACTGATTTTGGCCCATTAAGTAGGGACTCTGCTTTTAATGTTGCAGCTTGGGGAGTTAAATAAAAAGGTTCTAATAGTTTATTTGCATGGTTAGCTGAAAGATGGATTAAAAGGTGGCCAACTGTGAGCAAACTGGAAATGCCTGATCTCCCTTGGTTTAATATAGAGGAAGGGATCCAAAGGCTTAGGGAGATTGGGATGATGGACTGGATTAATCACTTTAGACATACTCATTCCAGCTGGGAGGGTCCAGAAGATGTACCCTTGACCAGTGCCTTGCAAAATAGATTTGTGAGGACAGCACTTGCATCTTTGAAGAGCCCTGTAATTGCTGTTTTCTATATGTCAGATTTAACAGTCGGAACCATGGTCACTCAACTACAAAATTTAAATACAATGGGAATAATTGGATCCCGAGGTGGCAGGTGCCAAGTGTTGGCACTCAATCATCAATGGCAAGGTGGGCATAGCTACCAAATGGACAGCAGAGACAAAGCAGCAATCAGAATAGTCTGACTCATGTAGAGCCCTGGCATTGGCTAATTAATCACGGTGTTCCTAGCAGTGAAATTGGTAGGAAGCCTACCGCATTCTTCCTTAATTTATTTAAGGAGAAAACTTCTAGGTAGAATGGGTGAAAGACAAATTTGAATTATAAAAACAGAGAATCATGACGACCTCAATCATTTTCCATACTTCACCCAGTTTACAGACCCAAAACCCTTTGAATGAAGGTAAGGCCAGGTCCCATTGAGGAAGGACCCCACTACATTACTGATAACTTGCGCAGTGAATCTTCCTGTCATCCTTCCCCAAGGAGACCTCTGACCTTTTGCCAGGGTACCTGTACATTGGGGAAAGGGAAATTATCAGACATTTCAGGGACTACTGGACACTGGTTCTGAGCTGACATTGATTCCAGGGGACCTGAAACGTCATTGTGGTTCTCTAGTTAAAAGTAGGGGCTTATGGAGGTCAGGTAATTAATGGAGTTTTAGTTCAGGTCTGACTTACAGTGGGTCTAGTGGGTCCCTGGACTCATCCTTTGTTCATTTCTCCAGTGCCCAAATGCAAAATTGGCATAGACATACCTAGCAGCTGGCAGAAACCCCACATTGGCTCCCTGACTGGTACAGTTAGGGCTATTATGGTGAGAAAGGCCAAACAGAAGCCATTAGAGCTGCCTCTACCTAGAAAAATACTAAATGAAAAAATACATCCCTGGAGGAATTGTGAAGATTAGTGCCACTATCAAGGACTTGAAGTACACAGGGGTGCTTACTTCCACTACATCCCCGTTCAACTCTCCCATTTGCCCTGTGCAGAACACAGATGGATCTTGGAGAATGACAGTGGATTATTGTAAGGTTAACCAAGTAGTGACTCCAATTGCAGCTGCTTTACCAGATGTGGTTTCACTGAGCAAATGAACACATCTCCTGGTACCTGGTATGCAGCCATTGACTTGGCAGATGCCTTTTTCTCCATTACTGTGCATAAGGTGCTACCAGAAGCAATTTGCCTTCGTCTGGAAAGGCCAGCAATATACCTTTACTGTCTTATCTCAGGGGTATATCAACTCTCCGGCTTTGTGTCATAATCTTATTCAGAGAGACCTTGATCACTTTTGGCTTCTGCAAGATAACACACTAGTCCATTACATTGATCATATTATGCTGATTCGATCAAGTGAGCAAGAAGTAGCAAACACACTGGACTTATTGGTAAGACATTGGTGTGCCAGAAGATGAGAAATAAATCCAACTAAAATTCAGGGACCTTCTACCTCAGTAAAATTTTTAGGGTTCCAGTGCTGTGGGGCCTGTCAAGATATTCCTTCAAAGGTGAAGGGTAAGTTGCTACATTTGACGCCTCTTACATCCAAGAAAGAGACACAGCGCCTAGTGGGCCTATTTGGATTTTGGAGACAATGCATTCCTCATTTGCGTAAGTTACTCCAGCCCATTTATCGAGTGACCCGAAAGGCTGCCAGTTTTGAGTGGGGTCCAGAACAGGAGAAGGCTCTGCATCAGGTCCAGGCTGCTGTGCTAGTTGCTCTGCCACTTGGGCCATATGACCCAGCAGATCCAATGGTGCTTGAGGTGTCAGTGGCAGATAAGGATGCTGTTTGGAGCCTCTGGCAGGCCCCCATAGGTGAATCACAGTGGAGACCTCTAGGATTTTGGAGCAAGGTCCTGCCATCTTTGGCAGATAACTACTCTCCTTTTTAAAGACAACTCTTAGCCTGTTACTGGGCTTTGGTTGAAACCGAACGTTTGACTATGGGTCATCAAGTCACCATGTGACCTGAACTGTCTATCATGAACTGGGTGCTTTCTGACCTATCCAGCTATTAGGTGGGTCCTGCACAGCAGCATTCCATCGCCAAATGGAAGTGGTATATACATGACAGGCTTGAGCAGGTCCTGAAGGCACAAATAAGTCACATGAGGAATTAGAGCAAATTACCATGGTCTCCACTCCTGCCACCCTGCCTTCTCTACTCCAGCCTGCACTGATGGCCTGATGGCAATTTCCCTATGATCACTTGACAAAGGAAGAGAAGACTAGGGCCTGGTTCACAGATGGATCTACACAATGTGAAGGCACCACTTGAAAGTGGATAGTTGCAGCATTACAGCCCCTTTCTAGGATCTGCCTGAGGGACAAGTGAAGGGAAATGTTCCCAATGGGCAGAACTTTGATCACTGCACCTGGTTGTGCACTTTTCATGGAAGGGGAAATGGACAGATGTGCAATTATATACTGATTCATGGGCTGTAGCCAATGGTTTGGCTGGATAGTCAGGGACTTGGAAAAAGCATGATTGGAAAATTGGTGACGAACAAATTTGGGGAAGAGGTATGTTGATGGACCTCTTTAAGTGGTCAAAACTGTGAAGCTATCTATATCCCATGTGAGTGTTCACCAACGGGTGACCTCAGCAGAGGAGGATTTTAATAATCAAGTGGATAGGATGACCTGTTCTGTGGATATCACTCAGTCTCTTTCCCCAGTCACCCCTGTCATCCCCCAATGGACCTATGAACAAAGTGGCCATTGGGCAGGGATAGAGGTCACGCATGGGCTCAGCAATATGGACTTCCACTCACCAAGGCTGACCTGGCTATAGTCACTGCTAAGTGCCCAATTTTCCAGCAGCAGAGACCAACACCAAGCCCTCAATATGGCACCATTCCTCGAGGTGATCAGCCAGCTACCTGGTGGCAGGTTGATTATATTGGACCTCTTCCATCATGGAAAGGGCAGAGGTTTGTCCTCACTGGAATAGACACTTACTCCAGATATAGGTTTGCCTATCCTTCATGCCATACTTCTTCCAAGACTACCATCCGTGGACGCATGGAATGCCTTATCCACAGTCATGGTATTCCACACAGAATTGCCTTTGACCAAGGCACTCACTTTATGGCTAAAAAAGTGTGGCAGTGGTCTCATGCTCATGGAATTCACTGGTCTTACCATGTTCTCCATCATCCTGAAGCAGCTGGCTTGATCGAACTGTGGAATGGCTTTTTGAAGTCACAATTACAATACCAACTAGGTGACAATACTTTGCAGGACTAGGCAAAGTTCTCCACCAGGCTGTGTATGCTCTGAATCAGCGGCCAATACATGGTACTGTTTCTCCCATAGCCAGGATTCACGGGTCCAGGAATCAAGGGGTGGAAATGAAAGTGGCAACACTCACCATCACCCCTTGTGATCCACCAGCAAAATTTTTGTTTCCTGTTCCCGCGACATTACATTCTGCTGACCTAGAGGTTTTAGTTCCAGAGGGAGAAACACTGCCACCAGGAGACACAACAATTTCATTAAACTGGAAGTTAAAATCATCACCTGGACACTTTGGGCTCTTCCTACCTTTAAGTCAACAGGCTTAGAAGGGAGTTACAGTGTTGGCTGGGGTGATCAACCCGGACTATCAAGATGAAATCAGTCTACTACTCCACAATGGAGGTAAGGAAGAGTATGCATGGAATACAGCAAATCCATTAGGATGTCTCTTAGTATTACCATGCCCTGTGATTAAGGTCAATGGGAAACTACAATAGTCCAATCCAGGCAGGACTACAAATGTCCCAAACCCCTCAGGAATGAAGGTTTGGGTCACTCCACCATGAACAAATACGCAACCTGTTGAGGTGCTTGCTGAAGTCATAGGGAATACAGGATGGGCAACAGAAGAAGGTAGTTATCGATACTAGTTATCACCATGTGACCAGCTGCAGAAAGGAGGACTGTAATTGTCATGAGTATTTTCTCCTTCTTTTGTTAAAAAAGGTTTGTGCATAGATACACTTCTACTAAGAAAGTATCTTAATTTTATTTCCTTTCTTTTTATCATGTGATATAAGATTTATTGATTTCACATCAGCATTTAAGTATTGTTAACCTTATGTAATAGTATTTGGGTAGGAATTGGGTGCATTTCCAGTTGTATGAAGGATAGCTGTATTATGTTAGGTGTAACTATGACCTTATTATTGTCTTTATTTGAAGATTATGTATGATCTCAGGAGACATGTATGGGTTCATGTTGACAAGGGATGGACTTGTGATGGTTAATACTGAGTGTCAACTTGATTGGACTGAAGGATACAAAGTATCGGTCCTGGGTGTGTCTGTGAGAGTGTTCTCAAAAGAGATTAACATTTGAGTCAGTGGACTGGGAAAGGCAGACCCACACTTAATCTGGGTGGGCACAATCTAATCAGCTACCAGCATGACTAGAATATAAGCAGGCAGAAAAATGTGAAAAGAGAAACTGGCCGGGTCTCCCAGCCTACATCTTTCTCCCGTGCTGGGTGCTTCCTGCCCTGGAATATCGAACTCCAAGTTCTTCAGTTTTGGGACTCGGACTGGCTCTCCTCAGCTTGCAGGCAGCCTATTGTGGGACTTTGTGATCGTGTAAGTGAATACTTAATAAACTCCTATGTATACAATATTAGTTTTGTGTGTGTTTATATATATATAATATTAGTTTTCTCCCTCAAGAGAACACTGACTAATACACCACCATATGGTTGGCATGATAAATTCATATTCATCATTACCATAAAGAGTAGCTCTATGACTTACAAACTTACTTGCTAAGAGAATTAGTTCTGCAAAGTTGCTGGACATTTAATCCATATAATCAATAACACTCCTATACATCAGCAACAGTCAGTAAGTGTAATAAAAAGATAAAATTTACAAAATTATCAAAAATATTTGAAAACTAGCAATAAATTTAACAACACGTAAGATTTTCACAGAGAAAATTGTAAAATATAGAAAACATAAAACCAAACACCCAAGTAACAAGTCCAAAGTTTGCAAAGACTTAATAGTGGTAGATCTATTCCAAACATCTACGTATTAAATGCAGTTTTGATCAAGACAGTTAATGTTACCTGACCTAATCTAGTCATTATATGAAAAAGTCAAGTGATTTTTCAAGACTTTTTGAAAGTCAGTAATAAGATATTAACATGGATTATAAAATTATATCTACTTAAACAATATGTTTTCAAATAATACATGTAGAAACTCTGCCCTCAAGGAAGTGCAGCATAACTCCCCATAGTTGTGGGATACACACAGAGATTTTCTTTCAAAGAGTACAGCATGGAAAGTGGAGGGAAGGAGATAAACTTTATAGCAGATAATTTGACAAACACTACCTTAGCTGAGTAATCAGGGTCAACATCAAAAGTGACAAATCACTTTTATATGTATTCTTGCTATGATGTTCTCCTAGTCTATTTGTATAGTTATAAAGAAATGTCTGAGACTGTAATTTATAAAGAAAAAAGGTTTATTTGACTCATGATTCTGATGGCTGGAAGATTAGGCATTTGGTGAAAGCTTCAGGCTACTTCCGCTCATGGTGGAAGGCAAAGGGGAGGTGGTGTGTGCAGAGATCACGTGGGTTCAGAGAAAGGAAGAGATGGGTGGGCAGGCTCTTTCTAACAAACAGCTCTAGTGGGCAATAACTCGCTCATTATCATAAGGAAAGCACCAATCTATTAATGATACATCTGCCTCCATTACCCAAACACCTCCTAGTAGGTCCCATCTCCAACACTGAGTATCAAATTTTAACATAACTTTTTGGGGGACAAACATCTAAACTATAGTAGATATTATGAGAATGGCATTTTACTTCTGTGATCTTCCTTCCCCAAACTCATAATACCAGTCTAGTGCTGAGAAAAATACCGTAAAAATTCCAATAGAGGGGTATTCTACAACATACCTGACTAGTACTCCTTTAAACTGTTAATGTCATCAAAAACAAAGGAAAGTTTAAGGAACTATCACAGTCAAAAGGAGTCTAAGGAAAGTGATAACTAAATGTAATGGATTATCCTGGGTGGGATCCTAAAACAGAAAAAGGACATTAGGTGAAAACTAATAAAATGAAGTATGTAGTTTAGTTAATCATTATGTATCAATGTTGATTCATTAACTGGGGCAAAGGTATCATAGTAAAGTAGGATGCTAATAGAAGAAATTCACTGGGGAATATAAGAAAATTCTCTCAACTATCATCTCAGAGTTTCTGTAAATCTAAAACAATTTTAAAAGTTAAACCTATTTAAACAAGCAGTATGGAAGAAGTGCAGACAAAGACAAAAAGTACATTGAAATATAGAAAGCTTAGCAACAAACTTAAGCAGAATTGGCCTAAAACTCATGTGATCATATAGTTTACTATATAAAGGGTAGCACGTATTTAAAAGTGAAGTGAGGAACTACTAATAATTATGCTGTGACAACAAATGTAGACTAGCTTTAGTCTAAACAAACTGAAATACATGGTCACCAGACACATAACACAATAAGCTTTATAAATCTGTGGTGAAAAGATAGAATATTCAATAAATGATTTTGGAGGAAAAAGGTATAGAATGGCTTATTATAATATTTTAGCCCTGGTATAGAAGTGAGTGGGGGTAACAAGACATACATTTATATTTACACAGAGCAACTGGAAGGATACACAAGAGACTGACAAAGTAATTTCTTGTGATAAAAAGACTGAGAATATGGAAGTAGGTCTGAGACTTTTAGGTGATCACCTTTTTACATTTTAAAATTTTGGAATCATGTGAATATATTAACATTTCTAAAAAATATTAAAGAAGTTTCCACTCTATTTCTAAGTTTCTAAGTATTTTTTAAAAATCTAGAATGGGTATCGAATTTCACCAAATGCATCTTATGTATCTATTGAGACAATATTATGTTTTTCTTTTGTAATTTATTGATATGATAAATTATATTAATATTTTCTGGATCTTTAAAAAAAAAAAAAACTCACTCAGGAGTTCAAGACCAGCCTGGGAAACACAGAAAAACCCTGTCTCTCCAAAAAATACAAAAATTAGCCAGGTGTGGTGGCACGTACTTATAGTCCCAGCTACTCAGGAGAGGTGGGTGTATCACTTCAGCTGGGGAGGTCAAGGCTGCAGTGACATGAGATCATGCCACTACACTCCAGCCTGGACGACAGAGAAAGACTCCATCTCAGAAAAACAAACAAAACAGCAGCAACAACAACAAAACCTGTTTCTGAGATAAACCAACTTAATCATGAAATATGGTATTTTTTTATGCTCATTCTTTAATTGGAATATAGAACATACATAGAAAAGTGCACAAATTATAAGGACTCAGATGAATAGTTTTCCACAAGTTAAAAATATCAAATTTAAACAACTCTCAAATAATAATAATTTGAAAAAAAAATTTCCAGAAACTCTCTATTGCCCTTCATTCCATGAAGACTTTCAGGCACTACCTCCCAAGAGGAAACACTATCCTGACTTCTACCACTTAGATTCATTTTGCCTGTTTTTTTGAACTTTATATGAACATAATCATGCAGTGTATTTCTGTCGTATTTGGATTTGCTTAGCATTATGTTTATGAAAGTCATCTATACTGTCATGTGTTGCAGTAGTTTGTTCCACACCCTTGCTAACACTTAGTATTAGTTATCTTTTTTTTTTTTTTAACAATTCTGGTGGATTTATGATAGTTTTAATACACATTTTTGTAATGACTAATATTAGCCATTTGGATATCATCTTTTGTGATATTCCTGCTAAGACATTAATGTTAAATTCTGACCATCTCTAAATAAATAATATGTTTTTAATAAAGCAGTTTTAATTTCAGAGTACTCTAATTTCTGAATAGTTAACACAATGCTTTTTGTGTCCTGTCAAGGAAATATTTGCCTAACTTAAAGTCAAGAAGATATTTTTCTACTGTGGTAGGTTAGATTCCTCTGTTCTACCTTTCCCCTTTCTACCTTTATTAACAGAGTTCACTTCCTTGTTCCTTGATTTTAGACCTGACCATGTGAATGCTTTGGTCAATTCAATGATAACAGATGAGATGCAAGCAGAAGCTTGAAAATTAATCACATATTTGGCCTTGCTCTCTCACTCCTCTGCCATCAACAGTGAGAAAAACATATCACAGCTAGCCTGCTCGTGCAAGAAAATAAGAGATAAGTAAAGCACATCTCAGCTGCCTTCAAAACAAGGAAGAACAAGTCCTATAAGACTGGCAGCTTGAAGAAGAGCTGCCAAGTTGAGTCCAATCTAGATCAGCCAACCTCCAGATGTCCTATGGACCCATGAGCTAAATTCATGCTCATTGTTTATGCCACTGATATTTTGTGGTTGTTATGCAGAAAAGCTAACTAATATATGTTTGTGTATGCTTCACGAAGTTCTTGTGCTGTGTTTTTCAGCTCCATCAGGTCATTTATGTTTTTCTCTAACTGGTTATTCTAGTTAACAATTCCTCTAACCTTTTTTCAAGGTTCTTAGCTTCCTTATATTGGGTTAGAACATGTTATTTTAGCTCCAAGGAGTTTATTATTACCCACCTTCTGAAACCTACTTCTGTCAATTCATCAAACTCATTCTCCATCCAGTTTTGTGCCCTTGCTGGCAAGGAGTTGTGATCCTTTGGAGGAGAAGAGGCATTCTGCTTTTTTAAAAATTTGCAGCCTTTTTGCACTGGTTTTTCCACATCTTCATGGATTTATGTACCTTTGATCTTTGATGTTGGTGAGCTTCAGATGGGATTTTTGTGTGGATGTCCTTTCTGTTTACATTGTTACTATTCCATTCTGTTTGTTAGTTTTCCTGCTAACAGGCCCTTCTTCTGCAGGTCTGCTGGAGTTTGCTGGAGGTCCATTTCAGGCCCTGTTTGCCTGGGTATCACCAGTTGAGGCTGCAGAACAGCAAAGACTGCTGCCTGCTCCTTCCTCTGGAAGGTTTGCCCCAGAGGGGGTACTCACCAGATGCCAGCCAGAGCTGTCCTGTATGAGGTGTCTTTTGAACCCTGCTGGGAGATGTCTCCCAGTCAGGATACACAGGGGTCAGGGACCCACTTGAGTAGGCAGTCTGTCCCTTAGCAGAGTTCGAGTGCTGTGCTGGGAGATCTGCTTCTCTCTTCAGAGCTGGCAGGCAGGAACCTTTAAGTCTGATGATGCTGCCCCCACAGCCACCCCCTCCCCAGGTGCTCTGTCCCAGGGAGATGGGAGTTTGATCTATAAGCCCCTGACTGGAGCTACTCCCTTTTTTTCAGGGATGCCCTGCCCAGAGAGGAGGAATCTAGAGAAGCAGTCTGGCTACGGTGGCTTTGCTGAGCTGTGGTGGGCTCCACCCTGTTTGAACTTCCCTGTGGCTTTGTTTACACTGTGAGGGGAAAACCGCCTACTCAAGCCTCAGTAAAGGCGGATGCCCCTCCCCACACCAAGCTCAAGCATCCCAGGTTGGCTACAGACAGCTGTGCTGGCAGCAAGAATTTCAAGCCAGTGGATCTTAACTTGAAGGGCTTTGTGGGTGTGGGATCCGCTGAGCTAGACTACTTGGCTCCTTGGCTTTAGCTCCCTTTTTAGGGGAGTGAATGCTTCTGTCTCACTGGTGTCCAGACGCCACTGGGGTATGAAAAAAAACTCCTGCAGCTATCTCGGTGTCTGCCCAAACAGCCGTCCAGTTTTATGCTTGAAACGCAGGGCCCTGGTTGTGTAGGCACCCGAGAAAATTTTCTGGTCTGCAGGTTGTGAAGACCATGGGAAAAGTGTAGTATCTGGGCCAGAGTACACTATTCCTCATGGCACAGTCCCTCATGGCTTCCCTTGGCTAGGAGAGGGAGTTCCCTGACCCCTTGTGCTTCCCAGATGAGACTATGACCTACCCTGCTTCTGCTTGCCCTCCATGTGCTGTACCCACTGTTTAACCAGTCCCAATGAGATGAGCCAGGTACCACAGTTGGAAATGCAGAAATCACCCACCTTCTGCATTGATCCTGTTGGGAGCTGCAGACCAGAGTTTTTCCTATTTGGCCATCTTGCCCAGGAATCCTGGGCTAATTGTTTTTTTATGTTTGCTTGCTTGTTTATTTTGATGTGTGTGGGGGGGTAAATTTTAACTATTTATTCAATTTAATTGAAAGTTGTATCTCTATTCTGTTATTTTATTTCTTCTTTCAGTCAGTGATATGTATGCATATTCATTAGCTTTAATATATATTCTGTGAGCAACCAATTGCCTTAACCCTGTAAACACACTCCAGGGGTAATTAGCTAGTATTTAATTGAAATTTTGTACTCCAAGGGCAGTTGTTAAAAGCTCTTCAGCTATAATTATATTTGATCAACACCAGCGGTTTTATTAATTAGTATAATTTATGCTAGAAGTAGATTTTCACTGATTAAAATATTGGTTTACAAGATATGTAGACTTTCTAGAAATATGATATAGAGAATCCTGATCAAACATGAAATAATGTTTAAAAAAAAAAAAAAAGCAAACCTTATAATCCATATTCTTTGGATTGGTGATTAAAACTTGAATCTGAAACAGTCCTGTATCCCTCCACTTAGTTGGAGTATTGTGTATGCTTTATGCAAGTGATAAGATTAGCTGGTTCCTTCCTCTAGAATACTGTAGGTTCCACTTTAAATGAACAGTTTTACCCAAAATATGATCAGAACACCTAAAAAGACAAATTATTGAAGCTTCAAGTTTACCTAGCAAGTAATAGAAATATTTTGTGTCTTATGTGTCAATCTGATAACTTATTTTGTGTAATCTGGCATTTAAGCTTCCGATTCCTACAAATTACTACAAACATGAATGCTTGAAACAAGACAAATTTATTATCTTGCTGTTGTATAAGTCACAAGTACAACATGAGTTTCAGTGGGCTTTAGCTAATCAATGGGTTACATTCATCTGATGACTGTGAGAGAGAATCCAGTCCTTGCCAATTCCCACTTCTAGAGTCTGGCTGCATTTCTTGGCTTGTGACTGCATTTCTCTGATCTCTCCTTAAGTTGTCACATCTGCTTTTTTGACAATGATTCCTTTATAAGGAACATTGTGATTACATTGGGTCCACTGGGGTAATCCAGGATACTCTTTCCATCTCAAGATCCTTAACTTAATAACATCTGAAATGTCACTTTCCCATAAAAGGTAACATATTCACAGGTTTTGGGGATTAGGGCATGGGCATCTTTAGAGTTTCATTATTCTACCTATCAGGCCTGGTATGGAGGTTGTAGGGGAGGAGGTCTATAGTAACTTCTAACCTCTAAACATTGGAGGCCACCAGCATCTATTAAGAAAGTCATAATAATTATGAATGACCAAACTGAACTGGCCTTGTTGCAACAGAACGATTTACAGAGTCAAACCCCAAAGGAGAAAGAGTATGTACAAAAAGAGTGGCAACATTTGGAAAATTTATAAAAACAACAAAATATTAAGAACACCTGTATAGATAAATTTTTTAAATGATAAAACAATGAGTGAAGAACATAATTTTGAATAAGATTGAATTTATTGATTTGGGGATACATCCCTGAGATTCTGAATTCATTTATCTTTCTTGAGCAGATAGGCTTAGTTATTTGTCCTTAGTTGGTATACAGAAACTTCGCCGTCATGATGGCCTATGCTCAAGGTGGTAGAAACGCCAGAAATTCCATGGCATAATATAAGGAAAAAATTCCAGACTTAGGGAGAGGGAACCAAAAATTTTAGCATTATAACATATGACCTGCTAGGACAACTTACATTAATCCCATTGAGAGCACAGAAGAGATACCCTTCACCAAATCCCTAAGAAATATATCACTGAAGGGAGTACAACCTTTTTAAAAAATGCTTTTTATTTACTGTTAGCTCTTTCTGGGGATGTTAGTTATAGATTATGCACTGAAAAGTGAGCTCCCTGAATACATAGGAATACCAAAAATCTACAGTGGTAGAAATAAAATGGCTGCCATTGTAGGTAATAGGGCCATGTGATAATCAGCATACTCTGTTGCAAAGGGATACATGATGGTGGCTAATTTACCATGGCATCCCTGGAACAAAATTTGTGTACTGATAAACATGTTGATAATGACACAACCACGGAAAATTTATTTTAAAATTTAAAGTAATGTTGAACTCATCTATTTGAGACATTTGACTTTGAATGAGACTAAATTATCTAATTTTAGTTTGTATGTAATTTATCTTAGGTTAAATTACAATTTCTATTTAGAGACTTGTATGGATTTTCTTTTCATTTGGTAACAGTTTCATTGAGATACTATTTACATACCATACAATTCACTCATTTAAATCATAAAATCTGGTAGGTTTTATTTCTTTAAATTTTTTTTTTTTTTTAGATGGAGTCTCATTCTGTCACCAGGCTGGAGTTACAGTGGTGCAGTCTCGGCTCACTGCAACCTTCACCTCCTGGGTTCAAGCGATTCTCCTGCCTCAGCCTCCCAAGTAGCTGGGATTACAGGTGCACTCTGCTGCACCCAGCTAATTTTTGTATTTTAGTAGAGATGGGTTTCACCATGTTGGCCAGGATGGTCTCAATCTCCTGACCTCATGATCTGCCCACTCTGGCCTCCCAAAGTGCTGGGATTACAGGTGTGAGCCCCTGTGCCCGGCCTACAGTTTAGTAGTTTTTTAGTATGTTCAGGTTGTCACAATAACTACAGTCAAACTTAGAACATTTTCATCATACCAGAAAGAAACACTTATACCTGTATTCATTATGCTTTTTGTATGCTGCAATTTTGATCCTTTGACATGTTGGTGCCTTGCTGACACTGGAGACTCTGCCCTTCCCAGAGCTGGCAATTCTTAAAGATATTAAATGACTTTCTAAGCAGTGCCTTTCACATGCAAACTAATTCAGAGTCCACATACCCCACCACTTCCTCTATCAGGATCTCACACTCAATGCCAATATTGCTCTGCCCTAATCACCCAGGACTAGATACCCAAGGATCTATGACAGCTCCCATACTCCAGAGCTTATGTAAGATTTTAAGTCCTAAAATCTGGTTTTATCAAGAACAAAGAATCAGTCTTCTGCCTCTAAATTAGCATTAAAATACAAATGCTTGGCTGTGGCTGAGTATGACTCAACTATGTATACTGTCTATGGCATCAGCTTACAACCTACTTTTCTGTTTTTCCATTCCATCTTAATTGTGAAACCTAGAGAATCTCTCCTTTCTCTTAAAAGTTCTGCACTGCATTTTGAAAAGCTCTTATTTGTTGATTCTATTTGCTTATGGCAAAAGAGTTTCTATGTTCACATATTTTACATCTTGGTTTGAAATAAAATCTTCCAGAATTTTTTTTTTTTTTGGAAGAAACAGAATGAAAATTAAAGCCACAGTGAGGTATTACCTCATGCCTATTAATATGGTTCTTATTATTTCTAAATATAAAAGCAAATAGATTTGAACAGAGAGATACACGGTAATACAGTAATAGTAGGGGACTTCAATAGCTCACTTTCAGCAATGAACAGATTATCCAGAAAGAATATCAATAAGAAAGCACTGGACTTAAACTACACTTTAGACCAGATAGACCTAACAGACATATACAGAATATTTCATATAATAGTAGCAGAATACACATTCTTCTCAAGTGCGTGCAGAACATTCTCCAAGGTAGATTGTACGTTTGGATATAAAATAATTGCTAACAAATTTAAGAATACATAAATTGGCTGGGCACAGTGGCTCACACCTGTAATCCAAGCACTTTGGGAGGCCAAGGCAGGTGGGTCACGAGGTCAGGAGATCAAGACCATCCTGGCTAACATGGTGAAACCCCATCTCTACTAAAAATACAAAAAATTAGCAGGGCGTGGTGGCAGGCTCCTGTAGTCCCAGCTACTCAGGAGGCTGAGGCAGGAGAATGGTGTGAACCTGAGAGGCAGAGCTTGCAGTGAGTCAAGATCGTGCCACTGCACTCCAGCCTGAGTGACTGAGTGAGACTCTGTCTAAAAAAAAAAAAAATACATAAATTATATCAAGTATATTTTCTTTTTTTTTCTATCATTATTATTGCCTTGATTTATCGAGTGCATTGCACTTCATGTCCCGGGGCTTTCTGGGTGATCTCAACCAACCTTGGAACTTTATTTTTTTATTTTATTTTATTTTTTATTATACTTTAAATTCTAGGGTACATGTGCACAACGTGCAGGTTTGTTACATAGGTATACATGTGCCATGTTGCTTTCCTGCACCCATCGACTCATCATTTATATTAGGTATTTCTCCTAATGTTATTTCTCCCCCAGATCCCCATCCCCTGACAGGCCTTAGTGTGTGATGTTCCTCACCCTGTGTCCAAGTGTTCTCATTGTTAAATTCCCACCTATGAATGAGAACATGCAGTGTTTGGTTTTCTGTCCTTGTGATACTTTGCTGAGAATGATGGTTTCCAACGTCATCCATGTACCTGCAAAGGAAATGAACACATCATTTTTTATGACTGCATAGTATTCCATGGTGCATATGTGCCACATTTTCATAATTTAGTCCATCATTGATGGACATTTGGGTTAGTTCCAAGTCTTTGCTATTATGAATAGTGCCACAATAAACATAGGTGTGCATGTGTCTTTATAGTAACATGATTTATAATCCTTTGGGTATCTACCCATTAATGGGATCACTGGGTCAAATGGTATATCTAGTTCTAGATCCTTGAGGAGTCAGCACAGTCTTCCACAATGGCTGAACTAATTTACACTCCCACCAACAGTGTAAAAGCATTCCTATTTCTCCACATCCTCTTCAGCATCTGTTTTTTCCTGACTTTTTAATGATTGCCATTCTAAATGGCATGAGATGCTATCTCATTGTGGTTTTGATTTGCATTTCTCTGATGACCAGTGATGATGAGCCTTTTTTCATATGTCTGTTGACTGCATAAATGTCTTCTTCTGAGAAGTGTCTGTTCATATCCTTTGTCCACTTTTCGATGGGGTTGTTTGTTTTTTTCTTGTAAATTTGTTTAAGTTCTTTGTACATTCTGGATATTACCCTTTGTCAGATGAGTAGACTGCAAAACTTTTTCTCTCATTCTGTATGATGCCTGTTCACTCTGATGGAAGTTTCTCTTGCCATGCAGAAGCTCTTTAGTTTAATTAGATCCCATTAGTCTATTTTGACTTTTGTTGCCATTGCTTTTGGTGTTTTAGCCATGAAGTCCTTGCCTATGCCTATGTCCTGAAAGGTATTGCCTAGGTTTTCTTCTAGGGTCTTTATGGTTTTAGGTCTAACATTTAAGTCTTTAATCCATCTTGAATTAATTTTTGTGTTAAGTATAAAGAAGGGATCCCATTTCTGCTTTTTATATATGGCTAGTCAGTTTTCCCAGTGCCATTTATTAAATAGGAAATCCTAACCCCATTGCTTGTTTTTTTCATGTTTGTCAAAGATCACATTGTTGTAGATGTGTGGTGTTATTTCTGAGCCCTCTGTTCTGTTACATTGGACAATATATCTGCTTTGGTACCAGTACCATGCTATTTTGGTTACTGTAGCCTTGTAGTATAATTTGAAGTCAGGTAGTGTGATGCCTCCAGCTTTGCTGTTTTTGCTTAGGATTGTTTTGGCTATATGGGCTCTTTTTTGGTTCCATATGAACTTTAAAGTAGTTTTTTCCAATTCTGTGAAGAAAGTCTTTGGTGGCTTGATGGAGATGACATTGAATCTATAAATTACTTTGGGCAGTATGGCCATTTTCAACATATTGATTCTTCTTATCCATGAGCATGAGATATTCTTCCATTTGTTTGTGTCCTCTTTTATTTCGTTGAGCAGTGGTTTGTAGTTTTCCTTGAAGAGGTCCTTCACGATCCTTGTAAGTTGGATTCCTAGGTATTTTATTCTCTTTGCACAAAAATTATGAATGGGAGTTCACACATGATTTGGCTCTCTGTCTGTTATTGATGTATGAGAATACTTGTGATTTTTGCACATTGATTTTGTATCCTGAGATTTTGCTGAAGTTGCTTATCAGCTTAAGAAGAGTTTGGGCTGTGATGATGGGATTTTCTAAATACACAATCATATCATCTGCAAAGAGGGACATTTGACTTCCTCTTTACCTAATTGAATACTCTTTATTTCTTTTTCTTTCCTGATTTCCCTGGCCAGAACTCCCAACACTATGTTGAACAGGAGTGGTGAGAGAGGTATCCTTGTCTTAAGTTGGTTTTCAAAGGCAATGCTTCCAGTTTTGCCCATTCAGTATGATATTGGCTGTGGGTTTGTCATAAATAGCTCTTATTATTTTGAGGTACGTTCCATCAATATGTAGTTTATTGAGAATTTTTAGCATGAAGGATTGGTGAATTTTGTCCAAGGCTTTTCTGCAACTATTGAGATAATCATGTGGATTTTATAATTGGTTGTGTTTATGTGACGATTTACATTTATTGATTTGTGTACGTTGAACCAGCCTTGCATCCCAGGGATGAAGTCCACTTGATCATGGTGGATAAGTTTTTTGATGTGCTGCTGGATTCGGTTTGCCAGTATTTTATTGAGGATTTTTGCGTCGATGTTCATTTGGGATATTGGTCTAAAATTCTCATCCTTTGTTGTGTCTCTGCCAGGCTTTGGTATCAGGATGATTCTGGTCTCATAAAATGAGTTAGGGAGGATTCCTTCTTTTTCAATTGATTGGAATAGTTTCAGAAGGAATGGTACCAGCCCCTGTTTGTAACTCTGGTAGAATTCAGCTGTGAATCCAACTAGTCCTGAACTTTTTTTGTTTGGTAGGCTATTAATTATTGCCCCAATTTCAGACCCGGTTATTGGTCTATTCAGAGATTCAACTTCTTGAAGTTGAATCTTGAGAGTGTTGGCAGGGTGTACATGTCTAGGAGTTTATCCATTTCTTCTAGATTTTCTAGTTTATTTGCATAGAGGTGTTTATAGTGTTCTCTGATGGTAGTTTGTATCTCTGTGGTATCGGTCGTGATATCTTCTTTATTATTTTTTATGAAGTCTGTTTGATTCTTCTCTCTTTTCTTTTTTATTAGTCTTGTTTCCTGTCTATCAATTTTGTTGATCTTTTCAGAAACCCAGCTCCTGGATTCACTGATTTTTTCAAGGGTTTTTCATATCTCGATCTCTTTCAGTTCTGCTGTAATCTTAGTTATTTCTTGCCTTCTGCTAGCTTTTGAATGTGTTTGCTCTTGCTTTTCTAGTTCTTTTAATTGCAATTTTAGTGTGTCAATTTTAGATCTTTCCTGCTTTCTCTTGTGGGCATTTAGTGCTATAAATTTCCCTCTACACACTGCTTTAAATGTGTCCCAGAGATTCTGGTACATTGTATCTTTGTTCTCATTGGTTTCAAATAACATCTTTATTTCTGCCTTCATTTTGTTATTTACCCAGTACTCACTCAGGATCAGGTTGTTCAGTTTCCATGTAATTGTGCAGTTTTGAGTGACTTTCTTAATCCTGAGTTCTAATTTGATTGAACTGTTGTCTGAGAGACAGTTTGTTGTGATTTCTGTTCTTTTACATTTGCTGAGGAGTGCTTTACTTCCAGCTATGAGGTCAATTTTGGAATAAGTGCAATGTGATGCTGAGAAGAATGTATATTCTGTTGATTTCAGGTGCAGACTTTGTAGATGTCTATTAGGTCTGCTTGGTGCAGAGCTGAGTTCAAGTTCTGGATATCCTTGTTAACTTTCTGTCTCATTGATCTCTCTAATATTGACAGTGGGGTGTTAAAGTCTCCTATTATTATTGTGTGGGAGGCTAAGTCTGTTCATAGGTCTCTAAGGACTTGCTTTATGAATCTGGGTGCTCCTGTATCAGGTGCATGTATATTTAGGGTAGTTAGCTCTTCTTGTTGAATTGATCTCTTTACTATTATGTAATGGCCTTTTTTGATCTTTGTTGGTTTAAAGTTTGTTTTATCAGAGACTAGGATTGCAACGCCTGCTTTTCTCTCTTTTTTTTTTTTCTTTCTTTTTTTTTTTTTTTTTTTTTTTTTGCTTTCCATTTACTTGGTAGATCTTCCTCCATCCCTTTATTTTGAGCCTATGTGTGTCTCTGCATGTGAGATGGGTCTCCTGAATACAGCAGACTGATGGGTGTTGACTCTTTATCCAAGTTGCCAGTCTGTGTCTTTTAATTAGAGCATTTAGCTTCTTTATATTTAAGTTTAGTATTGTTATGTGTGAATTTGATTCTGTCATTATGACATTTGCTGGTTATTTTTCCCATGAATTGATGCAGTTTCTTCATAGCATTTATGGTCTTTACAATTGAGCATGTTTTTGCAGTGGCTGGTACCAGTTGTTCCTTAGTATATTTAGTGATTCTTTCAGGAACTCTTGTAAGACAGGCCTGACGGTGACAAAATCTCTAAGCATTTGCTTGTCTGTGAAGGATTTTATTTCTCCTTCACTTATGAAGCTCAGTTTGGCTGGATATATAATTCTGGGTTGAAAATTCTTTAAGAATGTTGAATGTTGGCCCTCACTCTCTTCTGTCTTATAGGGTTTCTATCAAGAGGTCTGCTGTTAGTCTGATGGCCTTGCCTTTGTGGATTACACGACATTTCTCTCTGGCTGCCCTCTACATGTTTTCCTTCATTTCAACCTTGGTGAATCTGATAATTACGTGTTTGGGGGTTCCTATTCTAGAGGAATATCTTTGTGGTTTTTCCTGTATTTCTTAAATTTGAATTTTGGCCTGCCTTACTAGGTTGGGGAAGTTCTCCTGGATAATACCCTGAAGAGTGTTTTCCAACTTGGTTCCATTCTCCCCATCACTTTCAGGTACACCAATCAAACGTAGATTTGGTCTTTTCACATAGTCCCATATTTCTTGGAGGCTTTGTTCGTTTCTTTTTACTCTTTTTTCTCTAAACTTGTCTTCTCACTTTATATCATTAATTTGATTTTCAGTTACTGATACCCTTTCTTCCACTTGAATGAATCAGTTATTGAAACTTGTGCATGCATCACTAAGTTCTTGTGCAATGGTTTGCAGCTCCATCAGGTCATTTAAGGTCTTCTCTACACTGTTTATTCTAGTTAGCCATATGTCTAACCTTTTTTTCAAGGTTTTTAGCTTCCTTGCAATGGGTTAGAGCATCCTCCGTTAGCTTGGAGAATTTTGTAATTACTGATTTTCTGAAGCCTACTTTTGTCAACTTGTTAAAGTCATTCTCCCTCCAGCTTTGTTCCATTGCTGGTGAGGAGCTGCAATCATTTGGAGGACAAGTGACATTCTGGTTTTTAGAATTTTCAGCTTTTCTGCTCTGGTTTTGTCCCATCTTTGTGGTTGTATCTACATTTGGTCTTTGATGTTGGTGACCTACTGATGGGGTTTTGTTGTGGATGGGCTTTTTTTTGTTGGTGTTGATGCTATTCCCTTCTGTTTGTTAGCTTTCCTTCTAACAGTCATGTCCCTCAGCTGCAGTTCTGTTGGAGTTTGCTGGATTTCCAATACAGACCCTGTTTGCCTGGGTATCACCTGCAGAGGCTTCAGAACAGCAAATATTGCAGAACAGCAAATATTGCTGCCTGATCCTTCCTCTTGAATATTCACCTCACAGGGGCACCCACCTGTATGATGTTTCTGTTGGCCCCCATTGGGAGGTGTAACCTAATGTTACATCTAATGAAACTGGAATAATAAGAACAAACTAAGCCTGAAGTTAGCAGAAAGAAGAAAATAATAAATATCAGAGTGGATATAAATGAAATAAACACTAAAAAAACAAAAGAAAAGATAAGCTAAGAATTGGTTTTCTTAGAAGATAAAATTGACAAATCTTTGGGGAGACTAAGAAAAAAAGAAGACTTCAATATGTAAAATCAGAGGTAGAAGTGGAAATATTACAACTGATACCACAGAAATTCAAAGGATTGGAAGAGATTACTGTGAACAATTATACATCAAAAAATTGGGTTGTCTAGAAGATATGAATAAGTCCTAGGCACATACAAACTACCAAAACTCAATCATGATGAAATAGATAATTTGAACAAACTCATAATGGGTAAAGTGATTAAATCAGTAATAAAAGTCTCCCACGAAGAAAGCCTAGGATCTGATGGTTTCACTGCTGAATTCTAACATATAATTAAAGAAGAACTGGTACCAATTCTTCTCAAACATTTTCAAAAAATTAAAGAATAAGGACTACTTTCCAACTCATTTTGCAATGCCATCATTATCCTGATAGCAAAGCCAGACAATGACACTATAAGGAAATAAAATTACAAACCAATATCCCTCATGAACATAGATGCAAAAATTATCAACAAAATACTAACAAACTGAGTTCACCAGCACATAATTTCCCATAATCAGTTGGAATTTCTTTCTAGTATAGAAGGTTGGTTCAACATATGCAAATCTCTAAATGTGATGAACCACATTAATATAATGCATGACAAAAGTTATACAATCATATCAAAAGATGCAGAAAAAGAATTTAGTATTATCCATCATCTTTTCATAATAAAAACTCACAGCAATTAGGTATAGAAGGAATGTACCTCAACATGATAAAGGCCCTATATGACAAACACACAGCTGACATCATAGTCAATGTTTAAATGTTGAAAGAACAGGAATAAGTCAAAGATTCTCTCTCACCGCTTATATATGCAACCTAGTACTGGAAGTCTTAGAATGAGCAATTAGGGAAGAGAAAGACATGAAAGGTATTCAAATTAGAGAAGAGGAAGTTAAATTGTTCCCATTTGTGAATGACATAATCTTATTTATGGAAAACCCTAAAGACCTCATCAAAAATCTGTTATAACTAATAAATGAATTCATTAAAGTTGTAGGATATACAATCAAACTACTAAAATTAGTAGTATTTCTATATACTAACAACAAAATATCTGAAAAAGAAATAAAGAAAGCAATTGTATTTACATTAGCTACAAAAATACTTAGGAATAAACATAAGGAGGTGAAAGACCTATAAGCTGAAAACTATAAAACATTGACGAAAGAAATTAAAGGTGATACAAATAAATGGAAAGACATTCCATGTTCTTGGATTAGAAGAATCAATATTGTTAAAAGGCCTATACTATCTAAAGCAATCTAAAGATTTAATGAAATCACTATCAAAATTGTAATTATATCTTTCACAGAAAAAGAAAATCTAAGACCCTGAATAGCTAAAGCAATACTCAGTGAAAGAAACAAAGCTGTAGGAATCACACTATCTGACTTCAAAATATACTGCAAAGCTATTACATTTTATTGTAATCAAAATAGCATGGTACTGGCATATGAACAGCCACATAGACCAATGGAACACAACAGAGAACCAACAAATATATCCACACATTTACAATCAGTTGATTTTGGTCAAAAGTGCCAAGAATAAGCAACAGGAAAAGAACAGACCCTTCAATAAGTGGTGCTGGAAAAACTGGATATCCATATGCAGAAGAATCAAATTAGACTATTATCTAATACCATATACAAGCCCCACTGAAAATGGATTAAAAGCTTAAATGTAAGACCTGAACCTGTACAACTACTGAGGAAAACGTAAGAGAGAAGCTCCATGGCATTGTTTTGCACAATAATGTTTTAGATATGATCTCAAAGACACCAGCAACTAAGGCAAAAATTGGCAAATGGGACTGCTTCAAACTAAAAAGATTCTGCACAGCCAAAGAAACAATCAATAGAGTGGTGAGTCAACTTACAGAATGGCAGAAAATATTTGCAAGCCACATATTTGATAAAGGGTTAATATCCAAAATATATGAGACTCAAGCAATTCAATAAGAAAAATTAAAAACCCAATTAAAATTTAGGCAAATTATCTGAATAGACATTTTTCAAAAAGAAAGACATCCTAATGGCCAAAAGATATATTAAGAAATCCCCAGATTACTAATTATCAGGGAAATGCGAATTAAAACCACAAGGCAATATCACTTTATACCTGTTAGAATGGCTATTATCAAACAGATGAAAGATAAGTGTTGGAAAGGATGTAGAAAAAAATGAACCCATGCACACTGTTGGTGGGAATATGAATTGGTAAAATCATTGGAAATAGTATGGAGGTTTCTCGAAAAACTAAATATAGAACTACCATGTGATCCAGCAACCTCACTACTGGGTATATGTCTAAAGGAAAGGAAATCTGTATTTCAAAGAGATATCTACACCTTCATGTTCACTGCAAAATTATTCACAAGAGCCAAGATATGGAGTCAACCTAAATGTCTATCAACAGATATTTTTAAAATAATGTATATATTTATTTGACTTTTATTTTAGCTTCAGAGTATACGTGTTCAGGTTTGTTACATGGGTAAATTGCGTGTCACTGGGGTTTGCTATACAGATAATTTTGTTACCCAGATAGTGAGGATAGTATGTGATAGGTAGATTTTTTTTTTACCTTCACCCTCCTTCTACCCTCCCCACTTAAGTAGACCTCAGTGTCTATCTTTCCCTTCTTTGTGTCTATGTGTACTCGATGTTTAGCTCCCATTTATAAGTAAGAACATTTGGTTTTCTGTTTCTGTGTTGATTTGCTTAGGATAATGTTCTCCAGATGCATACATGTTGTCACAAAGAACATGATTTCACTTTTATAGCAGTGTAATATTCCATGATGTGTGTGTACCATATTTCTTTATCCAGTCTACCATTGATGGATATCTAGGTTGATTCCATGGTTTTGCTATTGTGAATAGTTCTATGATAAATATACGGGTGCCTGTATCTTTTTGGTGAAACAATTTATATTTCTTTGGAGATATATCTAGTAATGAAATCGCTGGATTGAATGAGAGTTCTTCAACTTATAAATTGATAAAGAAAATATATACACAGTGTGTATATATACACAATGGAATACTATTCTGCCTTAAAAATGGAAATCCTCAAATAGGTTCCAAGATGGCCAAATAGTAACAGCTCTGGTCTGGAGCTCCCAGTGTGATCAATGCAGAAGATGGGTGATTTCTGCATTTCCAACAGAGGTACCTGGTTCATCTCATTGGGACTGGTTTGACAGTGGGTGCAGCCCATGGTAGGTGAGCTGAAGCTGGTGGGGGAATCGCCTAAGTTGGGAAGTGCAAGGGGCTGGGCTGAGGGATTTCCCTTTCCTAGCCAAGGGAAACTGTGACAGACTACCTGGAAAAATGGGACAATCCCCACCCAAATACTATGCTTTTCCCAAGGTCTTAGCAACTGGCAGACAAGATGATTCTCTCCTGTGCGTGGCTTGGTGGGTCTCACACCCATGGAGCCTTACTCACTGCTAGCACAGCAGCCTGAGATTGATCTGCGAGGTGGCAGCCTGGCTGGGGGAGGGGCATCTGCCATTGCTGAGGCTTGAGTAGGTAGGTAAGAAAAGTGACCAGGGACCTTGAACTGGGCAGAGCCCACCACAGCTCAACAAGGCCTACTGCCTCTAGACTCCACCTCTGTGGGCAGGGCATAGCTGAACACAAGGCAGCAGACAACTTCAGCAGACTTAAACATCCCTGTCTGACAGCTCTGAAGAGAGCAGTGTTCTCCCAGCATGGTGTTTGAACTCTGAGAACGGACAGACTGCCTCCTCGAGTGGGTTCCTGACCCCCCTGTAGCCTAACTTGGAGACACATCCCAGTAGGGGCTGATGGACACCTCACATAGGCAGCTGCCCCTCTGGGACGAAGCTTCCAGAGAAAGGATCCGGCAGCAATATTTGCTGTTCTGCAATATTTGCTGTTATGTAACCTCCACTGGTGATACACAGGAAAATAGGGGCTGAAGTGGAACTCCAGCAAACTCCAACAGACCTGCAGCTGAGGGAACTGACTGTTAGAAGGAAAACTAATGAACAGAAAGGAATAGCATCAACATCAACAAAAAGGTCATCTATACAAAAACCCCATCTGTAGATCACCAACATCAAAGACCAAAGGTAGATAAAACCACAAAGATAGGGAGAAACCAGAGCAGAAAAGCTGAAAATTCTAAAAATCAGAGTGCCTCTTCTCCTCCAAAGGATCGCAGCTCCTTACTAGCAACAGAACGAAGCTGGTTGGAGAATGACTTTGACGAGTTGACAGAAGTAGGCTTCAGAAAGTCGGTAATAACAAAATTCTCCAACCTGAAGGAGGATGTTCTAACCCATTGCAAGGAAGCTAAAAACCTTGAAAAAAGATTAGAAGAATGTCTAACTAGAATAAGCAGTGTAAAGAAGACCTTAAATAACCTGATGGAGCTGAAAACCATGGCACGAGTACATCGTGAGGCATGCACAAACTTCAATAGCCAATTGAATCGAGTGGAAGAAAGTGTATCAGTGATTGAAGATCAAATTAATGAAACAAACTGAGCAGGCAAGGTTAGAGATGAAAGAGTAAAAAGAAAGGAACAAAGCCTCTAAGAAATAAGGACTATATGAAAAGATCAAATCTATGTTTGATTGGTGTACCTGAAAGTAATGGGGAGAATGGTATCAAGTTGGAAAACACTCTTCAGGATACTATCAGGGGAGAACTTCCCCAACATAGTGAGGCAGACCAACATTCAAATTTAGGAAACACAGAGAACACCACGAAGATATTCCTTGAGAAGTGCAACCCCAAAACACATACTTGTCAGATTCCCCAAGGTTGATATGAAGGAAAAAATGTAAAGGGCAGCCAGAGAGAAAGGTCTGGTAACCCAGAAAGGGAAGGCCATCAGAGTAACAGCAGATCTCTCGATAGAAATGCTACAAGCCAGAAGAGAGTGGGGGTCAATATTCAACATTCTTAAAGAAAAGAATTTTCAACCCAGAATTTCATATATAGCCAAACTAAACTTCATAAGTGAAGGAGAAATAAAATTCTTTACAGACAAGCAAATGCTGAGAGATTTTGTCACCACCAGGCATGACTTCCAAGAGCTCCTGAAGGAAACACTAAGCATGGAAAGAAACAACTGGTACCAGCCACTGTAAAAACATGCCAATTGTAAAGATCATCGATGCTAGGAAGAAACTGCATCAATTAATGGGCAAAATAACCAGCGAACATCACAATGACAGAATCAATTTCATACATAACAACATTAACCTTGAATGTAAATGAGCTAAATGCCCCAATTAAAAGATACAGACTGGCAAATTGGATAAAGAGTCAAGACTCATCAGTGTGCTGTATTCAGGGGACCCATCTCATGTGCACAGACCCACATAGGCTCAAAAAAAAAAGAAAAAAAAAAAAGGGATGGAGGAAGAACTTCCAAGCAAATGGAAAGCAAAAAAAATAAATAAATAATAAGAAGAAAAAAATAAAAGCAAAAGTTGCAATCCTAGTCTCTGCACACAATATAGGAGCATCCAAATTCATAAAACAAGTCCTTAGTAAGCTACGAAGAGACTTAGACTCCCACACAATAATAATGGGAGACTTAAACACCCCAATGTCAGTATTAGACAGTTCAATGAGACAGAAGGTTAACAAGGATATCCAGGACTTGAACTCAGCTCTGCACCAAGCAGATCTAGTAGACATCTACAGAACTCTTCACCCTAAATCAACAGAATATACATTCTTCTCAGCACCACATCACATTTATTCCAAAATTGACCACATAGTTGAATGTAAAGCACTCCTCAACAAAATAAAAGAAGACACAAACAAATGGAAAAATATTCCATGCTCATGGATAGGAAGAGTCAATATCACGAAAATGACCATACTGCCGAAAGTAATTTATAGATTCAATGCCATCCCCATCAAACAACCATTGCCTTTCTTCACAGAATTGGAAAAAACTACTTTAAAGTTCATATAGAACCAAAAAAGGAGCTCACACTGCCAAGACAATCCTACGCAAAAAGCAAAGGTTGAGGCATCACACTGCCTGACGTCAAACTATACTACAAGGCTACAGTAACCAAAACAGCATGGTACTGGTACCAAAACAGATATATAGACAAATGGAACAAAACAGAGGCCTCAGAGATAATGCCACACATCTACAACCATCTAATCTTTGACAAATCTGACAGAAACAAGCAATGGTGAAATGATTCCCTATTTAATAAATGGTGCCGAGAAAACTGGCTATGTAGAAAGCTGAAACTGGATCCCTTCCTTACACCTCATACAAAAATTAATTCTAGATGGATTAAAGACTTACATGTTAGGCGTAAAACCATAAAACCCCTAGAAGAATACCTAGGCAATACCATTCAGGACATAGGCATGGGTAAGAACTTCATGACTAAAACACCAAAAGCATTGGCAATAAAAACCAAAATAGACAAATGGGATCTAATTAAATTAAAGAGCTTCTACATGGCAAGAGAAACTTCCATCAGAGTGAACAGGCATCCTACAGAATGGGAGAAAAATTTGCAATCTACTCATCTGACAAAGGGCTAACATCCAGAATGTACAAAGAACTTAAACTTACAAGAAAAAAACAAACAACTCCATCAAAAAGTGGGCAAAGGATATGAAAAGACACTTCTCAAAAGAAGACATTTATGCAGCCAACAGACACATGAAAAAATGCACTTCATCACTAGTCATCAGAAAAATGCAAATCAAAACCACAATGAAATACATCTCATGCCATTTAGAATGGCAATCATTAAAAAGTTAAGAAACAACAGATGTTGGAGAAGATGTGGAGAAATAGGAATGCTTTTACACCATTGGTGGGAGTGCAGATTGGTTCAACCATTGTGAAAGACAGTGTGACAATTCCTCAAGGATCTAGAACTAGAAATACCATTTGACCCAACAATCCCCTTACTGGGTAGATACCCAAAGGTTTATCAATCATGCTACTATAAAGACACATGCACACATATGTTTATCGTGGCACTATTCACAATAGCAAAGACTTGGAACCAACCCAAATGTCCATCAATAATAGACTGGATTAAGAAGATATGGTACATATACACCATGGAATACTATGCAACCATAAAAAAGGATGAGTTCATATCCTTTGCAGGGACATGGATGAAGCTGGAAACCATCATTCTCAGCAAAGTATCACAAGCAGAGAAAACCAAACACTGCATGTTCTCACTCATAGGTGAGAATTGAACGAGAACACTTGGACACAGGGCGGGGAAAATCACACACCAGGGCCTGTTGGGGGGTCGGGTACTGGGGGAGGGATCGCAATAGGAGAAATACCTAATGTAAATGATGAGTTGATCGGTGCAGCAAAGCAACACGGCACATGTATACCTATGTATCAACCCTGCACATTGTACACATGCACCCTAGAACTTAAAATATAATTTAAAAATAAATAAATAAATAAATAAAATAAATACAAAAAATAGACTTACACATTTTTCTAGTTCAGATTAGCCTTCTCTCTAAGTAATCAGTTAATAAGATTTTACTATATATACTTTAACTCAGGCCTACACAACTGAAATAGATGTGCTCTTTCCTGTGAAAATTATCACTTCCAGAATGTGTTTCCAGGTTCTTGGCTGCCAAAAAATCCTTTTGATCTACATATGATAAAAGATTACAGCTTCTCCAAGAAAAAATGGAAATCCTGATATTTGTTACAACTTGTAAGAAACTAGTGCCCCGACAACCTTGGGCACATTTCATTGGGACTTCATGAGGCTGTCATTGGGCTTCCTTGACCTTGACAAAATAAACTTTCTAAATTCAGTGAGACCTGTCTCAGATACTTTGGTTTCACACTAGTTGTGACTTCAAGCAAGTTACCTAATATTTGAATTTCTGTCCCATATTTTGAAATTGGGGCAATAATACTGACATCTTGGGTTTGGTTAGAAAAGGAGAGAGTATAAATATAGTAACTGGTCTATTGTTGGGTAAGATCTCAGTACATATGAATGCCCTTTCTCTCCTTTTGTGCTAGCCACTATAGAGGAATAACAAAATAAATAAGTCTGGAATTCTACATTTTTTGTTGAAAAATCTAGTTGGGATTAGAATATAAAGCCACCTTTTCATTAAAGAAGTCTGGTAGGTCTCATGGTAATAAAGTGATCAAATTTAACATCACCAATAATGGAACAAACTGGCATCCTGTGTTTCCTAATGTAATACACTGAGCAAGAGACATCATTTCTATGGTATTCCTGTCAAAATTGCATAACCTGAATATAATGATAAGAAAACATAAAACAAATCTACACTGGATCAAGGATCTAGAACTAGAAATACCATTTGACCCAGCAATCCCATTACTGGGTAGATACCCAAAGGGTTATCAATCATGCTACTATAAAGACACATGCACACATATGTTTATTGTGGCACTATTCACAATAGCAAAGACTTGGAACCAACCCAAATGTCCATCAATGATAGACTGGATTCAGAAGATATGGTACATATACACTGCAGGGGCCTTTGAAAACAGTATGCTGAGAATAGATAGGGCTCAAGGACAGTATCTCCAATTGAACTTTTAATGAACTCCCGTAGGCGCCAAGAAGGCGGGCAGATAAAGAAGAGCATAGAAACAAAGAACCGAGTAGAAGGTTACATCTGGGAAAAGAAAGTTTGTTTTGCATTGCATTCTTTCTGCTGACGTGGGGTTTATGGAGTATAAATAAAGTGAGGCAGAGGCTCTGAGCGCGGCTGCCATGTTCTCTGTGTGTCTTTGTCTTTTGTGTGTTCTTTCATTCTCCACCACCCCCGGCACGGACCCCAACAATACACCATGGAATACTATGCAACCAAAAAAAAGGATGAGTTCTACAAAGCATCTGGCCTATACTTCTAAAACTACCAGTATCATGAAAGTAAAGGCTGAGGAATTGTTTCAGATTAAAAGATACTAAAGAGACATAGAGACTCAAAACAACCTTTTCGATTGGATTAGATCATGAACTGGGAGAAAAATTGTTATTTAGGACCTTATTGGGACAATTGGCTAACTTTGAATATAAGTATTATATTAAGTAATAGTGTTGATTCAATATTAATTTTTCTATGTTTGATAATTGTCTTGCAGTTATATAAGAGAATGCCCTTATTCTTAGGAGATTGAGGACAAAATATGTAGGAATAAATATTCATTGTGTGTGCAGCTAACTCTAGAATACATCAGTAAAAACAAACAATAAGGATAGATAGATAGATAGATAGATAGATAGATAGATAGATAGATAGGCACAGGCAAAATGAGCATAAGATGTTTACACTGGTAAGTTTCAGTGGCAGGTATGCCAAAGGAAAAGAAATCTTAGGGCCCCAAAATGACTAAGCTAAAGAGAAAAATCAAGCTGGGAACAGCTTAGGGCAAACCTGCCTCCCATTCTATTCAAAGTCATCTCTCAGTTCATTGAGATAAATGCATATCTGATTGCCTCCTTTGAAAAGGCTAATCAGAAACTCAGAAGAATGCGACCCTTTGTCTCTCACCTACCCGTGACCTGGAGGATCCTTCCCTGCTTTAAGTAGTCCTTCCATTCTGGACAGAACCAAGGTACACTTTATGTATATTGATTGATGTCTCATGTCTCCTTGAAATGTACAGAATCAGGCTGTGCCCCAACCACCTTGAGCACATGTTATCAGGACCTCTCAAGACTTCACAGGCATGCATCCTCAACCTTGGCAAAATGAACTTTCTAAATTAACTGAGACCTGTCTCAGATATTTAGCTTTTATATTTTGGCATCCACAAAGGGATTCTGAGTGGATGTTCCCCTAACCTTTCACAAATCTCCTATTGGAGCTTGGTACCACTTGAGCTATCTTTGTGGTTCAAACCAATAGGACAATTTGCTGAGGACTGGCAGCACCCCGTACAGATAATCCCTGATCTCCCCAAATTTGGTCAAGATCTAAAGTTTATTTTTCTGTACACCTCTTTTTTTGTGGAGTTTTACTTGCTTCTAACACAAGAAAGGCAAGTTTTTTCCTGCTTAAAGCCCTCTGAGCTGAAACTAGACAACTTAAACTTCAGAAGAAAATAACAGCAACCTTTTAAATACATTAGCCACTTTCATACCTGCCTACTGATATATGAACTTCAGAGTAATGTGGCCTATATCAGTTTTCCAGGATTGTCCTTCTGTTTGTTGTTGTTTTTCTGCTTTCCTCCCCTTATTTTATCTTCATAGAAGATGAGACTTCATATCCTGCTAAAGATGAGCTTTCCTAATAACTTGGGGCCTACCCATCTAGGAAATAACTATCCCAGCCATAAGAGATCAGATGAAACCCGAGAGTGGAGAATCATTTTCTTCTAAAATGCTTTCTCCAAAAGATTTTTAAAAGAAAATCAGGAAAATGTGAAAGAAAAATAAACCCTGAGGCCCCCAAATCACTAAGCTAAAGGTAAAAGTCAATCTGGGAACCGTTTAGAGCATACTTGCTATCAGGCCTCTGAGCCCAAGCTAAGCCATTGTATCCCCTGTGACCTGTGCATGTATATGCCCAGATGGCCTGAAGCAAGTGAAGAATCACAAAAGAAACAAAAATGGCCTGTTCATGCCTTAACTGATGACATTCCACCGCAAAAGAAGTGAAAATGGCTGGTCTCTGCCTTAACTGATGACACTACTTTGTGAAATTCCTTCCCCTGGTTCATCCTGGCTCAAAAGCTTCCCCACTGCGCATCTTGTGACCCCCACCCCTGCCCACCAGAGAACAACCCCCCTTTGACTGTAATTTTCCTTTACCTACCCAAATCTTATAAAACAGTCCCACCCCTATCTCCCTTCGCTGACTCTTTTCGGACTCAGCCCACCTGCACCCAAGTGAAATAAACAGCCTTGTTGCTCACACAAAGCCTGTTTGGTAGTCTCCTCACATGGACACGAGTGAAATTTGATCCCTGAACAGGGACTTGAACTCTGGACCCTCAGATTTCCTGCCTTCTTATATTAATAAGAAAAATAACAAAAAGAGTATTGAAGTGCTGGGGCAGCAAAATTATTTGGGGGGTGGCATGGAGAGATAATGGGCGATGTTTCTCAGGGCTGCTTCGAGCGGGATTAGGGGCGGTGTGGGAACCTAGAGTGGGAGAGGTCAAGTTGGAGGATTTTGTGGTAAGGGGTGAGAAGGAGCATTTGTCGTATAGAATGGCTTGGATACAGTTTGGGATGAATTGAGAGACTAAACAGAAGACACAAGGTCCGAATAAGAGAAGGAGAAAAATGCGTATTAAAGGACTAAGAATTGGGAGGACCCAGGACATCCAATTAGAGAGTGACTAAGGAGGTTTAGCATAGCCCTGCCAGCAAAGATTATTTATTTACTTTAAGAGTTAAGAGTGGCAGTTTGGGGATAGCACCAGGAGATATCAGCTGTGATGGTTTAGAGAAACAGTGTAAACTGACAGTATAAACAAGAGTAGGGTATTTATGAGTAGTCAAGAACAGTGAATAGGAATATGACTATACAGAAGATAGTAGGGATGACAAGTTTTTGGGGCACAGTCCAAGTTGGGCTGGTGTTTGGAATGAGACTGGGACCTAATAAAAAGTGCGTCCATACAGGAGCTCAAATGGGCTGTACCCTGTAGCATTCCGAGGACTGGCCTGAATTCTGAGAAGGGCAAGTGGTAAAAGTATTGTCCAGTCCTTTTTAAGTTGGTGGCTGAGCTTGGTGAGGTGTGTTTTTAAAACACCGTTAGTCTGTTCTATCTTCCCTGAAGATTGAGGACGGTAAGGGTTATAAAGGTTTCACTGAATACCAAGAGCCTGAAAAACTGTTTGGGTGATTTGACTAATAAAGGCCAGTCCGTTATCACACTCTATAGAGGTGGCAAGGCCAAGCCGAGGAATTATGTCTGACAGAAGGGAAGAAAATGACTGTGGTGGCCTTCTCAGACCCCGTGGGAAAGGCCTCTACCCATCGAGTGAAAGTGTCTACCCAGACCAAGAGGTGTTTTAGTTTCCTAACTGGAGGAATGTGAGTAAAGTCAATTTCCCAGTCCTGGGCGGGGGCAAATCCGTGAGCTTGATGTGTAGGGAAGGGAAGGGGGCCCCGAACAATCCCTGAGGAGTAGTAGAATAGCAGATGGAACACTGAGAAGTGATTTATTAAAGTGGGGAGATACAAGGAGAGGATGTGAATAAGGCTTTGAACTGGGGAAAAGGTGGCAATGAGGTGTGACTGTAGCCCAGGAATAATCAGGGAAGCAGACAATTTAGTTAAAATGTCTCATCCTAATAAGGGAACTGGGCAGGTGGGGAGTGCAAAAGAATGTTGTCCAAGTTGGCACCAGAGTGGGGGAGTTTTAAGGGGTTTTGAAGCTTGGCCATCAATACTCACAACAGTTATGGGGGCAAGGGAAATAGGCCCTTGAAAAGAAGGTAATGTGGAGTGGGTAGCCCCCATATAGATTAAACAGGGGATGGGCTTACCCTCCACTGTGAGAGTTACCCAAAGCTCGGCGTCCGTGATGGTCCAGGGGGCTTCTGAGGTGATCAGGCAGTGTCAGTTTTCAGCCACTAAGACGAGCAAATCTGGGAAGGAGTCAGTCAGAGAGCCTTGGGCTAGAGCTTTAGGGGCTCTAGGGGTGGCTGCTGGGCAAGCTGGGCAGTCTGATTTCCAGTGGGTCCCTGCACAGATGGGACATGGCTTGGGAGGAATCCCGGGCTGCAGGCATTCCTTGGCCCAGTGGCCAGATTTTTGGCACTCGAAGCAAGATCCTGATGGAGGAAGTCTTATAGGAATGCTTGACTGCTGCGGCTTAGGCGTGTGTGGTGTGTGGCTTAGGCATTTTGAAGTTCTTGTGTGCTGGAGGTGCAGCTGGGTTTTGTCTCACAGCAGAGGCAAGTAATTGTAACTCAGAAATGCATTGCTGTCTGGCTGCCTCCTCTCTATTATTGTACACCTTGAAGGCGAGGTTGATTAATTCCCGTTGTGGGGTTTGAGGTCTGGATTCTAATCTTTGAAGTTTTTTCCTGATGTCAGGAGCAGATTAGATGATAAAATGCATATTAAGAATAAAGCTGGCTTCTGGCCTCTCTGGGTCTAGGGCGGTAAAACATCTAAGGGTTGCTGCTAAGCGGGCCATGAACTGGGCTGGGTTTTTGTCTTTACCTTGGGTAGTTTCTTTAAGTTTGTCATAATTAACAGCTTTGTAAGCTGCCTTTTAAAGCCCTTCAACTAGGCAGGAAATCATGTAATCTCGCCTAGCTAGACCTGGGGAATCTGCCTGATAGTTCCACTGGGGATCCTCTCGGAGAACTGCTCTAATGCCTTCCTGGAGGTCTGGCTCATGGAGCCGGTGGTTGTCAGTGTGAGATTGGGCTAGAGAAAAAACTCTTTCCCATTCATCTGGGAAGAGGGTAGAAGTCAGGATGACTGTTATGCCCAGACCGTTTGTTCCCCAAAGAAGACCACCAGAGTCCAGAGTCAAAGCCAAGCGGCAAGGATCTTTACTACAAGTTCGAACCTGGTCCCTCCATTCCACAGCATACAAGAGGGCCTCGAACAATGCGAGTGCTTGCTTTTTATAGTCCGATGTAAACAGGATATGTAAAGTTACAGGGAACAAGGTAATTCTCTCGGTTACAGCATTACAATTGGTTAATATTATACATTTAGCATTCCTTATCGGAGATCTCCCAGGTGATGTTTTTCTGAAGTTTGAAAGAAATATGGAGGAATGTGTTTGTGCTGGGCTCAGGAAGTTGGGAGATATATGGGGGATGTGCCTCATTCCTTTCAGACATTTAAGTCACTCCAGGTTAAATTGTAGGACAGAGTTAGATATCTGAATTCCTGTATATATCTAGTGGGGTCTGATGAGAAAGAGCCTAAACGGTTACTCATCTGACGGAGGTCTGATAGAGAAAAAGGCACATGTACCCTGACTATGCCTTCAGCTCCAGCCACCTCTCTAAGAGGAAATTGTTGGGCAGGTGGGAGAGAGCTAGTCATGGAACTAAACTGTAATCCGTACCGGGTGTGAAGAGGGGAGGTGATAGAAAGATTATAGAGTGGAGGAGTGGAGGCTGAGGAAGAATTGAGACCTGACTCGGCCTGGCGACGAGCAACCTGGGGAGGAGGAGAGAGGTCAGACGGGTCTGTGGAAAAGTTTGGAAAGACTTGGCAACGCTTGGGACTGGGACTGAGGGGACAGGCAGGAGACAGAGAAGGAGGATTTGGGAGGAATCGCATTGGGAACAGAGACTAGGGAGGGAACGAAGTGTGAAAAAATGCCTGGATGTAAGGCACCTCAGACCATTTGCCCATTTTTTGACAAAAATTATTTAGGTCTTGTAGGATAGAGAAATCGAAAGTGCCATTTTCTGGCCATTTAGAGCCATTGTCAAGTTTGTATTAGGGCCAAGCGGTGTTGCAGAAGAAAATAAGGCATTTAGGTGTTAGGTCCGGTGTGAGTTGAAGAAGTTTTAAGTTTTTGAGAACACAGGCTAAGGGAGAAGAGGGAGGAATGGAGGGTGGAAGGTTGCCCATACTGAAGGAGGCAAGCCAAGAGAAAAGAGAGTAGAGACAGAGAAAAGGGGTGGAGGATACTTGCCCCCAGGAAAGTGGAGAAGGGGTAGAGACACGGAGAGAAGGGGTTGGGGGTGCTTCCCCCCAGAAAAGCAGTGCTTGCCACTAAAGGTGAAGGACCAAGGCAGGCGTCCCCGTGTGGCCAGACACCTCTGAAATGTGGGTGAATAATAAGGCAGGCACGATTAAACACCAAGGGAAGACTGTCTTCCCGAGTCTGTGACCGGCGCTGGAGTTTTGGGTTCACAGATAAAAATGCATCTCCTTTGTCTCTACCAGAAAAGGAAGGGAACTAAAATGAAGAGAAGGGAGAGACTGAAGTGTGGCACCAAGATTGAAAGGAGAAAGAGGTTGAGAGACAGTGAGAGAGGTTGGAGAAGAGAGTAAAGAGAGGCCGCTAACTGGATTTAAAATTGGTGAGATGTTCCTAGGGCTGGTCGGTCTGAGGACCTGAGGTCGTAGGTGGATCTTTCTCATGGAGCAAAGAGCAGGAGGATAGGGGATTGATCTCCCAAGGAAATTCCCCCAATCTGAGTCATGGCACCAAATTCCACTCGCGTCCATGTGAAGAGACCACCAAACCGGCTTTGTGTGAGCAACAAAGCTGTTTATTTCACCTGGGTGCAGGTGGGCTGAGTCGAAAAAGAGATTCAGTGAAGGGAGATGGGGTGGGGCCGTTTTATAAGATTTGAGTAGGTAGAGGAAAATTACAGTCAAAGAGGGGTTGTTCTCTGGCAGGCAGGGGTGGGAGTCACAAGGTGCTCAGTTGGGGAGTTTTGAGCCAGGATGAGCTAGGAGAAGGAATTTCACAAGGTAGTGTCATCAGTTAAGGCAGGGACTGGACATTTTCACTTCTTTTGTGATGGAATGTCATCAGTTAAGGCAGGAATAGGCCATTTTCATTTCTTTTGTGATTCTTCACTTGCTTCCGGCCATCTGGGCTTATAGGTGCAAATCACAGGGTATACGATGGCTTAGGTTGGGCTCAGAGGCCTGACAGAGGCTGTAGAGGGGTGAAGGCTATTGTCATGGGTGAGATGACTTTTGAATCAAGTTTTTTTTAAAAAAGTTCAGGGCATTCTAGGCTAAGGTACGGCCTGAGGAATGGAAAGTAGTCAGCTGGGACTACAGCCAGCAGGAGGCACTGTGTGACTTCTGGCAGATCACTGCCACTCTCGGGACCTCAGACTACCCATCTACCAATACAATAATTTCTAGGAAGAGGGTGAAAGAAAAATAAATGTTCCCAGTTTTCTGTAATTTAGTCACTAGTATGAACAGATTTTGCCACTTAGATTTTGTCTTCTAGAAGCCAGACTGCTAGCAGCCTCATTTGTTTATCATGCCATGCAAAATTCTTCTTTCTAAATGTGATATAATATTAAAATATGATATGAAATGGATAAGGAAACACCATCCTTTCCCATGTGTATGGATAGAACTATTTCTAGAAATTGCCTACATTTTGGGGACATTTGTCCTTTTTAACTAGAGAAATAAGAGGGAGTAGGTTTGGGCCTAGATTCCAACATGGCCGGTTTTTTTTTTTCTTCTTCTTCTTCTTCCTAATCATTCCTTTGCTCTTCCAAAATAAAAATAAATAGGTCAATAAAATAAGCATTTTGTTAAAAGGACTTTGGAAATCTAGGAATGGAAAGTCATTACAAATAAAGCCTATAACAACTGCAGATGGAGGGCCCAGATATTCTGGGAGCTTGGCCTAAAGTTAAAGACCATAAAACAAAAAATACAGTGTCTGGTCAAACCTATAGCTTAAAAATAGATAGGAGCTGGCTGATCTGGAGAGAGTGTTTACCTAAGAAGCCCCACCCACTTGGGACCAGAGTGAGGCAAACTACCACTGATATATATATATATTATATATATACACACACACACACATATACACACACACACACACACACACTCTTTACGTTCTGGGGTACATGTGCAGAAGGTGCAGGTTTGTTACATAGGTACATGTGACATGGTGGTTTGCTGCACCCATCAACCCATCATCTACATTAGATATTTATCCTAATGCTATCCCTCCCCCAACCCACCCCAACCCCCCCACCCCCCGACAGGCCCCAGTGTGTGATGTTCCCCTCCCCGCATCCACATGTTCTCATTGTTCAACTCCCAATTATGAGTGAGAACATGCTGTGTTTGGTTTTCTGTTCTTGTGTTAGTTTGCTGAGAATGATGGTTTCCAGTTTCATCCATGTCCCTGAAAAACATGTGAACCCATCCTTTTTTATGGCTGCATATTATTCCATGGTATGTATGTGCACATTTTCTTTATCCAGTCTATCACTGATGGGAATTTGGGTTGGTTCCAAGTCTTTGCTATTGTAAACAGTGCCATAATAAACTTACGTGTGCATGTGTCTTTATAGTAGAATGATTTAAAATCCTTTGGGTATATACCCAATAATGGGCTTGCTGGGTCACATGGTATTTCTGGTTGTAGATCCTTGAGAAATCACCACACTGTCTGCCACAATGGTTGAACTAATTTACACTCCCACCAACAGTGTAAAAGCATTCCTATTTCTCCACATACTCTCCAGCATCTGTTGTTTCCTGACTTTTTAATGATAACCATTTTAGCTGGTGTGAGATGGTATCTCATTGTGGTTTTGATTTGCATTTCTCTAATGACCAGGGATGATGAGCATTGTTTCATATGTTTGTTGGCTGCATAGATGTCTTCTTTCCAGAAGTGTCTGTTCATATCCTTCACCCACTTTTTGAAGGGTTTGTTTTTTTCTTGTAAATCTGTTTAAGTTCTTTCTAGATTCTGGATATTAGCTCTTTGTCAGATGTATAGATAGCGAATTTTTTTTCCCATTCTGTAGGATGCCTGTCCACTCCTATCATAGTTTCTTTTGCTGTACAGAAGTTCTTTAGTTTAATTAGATCCCATCTGTCAATTATGGCTTTTGTTGCCATTGCTTTTGGTGTTTTACTTCACGAAGACTTTGCCCATGCCTGTGTCCTGAAGGGTATTGCCTAGGTTGTCTTCTAGGGTTTTTATGGTTTTAGGTCTTATGCTTAAGTCTTTAATCCATCTTAAGTTAATTTTTTGTAAGTTTTAAGGAAGGAATCCAGTTTCAGCTTTCTATATATGGCTAGTTAGTTTTCCTAACATCATTTATTAAATAGGAATCCCTCCCAATTGCTTGTTTTTCTCAGGATCATCAAAGATCAGAAGGTTGTAGATGTGTGGTGTTAATTCTAAGGTCTCTGTTCTGTTCCATTGGTCTATAAATCTGTTTTGTACAAGTATCATGCTGTTTTGGTTACTGTGGCCTTGTAGTATGGTTTGAAGTCAGTTAGCATGATGCCTCCAGCTTTGTTTTTTGCTTAGGATTATCTTGGCTACACAGGCTCTTTTTTGATTCTATATGAAATTTAAAGTAGTTTTTTTCCAAATCTGTGAAAAAAGTCAATGGTAATTGATGGGGATAACATTGAATCTATGAATTATTTTGAGCAGTATGGCCATTTACATGATATTAATTCTTTCTATCCAAGAGCCTGAAATGTTTTTTCATTTGTTTGTGTCCTCTCTTATTTCCTTGAGCTGTGGTTTATAGTTCTCCTTGAAGAGGTCCTTCACATTCTTTGTAAGTTTTATTCCTAGGTATTTTATTCTCTTTGTAGCAATTGCGAATGGGAGTTCACTCATGATTTGGCTCTCTGTTTGTCTGTTATTGGTGTATAGGAATGCTTGTAATCTCTGCACATTGATTTTGTATCCTGAGACTTTGCTGAAGTTGCTTATCAGCTTAAGGAGATTTGGGGCTGAAACGATGGTTTTTCTAAATAAACAATCATGTCATCTGCAAACAGAGACAATTTGACTTCCTCTTTTCCTGATTGAATACCATTTATTTCTTTCTCTTGCCTGATTGCCCTGGCCAAAACTTCCGATACTATGTTGAATAAAAGTGGTGAGAGAGGGCATTCTTGTGTTGTGATGGTTTTCAAAGGGAATGCTTCCAGTTTTTGCCCATTTAGTATGATATTGACTGTGGGTTTGTCATAAATAGCCCTTATTATTTTGAGATACGTTCCATCAATACTTTGTTTATTGATAGTTTTTAGCATGAAGTGCTGTTGAATTTTGTTGAAGGCCTTTTTAGCATCTATTGAGATAATCGTGTGCTTTTTGTCATTGGTTCTGTCTATGTGATGGATTACATTTATTGATTTGTGTATGTTGAAGCATCCTTGCATCCCAGGGATGAAGCCAAGTTGACTGTGGTGGATAAGCACTTTTTTTTTTTTTTTTTTTTGCCAGAAACAAGTATTATTTAAAATTAATGTAAATGGTTTACACTCACCAGTTAAACTCTCAATGAATTTTTCTTTTTTCTTTTTTAGATATTAATCCACATATATTTAAAAACCTCTTTAAATGTGAAGTCTAAATTTTTTATTATTATTATTATACTTTAAGTTCCAGGGTACATTTGCATAACGTGCAGGTTTGTTACATATATATGCTTGTGCCATGTTGGTAGCACTTTTTTTTTTTAAATGGAGTCTCACTCTGTCACCCAGGCTGGAGCACAGTGGCATGATCTCGGCTCACTGCAAGCTCCACCTCCTGGGTTCACACCATTCTCCTGCCTCAGCCTCTCAAGTAGCTGGGACTACAGGCACCTGCCACCAAGCCGGGTTAATTTTTATTTTCTATTTTTAGTGGAGATGGGGTTTCACCATGTTAGCCAGGATTGTCTCAAACTCCTGACCTCATGATCTGTCTGCCTTGGCTTCCCAAAGTGCCAGGATTACAGGCTTGAGCCACCGTGCCCGGTCGATCGTGGTGGATAAGCTTTTTAATGTGCTGCTTGATTCGGTTTGGCAGTATATTATTGACGATTTTTGCATCGATGTTCATCAGGAATATTGACCTAAAATTTTCTTTTTTCGTTGTGTCTCTGCCAGATTTTGGTATCAGGATGATGCTGGCCTCATAAAATGAGTTAGGGAGGATTCCCTCTTTTTCTATTGTTTGGAATAGTTTCAGAAGGAATGGTACCAGCTCCTCTTGGTACCTCTGATAGAACTCGGCTGTGAATCCCTCCAGTCCTGGACTTCTTTTCATTGGTAGACTATTAATTACTGCTCCAAGTTCTGAACTTGTTATTGGTCTATTCAGGGATTCAACTTCTTCCTGATTTAGTCTTGGGAAAAAACAAGCTCCTGGATTCATTGATTTTTTTAAGGGTTTTTGTTGATTGTATCTCCTTCAGTTCTGCTCTGATCTTAGTTATGTCTTATCTTCTGCTAGTTTTTGAATTTGTTTGCTCTTGCTTCTCTAGTTCTTTTAATTGTGATCTTTCCTGCTTTCTCTTATGGGCATTTAGTGCTATAAATTTCTCTTTAAACACAGCTTTAAATGTGTCCCAGCAGTTCTGGCATGTTGTGTCTTTGTTCTCTTTGGTTTCAAAGAACATCTTTATTTCTGTCTTAATTTTGTTATTTACCCAGTAGTCATTCAGGAGCAGGTTGTTCAGTTTCCATGTAGTTGAGTGGTTTTGACTGAGTTTCTGAATCCTGAGTTCTAATTTGATTGCACTGTGGTCTGAGAGACAGTTTGTTATGAATTCTGTTATTTTGCATTTGTTGAGGACTGTTTTACTTCCAATTATGTAGTCAATTTTAGAATAAGTGCAATGTAGTGCTGAGAAGGAAGTATATTCTGTTGATTTGGGGTGGAGAGTTCTATAGATGTCTATTATGTCTGCTTGGTCCAGAGCTAAGTTCAAGTCCTGGATATCCTTGTTAATTTTCTGTCTCATTGATCTGTGTGATATTGACAGTAGAGTGTTAAAGTCTCCCACTATTATTGTGTTGGAGTCTAAGTTTCTTTGTAGGTTTCTAAGAACTTGCTTTATGAATCTGGGTGCTCCTGTATTGGGTGCATATATATTTAGGATAGTTAGCTATTCTTGTTGCATTGATCTCTTTACCATTATGTAATGCCCTTCTTTGTCTGTATTTATCTTTAAAGTCTGTTTTATCAGATGCTAGTATTTCAAACCCTACTTTTTGTTTTTGCTTTCCATTTGCTTGGTAAATCTTCCTCGATCTCTTCATTTTGAGCCTATGTGTGCCTTTGCATACGAAATGGGTCTCCTGAATACAGCACACTGATGGGTCTTGACTCTTTATCCAATTTGCCAGTCTGTGTCTTTTAATTGGGGCATTTAGCCCGTTTACACTTAAGGTTAATATTGTTACGTGTGAATTTGATCTTGTCATTATTATGCTAGCTGATTATTTTGCCTGTTAGTTGATGCAGTTTCTTTATAGCATAGATGGTCTTTAAAATTTGGTATGTTTTTGCCATGGCTGGTACAGGTGCTTCTTTTCCATGTCTAGGGCTTCCTTCGGGAGCTCTTGTAAGGAGCCCTGGTGGTGACAAAAATCTCTCAGCATTTTTTTGTCTGGAAAGGATTTTATTTCTCCTTTGCTTATGAAGCTTAGTTTGACTGGACATAAAATTTTGGGTTGAAAATTTTTTTCTTTAAGAATGTTGAATATTATCCCCCACGCTCTTCTGGCTTGTAGTGTTTCTGCTGAGATATCCACTGTTAGTCTGATGGGCTTCCCTTTGTGGGTAACCTGACCTTTCTCTCTGGCTGCTCTTTACATTTTTTCCTTAATTTCAACCTTGCTGAATCTGACTATTATGTACCTTGAGGTAGCTCTTCTTGAATGATATCTTTGTGGTGTTCTCTATTTTTCCTGAAGTTGAATGTTGGCCTTCCTGACTAGGTTGGGTGAGTTCTCCTGGATAATATGCTGAAGAGTGTTTTCCAATTTGGTTCCATTTTTCCCATCACTTTCAGGTACACCAATCAACTCTAGGTTTGTCTTCTCACGTAGTCTCATATTTCTTGTAGGCTTTCTTCATTTCTTTTCACTCTTTTTTCCTCTACTCTCGTCTCCTCACTATTTCATTAATTTGATCTTCAATCACTGATATCCTTTATTCTGCTTGATCAATTCAGCTATTGACGCTTGTGTATGCTTCATGAAGTTCTTGTGCTGCATTTTTTAGCTCCATCAGGTCATTTGTGTTCTTCTCTACACTGGTTATTCTAGTTAGCAATTCACGTAACCTTTATTCAAGGTTCTTATTTTCTTGTGTTGAGTTAGAACATGCTCCTTTAGCTCAGAGGAGTTTGTTATTACTCACCCTCTGTAGAATTAACAGCCTACTTCTGTTAATTCATCAAACTCGTTGTCTGTCCAGTTTTGTTCCCTTGCTGGTGAGGAGTTGTGATACTTTGGAGGAGAAAAGGTGTTCTGGTTTTTGGAACTTTCAGCCTTTCAGTGCTGGTTTTTCCCCATCTTTCTGGTTTTATCTAACTTTGATCTTTGATGTTGGTGATCTACAGATGGGGTTTTGGTGTAGACGTCCTTTTTGTTGATGTTGATGCTATTCCTTTCTGTTTGTTAGTTTTCCTTCTGACAGTCAGTTCCCTCAGCTGCAGATCTGTTGGAGTTTGCTGGAGGTCCACTCGAGACCCTGTTTGTCTGGGTATCACCAGTGAAGACTGCAGAATAGCAAATATTGCTGCCTGATGCTTTCTCTGGAAGCTTTGTCCCAGAGGGGCACCCGCCAGATGGCAGCCAGAGCTCTCCTCTATGAGGTGTCTGTCAGCCCCTACTGGGAGGTGTCTCCCAGTCAGGCTACATGGGGGTCAGGGACCCACTTGAGGAGGCAGTCTGTCTGTTATGAGAGTTGAACACTGTGCTGGACATCTGCTCCTCTCTTCAGAGCTCTCAGGCAGGGACATTTAAGTCTACTGAAGCTGTGTCCTCAGCTTCCCCTTCTTCTAGGTGCTCTGTCCCAGGGAGATGGTGGATTTATCTCTAAGTCCCTGACTGGGGCTGCTGCCTTTAGTTCAGAGATGCCCTGCCCACAGAGGTGGAATCTAGAGGCAGTGGATCTTGATGAACTGCATTAGACTCCACCCAGTTCAAACTTCCCGGCAGCTTTGTTTACACCGTGAGCATAAAACTGCCTATTCAAGCCTCAGCAATGGCGGACGCCCCTCCCCCAACCAAGCTCCAGCGTCCCAGGTTGATCTCAGACTGCCGCACTAGCAGCAAGAATTTTAAGCCAATGGATCTTAGCTTGCTGGGTTCTGTTTGCGTGGGACCTGCCATCAGTTGCAAAGACCATGGGAAAAGTTCAGTATCTGGACAAGAGTATACTGTTCATGCCGGTACAGTCTCTCATAGCTTCCCTTGGCTAGAAAAGGGAAATCCCCCGACCCCTTGCACTTCCCAGGTAAGGCGACGTCCTGCCCTGCTTCCGCTCACCCTCCATGGGCTGCGCACACTGTCAAACCATTGATTGATCCCTTTCTCATTATATAATGGACTTCTTAGGATTTTTTTTTTAAGTGTTGTTAATTTAAAGTGTATTTTGTCTGATATACACCTAGCTACTTCTCTCTTCTATTTCCATTTGTGTAGAATAATTTTCCCCCCTTTTACCTCCAGTCTGTTTCTTTATCATGTAGGTGAATTTCTTATAAGAAGGATATGGTTAGATTATGGTTTTCATCCATCTGTCAATCTATGTCTTTTAAGTGGCATTTTCAATCTATTTACATTCAAGGTTAATACTGACCTAAGGTTTTGTTACTGTCATAATGTTAGTTGTTATCTAGTTGCTTTGTAGTCTCTTTTGTGTAACTGTTTTATAAGACTTGTGAGTTTTATATTTCTATGCATGTATATGATGGTGAGTATTGACCTTTCAGTTGCATGTTCAAAACTTTTTATTATGTTTTGTAGGGCTAGTCTAGTGGTAAGAATTTTCTCAGCATTTGCTTGTCTGGAAAATACTTTATTTTTCCTTCTCTTAAGAAGCTTATTTAGCGGGACACAAAATTCCTGCTTGGCCATTTTATTCTTTAATACATCTGAAAATAGTACCACATTTTTTTTCTGGATTGCAGTGTTTCTGCTCAGAATTTAGCTTTTAGTCTGATGGGATTTCATCTGTAGGTGAGTAGCTACTTTTCTCTTGCTGATTTTAGGGTATTTTTTCCTTCATATTGACTTTAAATAGCCAGATAGACTGTATATCTTGGTGAAGTGCTTCTTGTAGTGTATTTTCCTGAAGTTTTTCAAGGTGTCTAAGTCTCTTGAAAGATTAGGAAAGGTTTTCTGAATTATTTCCTTAAATACATTTTCTTTTGTTCTTCTCCCTCAGGGATACCTATGATTCATAATTTCAGACTCTTTATGTAGTGCCATAGTTCTCAAATGCTTTTTTTATTCTTGAAAATTCTTTATTTTTGCCTGACCAGATTAATTTTAAAAACTTACCTTCAAATTCTGAGATTGTTGACTCTGATTTGTCAAGTCTAGTGTTGCTCCTTTGAACTATATTTTATAATTCTTTCAATAAATTTTTCATCTCCAGAAATTACTTTTTCTTAAATATATCTGTATCTTTGGTAAATTCTCATTCACATCTTAAATTGATTTCCTGATTTATTTGTACTGATTTCCACATTTCTCTTAGATGTCATTGAGTTTCTTTACAACCAACAGTTTGAATTTTTATCTAGCATTTAATTAATTTTATTTTGCTTAGGATATATGGCTAGATAATTAGTATGATCTTTTGGTATTGTTCTAACACCCTGATTTTTTACAAAGCCAGAATTTCTATGCTGTTTGCTTCTCATCTGGATAAACAGTTACTTTTTATTTTTGAATATACTTTTACTTTGGGTGGGACCATTTTTCTCTTCTTGAGTTTGTGCCTGTAATTTATGTTGAGTAGGGTTATTTGGCTTTGCTTCTGGGTGCTTTCAGGGGCCAAGGTTCTGTATGGATTCCTCAATTATAGATAGTCTTAGTGTGGTAGTTTTTTTTTCAAATACTGGTTTTAGTAGTAGTGTACCGGCATGTGAGTAGGCTTTTGGTCTTCTGTGGAGGTGGAGTGGTAGAGGTCTCAATGGACTTGTCTCATTCCCAAGCCCTGTAACTTGTGTCAGCATACTTTGTATTCTGTTGTGGAGCTTGACCTCTAGGCCAGTAAGTGGTGCTTACAAGTGGTGCTTACAGATAAGATCCAGCTGCAGTAGTCGAACTAGGGTGTATGATTTATTTATCTTTACTTGGAGAAATTATCTGATGTCTCAGGCCATAGACTGGTCTCTGGGATGCACAGTGGCTTGGGCCGTGCTCTCAGCCTGAGAGGGGAGTGAAGCTAGCCATAACTAGAGCATCAGGCTTGTATTTGGATCCTTTTTTGGTGGCTGTGAACACCAGCCCTGATGGGGTTGGTGTGGGAGTGGCATAAACTCTGTAAGATTCCCTTGGTTACAAATGTTCGTAGTGTGGTGGCTTTCTCAAATGCCAGTTGCAGTAGTAACATACTGGGTGGGTGAATAGGCTCAAGGTCTCCTGAGTAGTTGGGTGCGTGTGGTGTTGGTGGTAGCTGAGGTCATGCAAAGCCTGTCTCCTTCTGGAGTGCCATGCAATTGTGTCAGCAAATATTGTAATGGGCTGTGCAATTTGATTTCCTGGCCAGTATATAGCACTTGCATGAGAGAGCCAGCCATGGTGGTGGCAGTGGGATTTGTGCCTGACCTTGGTTAACTAGAAGTACTCAGGTCACCTAGGTGATGGGTGGGGCTGTGGAACTTCTTGTTTTGTGTTCTGCCACTGAGGCCAGTAGGGGTGAGGGAGAATGTCTGGCAAGGCTGGGTCAGGCAAGCTTATGTTCAGGCTACCCAGTCCTGGAGACAACTGCTGGACACAAATGCTGGCCCCATGGGGAGAGGAGCAGCCTCGGCTTCACAACCTAACATGAAATAGTGGAATACACCTAGCTCCCATGTCCTTGACCCAGTAGGTCTCCCACCTCTGATCTGCTGCTGGCAGCAAGCAGAGCACCTAGCAGAGTCCCAAATAGTGACTGCTTAGATTATAAAATTACTCAAGGCTGCGAGACTTCCTACATGAAACAGAAACCATGGCCCATAGACCACAACCCTCCCTGTTAGATCATGCGAAGGGGAGCTTCCAACTCCCATGTCTGTAGTAGAAGCCCACATCATGATCACTCTCATTTCTGACTGCCAGGGCTTGACTCTTGCACATGATTAAATCACAAATTTCAGTTCAAAACCTCTCTCAACCTGTGACTTCCACCTGTATTGGCTGGCAGATTTCCATGCACTCCCCTATGAGTTAGAATGAGGAATGGCTTTCTTCTGTCAGCTCTAGGGTTCGAGAGTGGGTGCACATGACTTCCTGATGTTTGGTGGACTTTTAAGGGTTTTCTACATATAATATCATGTAATCTACAAACAGATACAAATTTGCTTCTTCCTTTCCAATTTTGATGCCTTTTATTTCTTTCTTTTGCCTAATTTGTCTGGCTAGCCTTTTAAGTACTATGTTGAATAGGAGTGGTGAAGGTGTGCATCCTTCCCTTGTTTTATATTTAGGGAAAATGCTTTCACTTCTTCCTCAGTGACTATGATGTTAGTTGTGGGTTTGTTGTATATGACCTTTATTATATTAAAACACATTCCTTCTTTACCTAATTTTTTGAGAATTTTTATCATGAAAGAATATTAAGTTTTATAAAATCTTGTTTCTACAACTATTACAATAATGTTTTAAAACATTATTTAAAAATTTCCCCATTGACCTATTGGTCATTCAGGAGCATGTTTTTTAATTTCTGTATATTTTTTAATTTTCCAAAGTTTGCCTTGCATTGATTTCTAGTTTTATACTTTTGTTTCTGGGAAAGATAAGTTGATATGATTTCAGTCTCTTAAATTTGTTAAGATATGTTTTGTGACCTAATATACAATCTATCTGAAGAATGTTCCATGTGTGCTTCAGAAGAATGTGTCTTCTTTTACTGTTGGATGGAATGTTATGTATACAACTGTTACATCTATTTTACCTAAGGTGTAGTTTAAGTTCAATATTCGCCTACTGATTTTCAGTCCTGATGATCTTTTCATTGTTGAAAATGTAGTATTGACATCGTCTACTTTTGTCATGTACAACAATATAACAATCTAGCTATTTCTTCAGATCGGTTAATATTTTCTTGATATATTAGGCACTCCAATGTTGGGTGCATACATTTTTACAATTTTTGAATTGACACTTTTATCATTATATAATGATCTTCTTGATATCTTTTTACAGTTTTGTCTTGAAATCCATTTTATCTTGATTTTGATTTCTATTTGCATGGAATAGGTTTTCCCATGCCTTTACTTTCAGTGTATGAGTGTGCTTACAGGTGAAGTATCTTGTGGGCAAGATATAGTGGGTCTTGATTTCTAATTCATTCACTCACTCTGTCTTTTGATTGGATAATTTAATCCATTTATATTCAAGGCAATTGGTAATAGGTGACGATGTACTACTGCCATTTTGTTAATGTTGTTTAGTTCTTTTGTAGATTATTTCTTTCATTCTCTTTTGCTATTTTTCTTTGTAATAAGTGATTCTCTCAAATGGTATGCATTGATTTCTTTTTATTGTTGCATTCTAGTTATCACAAGACTTCCAAAAGCACATCATAGTTATAATACGCTAGTTTATGCTGATAATGACTGAACTTGGGTGACATAAAATAACTCTAAACTTTTACTTCACTCTGACTTCATATTTTGAAATTTTGATGTCACAGTACATGTGTTTTTATGTTGCATATCTTTTAACAATTATTGTCTCCATTATTGTTTCAATAGTTTTCCTTTTAATCCCCATGCTAAAAATATAAATGATTTACACACCACCATTAAGTATTACAGTATTCTCAATTTGACTCTGTACCTAGTTTATTTAGCGGTGAGTTTTCTACTATTATATGTTTTTATGTTACTCATTAGCATTCTTTTCTTTCAGCTTGAATAATTTTCATTAGCATTCTTTTCTTTTGTTATTTCCTTTTCCTTTTTTTTTTTTTTTTTTTTTTTTTTCAGACCCTCTCTCTGTCACCCAGGCTGGAGTGCAGTGGCACGATCTGGGCTCAATGCAACCTCTGCCTCCAGGGTTCAAGCAATTCTCATGCCTCAGCCTCCAGAGTGGCTGAAACCACAGGCGTATGCCACCATGCCCAGCTAATTTTTTTATAATTTTAGTAGAGACGCGTTTTTGCCATGTTTGCCAGGCTGATCTTGAACTCTTGGCCTTAAGTGATCCTCCCTCCTCAGCCTACCAAAGTGCTGGGATTACAGGTGTGAGCCACCACACCCAGACTATTTCTTTTTTTAATAGACAGATTCTCATTCTGTCACCAAGGTTGGGGTGCAGTGGCGAAATGACAGCTCACTGCTGTCTCAAAGTCTTGGGCTTAGCAGTTCTCCCATCTCAGCCTCCCAAATCACTGGGATCACAGGAACCACAATTAATCTTTCTTGTTCCACAGGTCTGATAGAGATGGAAACCCTTAGCTTTTTTTTTTTTTTTTTTTTTGAGACTTTTTTTTTTTTTCTCTTGTCCAGGCTGGAGTGCAATGGCATGATCACAGCTCATTGCAGCCTTTACTTCCCAGGCTCTGGCCATTCTCCCACATAGCTGAGACTACAGGTGTGCACCATGATGCCTAGCTAATTTTTAAATGTTTTTGTAGATATGGGGTCTCACTATGTTGCCCAGGCTGGTTTTAAGTCCTAGGCTTAAGCAATTCTCTGGCCTTGGCCTCCCGATGTACTGGAATTAGAAGTATAAGCCAATGCACCTGGCATTTGTTTTGATTGGTTTCGTTTGGTTTGGAAAAGTCTTTATCTGTCTTTCATTTCTGAAGGACAGTTTTGCAATTTACAGTATCACTGGCTGGCAGGTTTTCTTTTCTTTTAGTCCTTTGAGTGTATTCTCTTACTGTCTTCTGTCCTGTAAGGTTTCTGATAAAAAAATGTTTCTAGACTTACTGGAATTCCCTTATACATAATTCACTTATTTTTCTTGCTTATTTCAGGATCCTCTAATTGTCTTTAATTTTTTGACCATTTGATTATATGTTTTGGGGTATTCTTGTTTGAATTATATCAAAATGTCTCTTATTGGAGACTTATGGTCTTCCTCTACCCGGATATTTATATTTTTCCTTAGGTTTGAAAAGTGTTCTGCCGTTATTTTTATAAGCAAATGCTCTATCACTTTGCCTCTCTCTTTCCTTCTTGAACTTTTATGGCTCAAAAGTTTAATCTTTACTTTTATTTTTAATTTTTAAAAATTTATTTCACTGACAAATAATTGTATATATATTTATGGAGTACAATATAATCAAAACATACAAAATTTCACTTAGACAGGAGAAATAAATTGTAGTGATTTGTTTCACAGAATGGTGACCATAACAAATTTTAATGCATTGTATATATATTTTTTAACTTTTGTTTTAGGTTTAGAGGTACATGTGCAAATTTGTTATATAAGTAAACTCATGTCATGGGGGTTTGTTGTACAGACCAGGTTTGTTGTTCATCATCCAGGTACTAAGCCTAATCCCAAAGAGTTGGTTTTTTTAAATAAATATTTTCTCCCTCCTCCCACCCTCCAATATCAGGTAGGGCCCAGTGTCTGTTGTGCCCCTCTTTGTGTCCATGTGTTCTCCTTATTTAGCTTCCACTTATAAGTGAGAAGATGTAGTATTTGGTTTTCTGTTTCTGTGTTAATTTGCTAAGGATAATGGCCTTCAGCTACATCCATGTTTCTTCAAAGGACACAACATCATTTATTTTTATGGCTGCATAGTATTTCATGGTGTATATGTAACACATTTTATTTATCCATTTTACCATTGATGGACATTTAGATTGATTCCATGTCTATACTATTGTGAATAGTGCTTCAATGAGCATATGCATGGATGTACCTTCATGATATAATAATTTATATTCCTTTGGGTATGTAATCAGCAAAAGGGCTGCTGGGTTGTATGATAGTTCTTGTTTTAGATCTTTGAGGAATTTCCACACTGCTTTCTGTGCACAATGGGTAATCTCATTTACACTCCAGCCAACAATGTATAAGCGTTTCTTTTACTTTGAAACTTTGCCAGCATTTGTTATTTTTGACTTAATAATAGTCATTCTGACTGATAAAATGTGGTTTTAATTTGCATTTTTCTTTTTTTTTAAAATTTATTTATTATTATTATACTTTAAGTTGTAGGGTACATGTGCATAACGTGCAGGTTTGTTACATATGTATACTTGTGCCATGTTGGTCTACTGCACCCATCAACTCGTCATTTACATCAGGTATAACTCCCAATGCAATCCCTCCCCCCTCCCCCCTCCCCATGATAGGCCCCGGTGTGTGAGGTTCCCCTTCCTGAGTCCAAGTGATCTCATTGTTCAGTTCCCACCTATGAGTGAGAACATGCGGTGTTTGGTTTTCTGTTCTTGTGATACTTTGCTAAGAATGATGGTTTCCAGCTGCATCC